>NC_080794.1:11690000-12008750 GCF_028018385.1 Neofelis nebulosa
GGGGCACCAGGGTGGCTCAGTTGGTTAAGCATCCGACTCTTGGTTTCAGCTCAGGTCGCGTTCTCATGGTTTGTGGGTTCGAGCCTCACATCAGGCTCTGTGCTGGCAGTGTGGAGCCTGCTTGGGATTCTGTCTCTCTCTGCCTCTCTCTTTCTGCCCCTCCCCCACTCATGCATGCTCTCTCTCTCTCTCAAAATGAATAAATAGACTTAAAAAATTAAATTAAATTAAATTAAATTAAATTAAAATTTTCTAGGAAAAATAGACAAGAAAAAACCAAAGACCCCTCAAAAAAGCAAAGTACTGAAGCCAGTTTTCCTTCAAGTTCTTTGCCAGCCTTAGAGGATCTGAAGTTTCATTCTGAGAACTTAGCTAGTTGAAGAAAACAAAAATCAGCCCAGGGCCTGCCAAAGGCAGTTGGGAGATTTAATAAGAACCTCTCTCTGTGACAAACTGGGGTCCCAAAGTTTCACACAACTCAAAAATGAAGCAACCACAAATAGAGCAGCCTTCATGTCAACCTAGGTTTGCATTTGCCTACAGGGTCCCTGGGAACCTCAGTCAGTGACCAAGACATATAACGTCGATGTTATCCTATCAACGTCTCAGCATGTTATTTTAAGGAAATCTACAACCCCCAGACTGCTTCTAAAGTCCAGATGGAGAAGCAGAAGACCCAGAATAGCCAACACAATATTGTGAGGGAAGAAGAAGGTTGGAGGACTGACTCTAATTGACTTTAAGACTTCCTACAAAGCGACAGTGATCAAGACAGTGTGGTATTGGTGAAAGAATGGGCAAAGAGATCCATAGATGGAACAGAGAGCCCCAAAATAGACCCCCATAAATAGAGTCAACTAATCTTTGACAAAGGAGAAAAAACAGTGCAATAGAGACACAACAATCTCTTCAATAAATGGTGTTGGAACACCTAGATAGCCACATGCAAAAAGAAAAAAACAAAAAGAATCTAGACACAGACCTTACACCCTTCACAAGAGTGAAAGGAGTCAAAATGGAATACAGACCTAAATGTCAAACTCAAAACTATAAAACTCCAAGGAGGTAACATAGCAGAGAGAATCTAGCTGGCTTTGAGTTTAGTGATGACTTTTTAGATACAACACCAGAAGCACAATCTGTGAAAGAAAATAACTGACAAGCTGGCCTTCAATAAGCTTAAAAATTTCTTCTTTGCAAAAGACCGTATCAAGAGAATTATACGACAGGCCACAGACTGGAAGAAAATATTCGCAAAAGATACATCTGTAAAGGATTGTTACCCCCAAAATGCAAAGAACTCTTCAAACTCAACAATGAGGAAACAAACAACCCAATTTAAAAATGGGCCAAAGACTTTAACAGGTACCTCATCAAATAGATACACAGATAGCAAATGACCATGAAAAGATGCTCAACATTATACGTTATCAGGGAAATGCAATTCAAAAAAAAATTTTTTTTTACATTTATTTATTTTTGAGAAACAGAGTGAGACAAAGCGTGAATGGGGGAGGGGCAGAGAGAGTAGGAGACACAGAATCTGAAGAAGGCTCCAGGCTCTGAGCAAGTGGTCAGCACAGAGCCTGATGCGGGGCTCGAACCCACAAACTGTGAGATCATGACCTGAGCCAAAGTCGGACACTCAACCGATTGAGCCACCCAGGTGCCCCAGGGAAATGCAATTCAAAAGAACAGTAAGAGACGACTATACACCTGCTAAAATGATAAAAGTCCAATATGCTGTCGGCACCAAATGGTGAGGATATGGAGAAGCGGGGATTCTCATTCATTGCTGAGGGTAATGCAAAATGGCACAACCACTTTGGAAAGCACATGGGTGGGTCTCTTATAAAGCAAAAGGAGTCCTTAGCATACAATCTAGCAATCACACTCCTTGGTATTTACCCAGAGGAGTTGAAAATGTACATTCACACAAAATCTGCACACTGATGTTTATAGCATCTTTATTCATAATTGTCAACACTTGAACCAAAATGTCCTTTAGCAGGTGCATAGGTAAACTGTGATACATCCAGACATCAGAATATTTTTCAGCACTAAAAATAAATGAGCTACCAACCCATGAAAAGACATGCAGGAACCTTAAATATGTGTTAGTAAGGGGAAGAAGACAATCTGAAAGGGTTACAAACAGTGGGATTCCAAGTAGGAAAAGACAAAACTGTGGGTACGGTGAAAAGATCAATGATTGCCAAGAGCTGAGTAGGCAGGGATGAATCGGTGAAACACAAAGGATTTTTAGGGCAATGAAACTATTCTGTATGATACCGTAATGGTAGATACATGTCATTATACATTTGTTAGAATGTAGAACGCCAAGAGTGAGCCCTACTGTAAACTATAGATTTGGGGTACTTATGATGTGTCAATGTAGGTTCATCAGTTGTAACACATGTAGCACCCTGGTGGTCACTGTCATGCCCAAGGCCATCTAGGTTTTTTCCTCATGTTATCTTCTAGGAGTTTTACAGTTTCACATCTCACACTTAGCTCTATGATCCGAATTCAAGTTAATTTTGTGAAGGGTGTAAAGTTTGTGTCTAGAAGTTTTTTTTGCACGTGGACATCTGCTTGTTCCAACTCCAACACCATTTGTTAAAGAGACTGTCATTTTTCTATCGCACGGCCTTTTCTCCTCTGGCAAAGCTCTGTTGATGATATTTATGGGGCTCTATTTCTGGGCACTCTATTCTGTTCCACTGATCTAGTAGTTTCTTCTCTCACTCATTCCACGCTATGACTGTAGGTGACTATAGCTTAATAATAAGTCTTGGGGTTGAGTAGTATCGGTCCTTCAACTTTGTCTTTCCCTTCAATACTGTGTTGGTAACTCTCAGTTTTGCTTCTCTCTATAAACTTTAGAAGCAGTTTGTCAATATCCTTAAAATAACCTCCTGGGACTTTGATTGCGATTGCATTGAATCTATGGACTAAGTTGGTAAGAATGGACATCTTGACAACTTCTCTTTCTTTGAATGAATAGGTTGGTTCTCACTGAGAAATTATTAAATCGTACAGGTGCAGGAACCAACCACTAGTCTAAATGCTGCAACTGCCCCTGCCAAATCTGGATTTTTAAATCTAATGTGCTGAAAAAGTCTTAGAGTGAATGCCTACATCTGTAATAGAATGTAGATACAACCAATCCATAGGGCCTCGGTAATAGGGGCTTGAGCACTGAAACAGTTTTCCACTGCAGGAATTTTGACAAATGCCAGGAGCATGTAAGATAATTAGCGGGCACTAATGCTAATTACAAAGAGATCAACAAGAAAGGGAAGGAGTGTTAGGAACCAAGATATAAGAGTAGAAGCTGTGGGAGCACTGGGGTGACTCTGTCAGTTAAGTGTCTGGCTCTCGTTGGCTGAGGTCATGATCTCACAGTTCATGGGATCAAGCCTCGCGTTGGGCTTTGTGCTGACAGCATGGAGCCTGCTTGGGATCCTCTCTGTCCTCTCTCTCTGCCCTTCCCCCCACTCATAGTCTCTTGCTCTCAAAATAAGTAAATGAACTTAAAAAAAAAAAGAGTAGGAGTTGAGACAAACAAGTGATAGAAGACAAATACAACAAATGTTGGGAAACTAACACCCAGAAGCAAAGACCAGTAAAGACACCCATCACAGCAGCTGCCCTCTGTTCTTTACAGAGAGCAAGACAGATGCGAAAGCAAAATTATCTTGACATACTAATGCTGATCAGTTTCAGAATGTTGGTACAGTCACAAAATCAGAAAGACTAAGAATCTAACTATTAGTATATATGGGAAAACCACAAAATAACACACAAGGCACTGTTACGAGCTGCTTGCTAAAAACTGACAAAATACATTTCAAATTCAACTTGTTCTTACCATATTCAAGTTCTCCAGGTCACATCCATACATCAGAAACAAGACCTCACGGCAAATCTTGCCAAAAATCTTTAGCGGACACAGCTTTGAACCAACAAATCTTTTAAATGAAGTATTAGGTAAGAAGCCTTTGTTGCCAACAAAAGCCTGTAAAATAAATTTACTTTATTTGTATTTGGAAGACCAAAATAATTAATCAAGAAATGGTGTGATGAGTTCACTATATTTATAATCAAACGCATTATCTCACGTTAGTTTAAAACATTTACATTAAGGGCAAAACTTGGAAACACAAGGTAGAGAGAAGTTGACCACTGGATTTTCCTTCATAAAAACATGTCCACAGGTATTATAAGTAAAACCCTATTCCTTTGTAGAAACAAAAGCAAGAATCCAGTGCAAATAACACCACAAAATTAAATTCACACATAGCCAAGACCTTTCGTTTTGAAAGGAGAGAATGTTGTCATTTGGATTATCAACTACGTAGAGGAAAGGAATAACATACCTTTATCACTGACTTCCACTTGTGTGCCATTTTGATTAAAGGGCTGTTTGAGTATTTAATAGAAAAAACTGGAGCTAAGGCAAAAAATATTTTGACTTTTTCAGCTATCTTTGGTATTGTGGAAAATGTTATGAAAGCTGAAAGAAAATAAGACAGAGATTAACTACTCTTATGCAGTTACTACCATCGTAATAAATGACATCGTGGCAAACTAGAGTAAATTCAGGGACGCCTGGGTGGCTCAGTGGTTAAGCATCTGACTCTGGTTCAGGTCATGATCTTGTGTCAGCTGTGCTGACAGCTCAGAGCCTGGAGCGTGTTGTAGATTCTGTGTCTCCGTCCCTCTCTGCCCCTTCCCTGCTCTGTCCTCTCTCTCTTTCTTTCTTTCTCTCTCTCTCTCAAAAATAAATAAAGATTCAAAAAAACAATTTTTAAAGAGTAAATTCAATAGACTTTGAATAATTGACTCGCTCATTTTTTTTCTTTTAAAAATTTTTTAATGTTTATTTTTGAGAGAGAGACAGACAGAGTGTGAGCCGGGGAGGGGCGGAAAGAGAGGGAGACACAGAATCCGAAGCAGGCTCCAGGCTCTGAGCTGTCAGCACAGAGCCTGATGCAGGGCTTGAACTCACCAACCGTGAGATCATGACCTGAGTCGAAGTCAGACTCTTAACTGATTGAGCCACCCAGGCGCCCCTAAGAGTGGACATGCTTGTCTCGCTCCTGATCTTAGGGGAAAACTCTGTTTTTCCCCACTGAGTATGGTGTTAGCTAAGGGTTTTAAGTCTACAACATTCTTGATGGTAATCCTTTTAACTCTGAGATAAAAACATTTAATAAAATGTAGGTCACTTCCTCTAGTATGACTTCTATCACAATTGATTAGCTGTATTTATTTAAGTTAAATCCACTACTAAATGTAGGCTTGTACTCTGGTGTAAGTACTCCGATGGACTTAAAGTCCTTTATTTTTATTTTATTTTTTTAAATACTTTTTTAAAGTTTATTTATTTTGAGAGACAGAGAGTGTGAGTCAGGGAGGAGAGAGGAGAAAGAGAACGCCAATCAGGCTCTGCGCTGTCGGCGCAGGGCGAAAATGGGGCTCGATTTCACAGACTGTGGGATCATGACCTGAGCAGAGATCATAAATCAGGTGCTTAACCAACTGAGCCACCCAGGCGAAGTCCTTTCTTTTTATTTATTTTTAAATTTTTTTTATATTAAATATAATTTATTGTCAAATTGGTTTCCATACAGCACCCAGTGCTCATCCCAACAGGTGCCCTCCTCAATGCCCATCACCCACCCTCCCACCCCCCATCAACCGCCAGTTTGTTCTCAGTATTTAAGAGTCTCTTATGGTTTGCCTCCCTCCCTCTCTGTAACTTTTTGCTCTTCCCCTCCCCCATGGTCTTCTGTTAAGTTTATCAGGATCCACATAGGAGTGAAAAGATACGGTATCTGTCTTTCTCTGCCTGACTTATTTCACTTAGCATAATACCCTCCAGTTCCATCCACGTTGCTGCAAATGGCCAGATTTCATTCTTTCTCATTGCCAAGTAGTATTCCATTGTATATATAAACCACAACTTCTTTATCCATTCGTCGGTTGATGGACATTTAGGCTCTTTCCATACTTTGGATATTGTTGAAAGTGCTGCTATCAACATTGGGGTCCAAGTGCCCCTATGCATCAGCACTCCTGTATCCCTTGGGTAAATTCCTAGCAGTGCTAATGCTGGGTCATAGGGTAGATCTATTTTTAATCTTTTGAGGAACCTCCACACTGTTTTCCAGAGCGGCTGTACCAGTTTGTTTCCCACCAACAGTGCAAAAGGGTTCCCGTTTCTCCACATCCTCTCCAGCATCTATAGTCTCCTGATTTGTTCATTTTAGTCACTCTGACCGGCGTGAGGTGGTATCTCAGTGTGGTTTTGATTTGGATTTTCCTGATGAGGAGGGACGTTGGGCATCTTTTCATGTGCCTGTTGGCCATCCGGATGTCTTCTTTAGAGAAGTGTCTATTCACGTCTTCTGCCCATTTCTTCACTGGATTATTTGTTGACTCACTCATTTCTTAATTCCCTTATCAAACATTTATCAATCACCCAGTTTGAGACATGCATATCAATCACAACATAATGCATATTATTAGTATTAAAAATAATACCTAGATCATAAATTGTGATAAACCAGCAATAAAACAGTCTTGTTAACACTGTAGCTTAAAAACCAGAAACAACATTTAGCATTTGTCTAAGTAGCAATGGTGAAAACGCGCTAAGTTGATTTTTCTGGTATTTGAATCTTATACTTTAGGTGACAGAGTCAATAAATGTCAAATAAGTTTAATATTTACTTTTAATTTATTTAAAAAGTTCCTTGCCTTCTTGTACAGAGGATACCGAATGCTGGTTTATATTATATTGTTAGTTTAGAGTCACTGATATGACAATTATTTGTCATCTTATCAAGCTACATATTTGCACATCTTAAATATTTTTAAATTTTTTTTTCAACGTTTTTTATTTATTTTTGGGACAGAGAGAGACAGTGCATGAACGGGGGAGGGGCAGAGAGAGAGGGAAACACAGAATCGGAAGCAGGCTCCAGGCTCCGAGCCATCAGCCCAGAGCCCGACGCGGGGCTCGAACTCACGGACCGCGAGATCGTGACCTGGCTGAAGTCGGACGCTTAACCGACTACGCCACCCAGGCGCCCCCATCTTAAATATTTTTATAGCTTTTCTGTTTTCTGAGTTCTGAGAAAGCAAATAACCAAAGAATTATATATCATAGTATGAGTCAATAAGCTCTAACACGTAGCCCACTTGCTTCTTATTTCATGATTTTCCAGGATTCCTGGTTCCGGATAACTGACACATGGCTAACTAACATCAGAGAACAGATCTATGGAAAATGGGATTAGACTGTTACTCAACACATTTTTTAAAGCGGGAAATGGATTACTCTCATAAGAAAATGATAATTTTCAGCCTAGAACAGACTCAGTCAATATTGGCTTCTATCATAAAATGGCCTTTGTAACTTCCAAAGTGGAAAGGGTGAAAGTAAAAAAGTTTAGCATACCACGTAAGAGAATTATGTTAGGTCTTAGGGAATGTATTTGTTTTCCTGAAAGTGAAGCTGTTACGCCTGAGCCAGAAGTATGACGGCCGTGAGCTGTGGGCAGCTCTTTTCTAGTCGTCTTTAAACATGTGATGACCTTCCTCGCCCTTGTGCACATCTTAAGTCTCATCCACCCTGAATGCATAAACATAAACTTCCCTTTCAAGTCTCTCCCTCCCAAAGTCCTTTGCTACATTTAAACAATAAGAGTAGGTATGACATTTCTATTTGTAGCACAAGAGGTAGTCATGATCTCGAGATGGATAGCCAACTTTCGTACCCTTGGAAACCAACAAAACCGCAAACAACGTGTTGTTGACAATCGATTCTTTGTGACTAGAGAAGATAAGGTAGAAGGGAAGGGGGGGAAGCTGCCAGGCGCTGCTGTGGCATTCCTGCCTCCGGCTCTCCTTTACTTCCCTTGCAGCTCTGGAAGTTCACCCACACCCTGGAGAAGGATGCCTGCAGACCTTGCAAGAGTCCTTAAGGAACATTAGGACCATACCGATAGTGGTGCCCTGGGAATGGCCCACGTAAAATATTTCCTTTTGTCCCGTGTGCTTCACAATGAAGTCAATGGAGGCGGGGAGGTCGTATTTAGCCATTTCATCAAAACTACAAAAAAAAAAAGACAAAAAAAGAAAAAAGAACATTGAAATTCCCTTGCTACTAACGGGCCGTTAACACAAACTTCCGTGAGAACACAAAGTCAAGGAAATAAAACAGCCCCAACATAGTCTTTAAAAAAAAAAATTTTTTTTTAATGTTTAGGTATTTTTGAGAGATAGAGAGATAGAGCATGAGTGGGGAGGGGCAGAGAAGAGAGGAAGACACAGAATCTGAAGCAGGCTCCAGGCTCTGAGCTGGCAGCACAGAGCCCGACACGGGGCTCGAACTCATGGACAGCGAGATCATGACCTGAGCCGAAGTCGGATGCCCAACCGACTGAGCCACCCAGGCGCCCCTCCCTAAGATAGTCTTATAAAGAGGGTGTTCGTGTATTTCTATGTACAGGGAGATACACTAAGTGTAATGGAGCAAAAGAATTGGTTGAAGGAAGGGTGGGGTTGGCCAAGGAAGGTCACTACTGAAAAAGGAGAAACACGCTTAAAATCAGACAAGCACTCTTTAATTTTCAAGCCAAAATTTGCATCCACGTTGATGGTCTGTTAAGAGACCTGACTGAGAGAAGAGCCGCATTCTAATTCATTTCATTTAAAAACCAAACCAGGGGCGCCTGGGTGGCGCAGTCGGTTAAGCGTCCGACTTCAGCCAGGTCACGATCTCGCGGTCCGTGAGTTCGAGCCCCGCGTCGGGCTCTGGGCTGATGGCTCGGAGCCTGGAGCCTGTTTCCGATTCTGTGTCTCCCTCTCTCTCTGCCCCTCCCCCGTTCATGCTCTGTCTCTCTCTGTCCCCAAAATAAAAAAAATAAAAAAAATAAAAAAAATAAAAAAACCAAACCAAACGTTCGATACGCTTATCAAACAAAAGGAAACATTATTTGAGTTTATTGGTACCTGAAGGCCCAGAATTCTTTGGAGTTCGTTTTCAGGTACAGGTGTTTCCTGGACCACGTAGTTCCTCGGCTGTTCCCCAGCCACACGTCATAACCGGCATCGGCCAGAATGAAACCCAGGCTGTTGTTGGGAAGGTTGGAAACCCAACTGCTGCCAGATGTCAACAAGCCATGTTGCAAGTAGACGACAAGTTTCTGAGCTGGAAAAAAAGATGCAGAGAATTTCTTTTTAAATTTTATAATATCTGGGCGCCTGGGTGGCTCAGTTGGTTAAGCGTCCGACTTCGGCTCAGGTCATGATCTCGCAGTCAGTGAGTTCCAGCCCTGCGTCGGGCTCTGGGCTGACAGCCCGGAGCCTGGAGCCTGCTTCGGATTCTGTGTCTCCCTCTCTCTGCTCCTTCCCCAGCTCACACTCTGTCTCTCTCTCGAAAATAAATAAAGATTAAAAAAAATTTTAAATAAATTTTATAATATCTGTGTAACTAGCTCATGGGAAAGTCAATCTTTTAATACATGACAGTTTGGAGATTAAAAAAATTTGTTTAATTTTATATTGTAGAAATAGGGTAAATTATTAATGTTTAGTCCCATTCTATGTCAGAGATATAGAGATATATGTCAGAGATATAATGTGTTAAACACATTAGTTTATTTTTTTTATTTTTTTTTTTAACGTTTATTTATTTTGGGGACAGAGAGAGACAGAGCATGAATGGGGGAGGGGCAGAGAGAGAGGGAGACACAGAATCGGAAGCAGGCTCCAGGCTCTGAGCCATCAGCCCAGAGCCCGACGCGGGGCTCGAACTCCCGGACCGCGAGATCGTGACCTGAGCTGAAGTCGGACGCTTAACCGACTGAGCCACCCAGGTGCCCCTAAACACATTAGTTTAAACACCTTAGTTTACTAATGGATATTTTTCAAATGACCAAGTGCATAATTAGGCCGTGTCTCATTTAAATACATCAACTTTTTTCAAAGTCTATTTATTTTGAGAGAGAGAGCGAGAGAGAGAGAGAGGGAGAATGCATGCAAGGGGAGTAGGGGCAGAGAGAGAGGGAGAGAGAGAATCCCCAGTAGGTCCCGTGCTGTCAGTGCAGAGCCTGATACAGGGCTCGAACTCATGAGCAGTGAGATCATGACCAGAGCTGAAATAGTCAGATGCTTAACCGACTGAGCCACCCAGATGCCCCTAAATATATAAACTTTTAAGGATTATTCAAATATCTAAGAGTGATGGGAGCACTCATATCCATTTTAAATAGCATATTGCATAAAATATTATATTGTATATGATTTTCCCACTCTTCCATTTCATAAAGATGACTTTATAATCACATTTTCACAGACATATTCAATATATGTGTTATCATTAGAACCACTGTGCTAGTTACCTAACGGAGTTCCCAGAACTCTGATTGTGCTTGAAAGCTTTTTGGGAAATAACACCTTTTGAGTAATGTTAAATGTGCTCACGAGTAACTTTGTTAAGCCCCGACTTGTGATTTACGCATAATCCGCATCATTAGCGTCTACTGCCCCAATGCTGTGGGCGCCCCGCACAGACCCACTGACCAGGCTGATGTTTGCGCCCACTAGCTATCGTGTTACCAAGTTGTACCCGGCTGCCCCTTCTCGGGGGAGGCTGAGAACGTACAGTGTTGGCTGAAAGGGAGCTCCCACACCAGAGGAGGAAGGAGGCCACCTTCTCAAGCAACTGACACAAAGGTACAGAGAGCTGAGTCCCTTGCTTCTGGGTTGGACCGACTCTGATGTACTTCGTGTTGTATATCACCCCAAGGGACAGGGGGGAGGCTAGACTCCAGGCGAGACCACATATTTGCTTAACTCCTTCCTCTGCAATCTTCTTTTTTAAAAGTTATTTATGAAGAAAATTGTTTTTAATGTTTATTTATTTCTGAAAGAAAGATTATGAGCAAGGGAGGGGCAGAAAGAGAGGGAGACCCAGAATCCGAAGCAGGCTCCAGGCTCTGAGCTGTCAGCACAGAGCCCGATGCGGGGCTTGAACTCACGAACCACAAGATCATGACCTGAGCTGAAGTCAGACGCTTAACCATTTAGAAACCCAGGGGCCCCATCCTCTGTTCTCTTCTGCTTCTTCTATCTCCTTTTCCCTGAGATTCCCCTCAATAAATCACATACCCTCAAATCCCTGCCACAGGCTCTGTTTCTAGGGAACTTGACCTAGACGTACTACTGAAAGTGACCCAGGAAGTAGACATTTAAGGACGGGGTTGTGGAGTTGGTTTCCTTGCTGGCTGGCCGACAATGAGGACCCGTCACTGATTGTAGGTAGAGACTCAAAGAACACTGGATGTTGTGGCGCTTAGCCCACTGGCCAAGATATTCATGTTTCCTGTGCCGATACAGGAAGGGGGTGACTGGCTTGCTCAGTATCTGTGACAGTGAGGAAGCACAGAGGAAATGGAATTATGAGGTCTGGGGAAGCGGGCAGCTGTTGTCGAGTGCCA
Source organism: Neofelis nebulosa (assembly GCF_028018385.1). Taxonomy (NCBI): domain Eukaryota; kingdom Metazoa; phylum Chordata; class Mammalia; order Carnivora; family Felidae; genus Neofelis; species Neofelis nebulosa. The sequence continues at coordinate 11,701,517 of NC_080794.1, forward strand.
ATGGTGTTTTAAAGAGAGAAAATTGCAGACCCGGGGCAATCACTCACCACTTCAAAGCAAAGGGTGCAAGTCCTAAGACCTTTTCAGTGGCATTTTAACACCTCGTCGTCTACAGTCAGAGGGCAAACTGATTTCTACCAGAATCATGGTCATGAACTAATTGCCAGGAGAGTGGGACTTCGGGAAGGTTGAACTGTCAGTGCTGGAAAGAGTCTATGTCATATTTGGGGCTTTGATAGGGAAGTAGGACTCTGAGACTGTCTGAATGAGAACTTTGGAAGCTTACATCTCAGGGTTCCCTGAACCCACTCCTCTCTGTTGGAGCATAATGCCCCCTCTGACTTATCTTTCAGAACAGGTCTTCTCCTCCTGAAGATCCTCCCCAGTGCCTTCCTGGATGCTCCATCACCAGCACTGGTTGAGTTCCCCAGTGGCTGGACTGGAGCGTGTTGGGTCTGCTGAGGGAGAGGTGAGATTGTAGGCTAAGAGAGCTACAAAATCTGGCTAATACGCATATGACCGCAGAAATTGGAAGAGTCCGCCTAAATGTTAGATAGAAAGGAAACATATACATACGTGTATGCTGGATAAGGGAGAGTTTGTTCATACGTGAGTGCATTCCTACGATACAAGATTTAACACAGCCGCAGTGGTTCCAGGGGTCAGTCCTCATACTCTGCCAGGGTTTCTCAGAAGCTTAGACAATTCCAGAATAAGAAAGCAGACTGTGGCGGAAAAGATACAGAAGCTAATCTATTGAATGAGAAAAGAACACCCACCAACTGATTTAGCATGCCTTGGGAGAGCCCACAGGATAGAACACCTACCAGGTTGAAAAAAATACTCTGGTGAGGACATCAGCAAAATTTAAAAGCTCAGAAGTGGAGAACTTCTATTTCCATTTTGGGATGTATAATAAACTGGAAAAAATATTGCTTTTATATATATGTATATATATACACATATATATAATATAAATATATTATATTTATATAATTTATATTTATATTATATAAATATATTATATTTATATAATTTATATATATTTATATATTATAAATATAAATATATATTATATATATAATTATATATGTGTATTTATATATATATAAATATATATACCCCTGATATATATATAATATACATATCAGGGAGCTGCTTCACAGAGCAAAAATCTGTCCCCAAATCTGAGGAGAGACAGGTGCTTACAGGGAAAGAGGAGACATAGTCCTTCTTCATGGGGATGCCCAATATGAATAGTTTGGGAAGAATAATTGAAGAATTAGTGAAGGTCAGTTCTCTGGCTCCAAGGACAGGACAGGGTGTGAAGGACAGGGTACAGTCGAAATGGGGAAAGTCCATATCATCCTATGAGCTCCATCCCATGAACCCTACATGAACTTCACAGAAAAGATTGGAAAGAGTCTTACAGAAGTGTCCATTGTGGTGCAGTTGTCGCAGGAAGGTAAGACACTCTCTTCTGGTCTTTTCCCCATCTGCCCTCCAGAACAATACTCAGTCGGGGGGTCAGGGCACAGGGAGGGAAACAAGTACTTCCCAGGGCACACTAGCCAACCAAAAGTGCATAGTATGACTCAACCAGCAGATCCCAGTGCTATGCAGGGGGCTCACAAAAGGAGGGGCCATGAAGACAGAGATGTAGACTAAACTGGCTGCCCCAGTTTGGGCTTCTCACCAAGGAGGAGCCATGATGACAGAGATGTAGACTAAACTGGCCCCCCAATGTGGGCCCCTCACCAAAGCAGATCTAGCTACTGCCAGGGCAGTATGTCTAACCTGTCTGCAAAGGAGATCTTACACAGTAGCACCCCCTGAAAAGACCAAACCAGCCGCTTGGAGGCCAGTTGTGTACATCAGACCCTTTCTCTCCTAGAAAGGGCCGCAGTTCACTATGACTAGGACTGGTATCTGTTTCTGCTATGATTTACCTTTCTTACCACACAGAACCACACCCAGCACTACTGTTCAAGAGTTCATGGAATGTCTGATTTGCAAATATGGAACCCCTCATGACATTACTTTGAATAAAGGAATTCACTCCAGGTCAAAGAGGGTGCGTTCATTAGAAGGCCACTGGTTTTACCACATGACAACCCTCACGAGGCTGTTAGCCTCGCAGAGCACTGAAACAACACCCCGGTAGAGAAGCCAGCCGGGAGATGAAGTCCTGTAAGCACGGGTGCGATCCTTCAGGACTCATTATATACCTTAAACAAACGCCCAGAACATAGTGCTGCTTCCCCTAATTGGTAGAACACATGAATCTGAGAAATAAGGGATTAGGTGTCACACTAATACCCAGTAACTCACTCAGGGGTTTGCACTTTCTGTCCTCACAATTTAAGGCTCTTCAGATCTAGAGGCCCTGGTTTAAGGCAGAAAACACTCCCACTAGCTCATGAAGTAAACATCTAAAGAAAAGAAAAGAAAAAAGAAAAGAAAAGAAAAGAAAGAAAAGAAGAGAAAAGAAAGAAAAAAAAAGAAAAAAGAAAAGAAAAAAGAAAAGAAGAGAAGAGAAAGAAAAGAAAAAAGAAAAGAAAAAAGAAAAGAAAAGAAGAGAAAAGAAAGAAAAGAAGAGAAAAGAAAGAAAAGGAAAGAAAAAAGAAAAGGAAAGAAAGAAAAGAAAAGAAAGAAAAGAAAAGAGAAAAGAAAAGAAAGAAAAGAAAGGAAAAGAAAAGAAAAGAAAAGAAAGAAGAAAGCTATGACTGCCACCTGGTCACTTTGGGCTTCTCATGTTGGAAGACTTGGGGGCAAGGAAAAGAATTACTGCATGGGCAGGAGTAATGGGTCCTGATCATCATGAGGTGGTAGGGCTTCTGATGTAGAATGAGGATAGAAAAATACTTTTGGTATTCATGTGATCCACTGGGATATCTTTTGTTGTTACTCCCGTGCCTTGTCTCACCTAAGTGTGAGACAATACTGTCTCATAAGTGTGTAATAAGTGTGTAAATACTGCAGCTGTGACCTGTTATGGACACGGTAGCCCTTAGGGATGAGGACCTGGATGGCCACATCAGGGAAGACAGCTCAGAGGGAGGGGAATCGACACTGGGTAATACAGTTGGGAATGTATGAGTACCAGTCATGGCCTTAGGGTCACCTGCAAAAGCAGATGCCATAATTTCTTTCCCTCTCCCTCCTCTTGTAAGTTTTCCCAAAAATTCGGACCTTCCAAAATCCTGCAAAACCTGTACCGGGATGAAATAAACTTAATGTGAAAAACAGACAGATCTAGTAACACAAGGGGTGCACTCTGTTATTTTGGTGCCCCATCTAGATTTCCTTTACTAAGCAGGGGGACCATTCTTCTAGTTGCTGTGGGTTTTACTTTCTGAGTGTTCATTATTGCCCCTTTCTCTGTAGGATTGGCCCCGGGCAAGTGGCAGTTGCCTCACGCAGGAGATTATATCTATTTCTATGAGTAGCCTTCAGGCAAAGGTGTGGCAACATGGAGAGTTAGGCTAATTCCCTAACTTCAAGGCGGGACCACTTTGGTAGTCCGTTCACGGACCTACGAGCTCCTCTGAGATCAGATTGCATCTGGATTTAGCTGAGTCCCATCCTTCCTTAGCTCCTTCCCCTGCCCTCCCCTGATTTCCACAGGACCTTCTCCTGACAGTCCTACCCTGGTTTCCACAGGGCCTTCTCCTGACGGTAGACCAGCAATAAATCACATGCACCTGAATCTCTGTCTCTGGCCCTGCTCTAGACAACTCTAAAGCCCTTACTGTATTTTTAGATTCACTTTGAATATTTTATTACAGTATTCGTGAAATTAGATCATACCCTCAAAAGTGACCACTATGATTATGTTAAATCTATGTGAATATTTTCTGTCCAGTAGCTGTGACCTTTATAAGGATCCCAAATTACATTGGTCGAGGTGGTTTCAAATTAATATCTTCTCTGAAATGTACTTCAATGTTCAAAATGAGAACTTGAGACGGTATTCTATAATATGAGAAACATTCTTTTCAGGGAGAAAATCTAAAGAGGAAAGAAAAAAAAAGGCTGATTGTTGTTTTTTAAATTATCTTTAATGTTTATTTATTTTTGAGAGAGAGAGAGAGACAGAGCATGAGAGGAGGAGGGACAGAGGGAGAGGGAGACACAGAATCCAAAGCAGGCACCAAGCTCTGAGCTGTCTGCACAGAGCCCGATGCAGGGCTCAAACCGACAAACCAGAAGATCATGACCTGAGCCAAAATCAAAAGTCAGACGCTTAACCGGCTGGGCCACCAAGGCAGCCCCAAACAGGTTGGTTTTTATTTGAGCAATTAGATGAATAAGCAGAAGTAATCTGTTACATATTCTGCTCATAAGTGGCCGATACAGAATTAAAATCCTCGTGACAAATTTTAGTGCTTTATGTTTTCACCTCACTTGCTGATAGTGATGTACTGTATTGTTGGAGTAAAGAACCATGAGGCTATTACCAACCTGATCTCTTTGCTATTCGTAGACAAGAGAGCCGAAAGACGAGGAAGGAAATTTTTACCAGCCATTTTTCAAACCTACAGAATAATGTTACCCTGTTACATTTCTAACCCCTCATGAAACAAAGAACTTGTAGTGAATCAACACGTATGAGTAGAGTGATCCACAAAGAAAACGTGGAACAATTTGTGTTCCACCTCACTCTAAAACCATTCCTGAGGCTCCTGGGTGGCCCAGTTGGTTAAGCATTGGACTTTGGGTCAGTTCATGATCTCACGGGTCAAGAGTTCCAGCCCCATGTCGGGCTCTGTGCTGACAGCTCAGAGCTTGAAGCCTGCTTCAGATTCTGTGTCTCTGTCTCTCTCTGCCTGTTCTCTGCTCTCTCTCTCTCGACAATATATAAACGTTAAAAAAAAAAAAAACACAACAAAACCCTCTGTGAACCGGAAACCAGTGGAGAATCACATTCTCTTTTTGAGGCATGTAGAGACTTGTATGCGAAGTTTTCGGTGCACTTAATCTTTAAATCCTTTTCTTGTCCTAAACTTACTGAAAAGAAGTGGCAAAGTGAAGAATCTCAGGTCCCAGAAAGTCACCAATGTGTTCTCAATTGAATATTACCTGAATTGTCATTGTTCGCCTTCCCATAAGGAATTCTATAAAGGCCAAGAATATAACCATCTTCAGTTACAACATCATGCACTTCACCTGGGTAGCCCCAATAGGAAATAATTTGGCTCTAGATAAAGAAAAAGGAAACCTTTTAGTATGTTGGTCTGTTAATGTAATGTGATAACAATCTAACCTATTAATGTAATAATGGACCTTCATACTGTCTCAACATTAGGACTATTTTTTTCACTAGTTCATTGATGCCTTCAGTGATAGATATTTATAGAACACCTACCAAGGTGTTATACATTGTATTCATCAGTCTTATACATTATTTTTTTCTAACTACTAATCAGTCATGCTTTTACTCAACCAGATACAATTTAAAAATATATGTTTATTCAAAGATGTTTGTATGTCTATGTTCATAGGTAAGCTTAGGTCTGAAATTTGTATGTCTATGCGTGTATACAAAAGAGAATTTGTATGTCCTCTATAAATATTTATATATATTTTCATCCAGGGACAAAATAAGGCTAAAGCTACAGAACAGTAAATGGGGACTATGGGCTGACTCATATCAAAATATACGAATGCAAGGATATAAATTTGACTGCAGATCTATTAAAATAAAAGCACCCCCAAATTACAGAAAGAGTAGTATTCCCTGTTATTTTGGCAACTTAGCATTTATTTCCTAGCAGCTTACGATATTCATGTTTGCTTCAGGGTTTACAGATCTTCGGGATCGAAAGGCACCATGAGTAGTCCCAAGAATTAAAATGAAAGACATCACTTTGAAAAGGTACCACATTTGGGATCTACATACCAAAGGAGACATTAATACTATTAAAATTGCAACAAGTAATAACATTTGACTATTTGAATAATTCTGTGAGTTAAGGAATATTACCAGTTTCAGATAAGAAAGTTGAAGGTCTGAAAAATTAAGTAAGTTGTCTAAAGATACAGGGTGTTCTTGGCCGTCAAGATTCAGATTCGTTCCCGCTTCATTCTCAAACCCATGTTTTTCCAGCCACCCTATTTTGTAGCACAAACCCCCTCTTTGAAGTCTCCATCATAGAATTGCCTAGCCCAGTTCCAAAAACTTTATCATATACTACAAGTTCATTGATAGCTGAATTAAGGATGTAATAATATTCTTACCAGGCTAACACTTATTTAAAGTGTGTTTAAAGGTTGCTGGGTTTTGGGGAGGGCAGGACAGGTGAGGAGATTAGGAAGATTGGATAACTCAACTTCCATCCAGACTCTCAGCATCTAGATTTTACTGCATACAGAAATGCTTGTTTTGAGTATCCTAAATTCTGGGAAACCAGGACTCTTAAGTTCTTTCTAGAATAAGAAACCAGGGAGCCACCGAGGTCACTGCCCACATTCTCTCCCAAAAGCATGACTTATGGATCTCACGAACCCTCTACAATAAGCCAGGCACTGTACCTGGAAGGACATTGTGCAGAGTTCATAGGTCTGGCTTTGCCACTCACAAGCTATGTGACTTAAAGGAAGTTACTTAACCTCTCTGAGCATCAGTTTCCCTACCTATAAAATGTGAAGAATACCTCCTTCTCAGGGTCGTCATAAAACTTCAATTTGATAAATGGGATATGACGCTTTGTTAGTATAATACCAGTCACATAGCTAACATTTACTGTGTGTTAGACTTCCTCACTTAAGAGAACAAACTATTACCAAACTATTTATGTGCAAATAATTGCTATGTCTTTCTTATATGTTTGTTAGCTTAGTTCCAGCAAATTTAACAACTTGCTACAAATTATCCAGACTTGAAAGTTTTAAACTACATTTATTTTTAAGATGTATTTTATTTTTTTAGCATTACAATGTTGCTTTTTTAAAATATAATTTATTGTCAAGTTAGCTAACATACAGCGTATACAGTGTAGTCTTGGCTTCAGGAGTAGATTCCTGTGATACGTCACTTACATACAACACCCAGTGCTCATCCTAACTAGTGCCCTCCTCAATGCCCATCACCCATTCCCACTCCCAAACCTCCCACTCCCGTCATCCCTCAGTTTGCTCTCTGCATTTAAGCGTCTCTTATATGGTTGGCCTCCCTCTCTGTTTGTAACTTATGTTTCCTTCCCTTCCCCTATGGTCTTCTGTCAAATTCCACATTTGAGTGAAAACATATGATATCTGTCTTTCTCTGACTGACTTATTTCACTTAGCATAATACCCTCCAATTCCATCCACACTATTGCAAATGGCCAGATATCATTCTTTTTCATCACATCCATTGCATATATATACCACATCTTCTTTATCCATCCATCTGCTGATGGACATTTGGGCTCTTTCCATAACTTGGCTATTGTTGATAGTGCTGCTATAAACAGTGGGGTGCATGTGCCCCTTCAAAATGGCACTCCTATATCCTTTGGATAAATTCCCAGTAGTGCTATTGCTGGGTCATAGGGTAATTCTATTTTTAATTTTCTGAGGAACCTCCACACTGTTTTCCAGAGTGACTGCACCAGTTTGCATTCCCACCACCAGAGCAAGAGGGTTGCCCTTTCTCCACGTCTTCCCCAACACCTGTTGTTGCCTGAGTCATTTATTTTGGCCACTCTGACCGGTGTGAGGTGGTATCTCAATGTGGTTTTGATTTGTATTTCCCTGATGGTGAGCGATGGTGAACATCTTTTCATGTGTCTGTTAGCCATCTGTTAGGTCTTCTTTGGAAAAGTCTAAGATGCATTTTCTGATCGAAAGCGTTAACCTATGGAAACTGGACTTCTCCCCTTTTGGTCTAGATTTGTGTTATATTTGGTATAATATCAGTGCTCTTTAGTAAGGGCAGAAGGCAGACTTTAAAACATAATTACCAAGCTTTTTCTACCAAAGAAGAGACAGAAATCTGCTAATTTAAGTGCATAAGCAAAACATTTATAACATTTGTAGTCACAATCTAGATGTTCCTCCTTGGGGGTGTTCTTGGGAAAGTGTTAGTGAGATGGCAAGTCTATTTGGTTCTCTGTCCTCATGGGCTGTCTCCGGAATTTGAAGCTTACCATACATACTGATTTTAAAGTACTTTGCATTAGTCTAGAACAAGTGCAAATCTATCATCCCAAATGAAAACTTTTTGAAAATGGAATGATATTAGTAATGGACTTGGGAAACAGGCATAAAGTAGACTGTTCTAGACAAGTGGACTTACGGTGACCCAACTTTTATCCTTATTTCCCCAAATGTTGGTATTTTTATCCCAATAAAATGCAGGAGAAGGATGGACCTTTGGCATATGGTTGTTGAGACTTCTAACAACCACCAATGGTGTATGTTTCGACTGAATTGAATTACCGACTTTATTTGGTATTTACAGTGATTTATCAATTGTACAAAACAACTGATGAAAAAGTTCACTAAAATCTAGATCTCTGCTGTTCAATATGTGGCTATTGAGCACTTGAAATGTAGGAACTAAAATTTTAATGTCATTTGAATTATTTTTAGTTTATAAACTAAAGCTGTGAAATTTTTTTCTGCTAAATGCGAGTTCCAGGTTCCGAGCTGTCAGCACAGAGCCCAACATGGGGCTCGAACCCACGAACCATGAGATCATGACCTGAGCAGAAGTCGGACGCTTAGTCAACTGAGCCACCCAGGTGCCCCGACACTTTTTAAAATAAAATGACAGCATGTTAGTGATGCAAAATTGAGTGACAGTGCAGAAGCTGGTATTACGCCAGATCAGTAAAGGGAAAAATAAGACTGGAACGAGACTGTGTCTCCATTTTCAAAATGAATGGCAAATGTAATTTGGCACGACAGAGCAAAATGAAAAGGTTTCCTTCCTTCTAATAAAGAAATATTAAAGATCATAAACAATGTTGAGAGACATTTTCAGCAAACACGTAGTGATTTTGATAAGGAGTTTCTACACAAATGTCAAAAAAGAATCCATGAAATCAGAAGTTTTTTCTGTCCAAAAAACATTTCCCTCTTTAACAGAATCTGAGCTTGTAAATTTAGACTTCTGTAAAATGCTTTGGATTCTTGCACACACACACACACACACACACACACACACACACACACAAAAGAAAGAAAAGAAAAGAAAACCATTTTTAGATGGTGAGCTGCTAAACAAAAATGATTATAGTTGGAGAAATGTTGGAGGAAAAGTCTAAAAATAATATTTTGCAAGTTGAAGATCTTCAATAAAGCCTCCAAACAATTGCCCACAAATACAAGAACTTTCTAAGAATATAAAAATCAATTGATTCAAAATTTGAAGATTTCATGTACTTTTCTTTAGTTTCAGATGAGTTGTGCAATGGGAGAGACACTGCGGTTAATATTTCGGATAATTTTGTGTCGGAGGCCTTGTAGCTCTACAAAGAAGTGTCAGTTTGTGACTCGTAAAAAATCAAAGACATAGCGCAAATGCTTAAAAATCTTTCACGTTTCTTAAGTAATTTCAGCTAGATATGAAAAAAAAATTAGTTTCTGTCACAATAGACAGGGCTCCAGCTATCTTATTTCAGAAATACAGATTTATTAGAATTTTAATACTGCCATAAACATAAGGGTGTATTTATCTTTTCGAATTAGTGTTTTCATTTTCTTTGGGTAAATACCCAGTGGTGCAATTACTGGGTCATAGAGTATTTCTATTTTTAATTTTTTGAGGAACCTCCATTCCGTTTTCCGTGGTGGCTGCACTAATTCACCTTCCCACCGACAGTGCACGAGGGTTACTTTTTCTCCATATCTTTACCACCACTCGTTACTTTATGGTTTTTGATTTTAGCCATCCAACAGGGGTAAGGTGATATCTTGTGGTTTTGATTTGCCTTTCCCTGATGATTAGTGACGTTGAGTATCTTTTCATGTGCCTGTTGCCACATGCGTGTCTTCTCTGGAAAAATAGTCTATTTAGATCCTCTGCCCATTTTTAAGTCATGTTGTTTGTTTTTTCAGTGTTGAGTTGTATAAGTTATTTATGTATTTTGGATATTAACCTCTCATCATATATCGTTTGCAAATATCTTCTCCCACTCAATAGGTTGCCTTTTGGTCAAACATTGATTTTCTTAGACCTCTGGAGGCTGGAAGTCCAAGGTCAGGCTAGCAGTATGGTAAGTTTCTGGTGACGACTCTCTTCCTGACTTCCTGCTCTCACCTTCTCACTATGTCCCCATGCAGCAGAGAGAGCTTGCTCTCTTCTTCTTGTAAGGCCACTAATCCTTTACAGAAGGCCTCACCTTTATGACCTAATCTAATGGATGTAAGTATTCCCCCAAAGACCCCGTCTCCAAGTAGTATCACTGTAGTGGTTAAGGCTTTAATGTCTGAATTTGAGGGGTCACAAACATTCAACCCATAACATATTTTAATTCTATGTTTACTTTTTTTGAGAAATTGCCATAGCCTTTTCCATAGTGCCTAGACCATTTTACATACACACTAGCAACGCACAAGGGTTCAAATTCTCCACCTCCACAATGACACTTGTTAGTGTGTGTGTGTGTGTTTGCGTGTGCACAGGCGCACGTGTGTGTGTTTATAATGACCATTTCAATAGGTGAAAAGTGGAATCCTGTGATTCTGATTGGCATTTCTCTAGTGACTAGTGATGTTGAGTACCTGTTTCCATGTGCTCATTGGCCATTTACATATCTTCTTTGGAGACATATCTATTTGAGTCCTTTGCCCGTTTTGTATTCAGGTTGCTTGTTTTTATTTTTTGTTGTGAGTCTTAAGAATTCCTCACATATTTTAGAGATCAATCTGTTCTCAGACAGGTGATTTGCAAATATGTCTTCCCATTCCATACGTCGCCTTTTCACTGTGTCGATGGTGTTGTTTTAAAATTTGATGAAATCCAACTTGTCCATTTTTTCATTTGTTGTCTATGCTTTTGGTGTCATCTATAGGAAAGCATCTCTAGATCCAATGTCATGAAGTTTTCCCCTTGTGTTTTCATTTAAGAGTTTTATCATGTTAGTGCTTACGTTTCAGTCTTTGATACAATCTGAATTAATTTGTGTACATGGTATGAGGTAAAGGTCCAACTTCATTTTTTTTGTGCATGGATATCCAGTTATCTCAACACTTTCTGTTGAAAGGCTGTCCTCTTCCTCATGAAAGGTCTTGGCATTCTTCTTGTGAGTCATTTCACCATATATGCAGGGACTATTTCTGGTTCTCTATTCTATTCCATTGGTATGTGTCAGTGTTTATGCTGGTAGCACAAAGATTATTAACGCTTTGTCATAAGTTTTGAAATCAGAAAGTGTGAAACTTTCAACTTGGTTCCTCTTATCAGAATTTGTAACCCAAGAGACTAATATTTCGCCTATTGTTTCATTCCACTGTGCAATACATATTGAAAAATATGTATTTTACAAAAAGGGTTAAGGATGCAGTTATCAAAATCACTCAATATGTATATGCAAATGCTAAGAATGATGATCAGATTATGAAACTCTCAAGAGAAACAGAAGACAGAGTGTCTTGTGTTCTTCACCAGAGCTCATTCATTGAGTCATGGGAGATTTTTAAAAGAATAAATGTATTGTCAACTCTAATTCAAGACTGTCCTGAAACAAAAGCAGTATTTGCCAAATATCGGAGAAGAAAATGTTGGTGGTGTAACTTAACTTTCTTTCATCAATATCATGCTGAGAAAAAAAAAGCTCATTTATTACCTTATTAAGGTGCCATAAATTATGTTTACGTGGAAGCTTTCCATAATGCATATCAATAAGAATGATTTCACACTTTCCTAACATGAATCAATATGTGTATTTTATTTCTAACCAATAGCAGTATATAAATTAGCTACAAAAAATTGAAAGAACACTTTGTGTGATATTGATAAATTTAGAGTTGCTTTTAAACTCTAATTTGAATTTGATATGAATAATAGTAATTAACATGGGCTTTCAAATGAACTTAACTTGGGACAGATGTAGTTTTCAAATTGATAAACTACTCCAAAGTCAAATTAATTCTTCTAAAAACTTTTTAAAAATTGTCAAAGTAGATGCAAAGGTACAAGAAAAAGGATTTATTGGTAGTCAATTCAGGTAATAAACAACTTTGAGATATGTTCGGAACACCCCGGATATGTGAAACTACTCTTTTAAGAATACATTTTATGAAATCGAGACACAGATCATGTATGTCTGGTAGAAAATTTAGCTCCCAAATTGACACGTTTTTATAGGAGTAAATTACACTCCGGATTTTAAGGGCTTAATACAAAAAGTAATGTAAAATATCTCAATAATTTTATAAACTTGCATGTTGAAATGATAATCTGGATATAACAGATTACCATATTTTTTAATGTTTATTTATTTTTGAGAGGGAGAGAAACAGAGCGTGAGTGGGGGAGGGGCAGAGAGAGAGGGAGACACAGAATCCAAAACAGGCTCCAGGCTATGATCTGTCAGCACAGAGCCTGATGCAGGGCTTGAACTCACAGATTGCAAAATCACGACCTGAGCCGAAGTTGGACACAACCCAGGTGCCCCTGAATATAATGGATCACTATTAAAGTCACACAGATATTATAAAATTAGCTATTCCTACTAAAATAAAATGTTTTTCCTGTAAACCTTGTACCTGACACAGCTGATTACCATTAATACGTTAATTTAAGTCACTCACCGTAATTGTCCTTCCATGCTAGCTGTCTGGTGAACTACTATTCCATGGACCAATCATTGGTGCTTTGCTCTGTTTAGGGGCAAACTTTTACAAGATTTATAAAGATAAAAGTAGAACAGAAAATTGGGTTTTGCACAAGAACACTAAAATTCAAGGCAACCAAGATTTTAAATAACATTTTTTTAAAGATTATCACCAAGTTAGCCAAAGTACTTAAACAAAATGTGAAGTTACCAAAAATCTGCCTTATTAGTAACACTCATCTATGACTAAATATAATTTCTTGAAAGCTGACTTGAGGGTTATTTTTCTTCAGCTTCTGGTATTGAAATGATTGGTTTGGCTCTAGATACACAACACAACAATGAAAAACATTATGCCATCCCTCTCTCTCTTATTGATTTTAGGTGCCTAATGTACGTGTCTTCAAAGTAGTCAATCCTAAATTGTGTTCCTTTGAGCAAAAGTTGCTAAACAGAGTCACAAGGATGCCCCCCCCCCAAAAAAAAGAGTATTGTTCTAGAAGAAGAAATAATATGAGAACATTTAAGTTCAGGGCAATCTCATTTTTAAAGCTACTTTTCCACATTTATGTATTTATGCTACTCTAAACACATTCACAAAAATGAGACTACGTCTACGGTGGTCGTTAGGGGTAGAGTGCTAGCTTCAGTTAAAAAAATATTAAAATTATTAAAACATGATTCTAATTCTCTTGAAAGCCTGAAACAGACTTCTGTTCTTTCTTCTGGCAGTTACTGCAGTAATAACAATGAGTTGTAAATAGTCTCTGAATGGTATAAAGCAGTTCAGATATAGAAACAACAGTCTTTTTTTTTTTTTTTTTTTTTTTTATTTATTTTTTATTTTTGGGACAGAGAGAGACAGAGCATGAACAGGGGAGGGGCAGAGAGAGAGGGAGACACAGAATCGGAAACAGGCTCCAGGCTCCGAGCCATCAGCCCAGAGCCTGACGCAGGGCTCGAACTCACAGACCGTGAGATCATGACCTGGCTGAAGTCGGACGCTTAACCGACTGCGCCACCCAGGCGCCCCGAAACAACAGTCTTAAAAGTATTGCTAGGTTTTGGGGCGCCTGGGTGGCTCAGTCAGTTAAGCATCTGACTTCAGCTCAGGTCATGGTCTCACGGTTCATGAGTTCGAGCCCCGTGTCGGGCTCTGTGCTGACAGCTCAGAGCCTGAAGCCTGCTTTGTATTCTCTGTGTCTCTCTCTCTCTGTGCCCCTCTCTTGCTTGTGTGCGCACAATCTCTCTGAAAAATAAATAAACACTAAAAAGAAAACCAAAAAGAAGTATTGCTATGTTTCAAAGATTTATCCCTATGGAAAACATGAGCAAGTTGTCCATTTCTTACTCAAGCCATGTGATAGAAAGCATAATATAGTTTGAGGACAGGCTAAGATTATTTCAACATGTATATCGTAAACCCTAGGGAAATTACCAAAAATGTTTTAAGGGTAAATAATAAGCCAGTAAAGGAGATAACATGGAATAATAGTAAATGCCCAGTTAAACCCAGAGAAGTAAAAAAAAAAAAAAAAAAAAAAAACAGAGAGAGAGAGATAAAAGAAAAATAAATATGGTAGCAACATGGTATATTTTAATCACTAATCACTTTATGTGCAAATAGTATAATTATACTGGTTAAAGACAGAGGCTGTCAAGTTAAATTTTTAAAAAAGCAAGACTAAACTGTGTGTTCTCTACAAGAAATTTATGTTAAATTCAGATACTTAGGTTAAAAAAGTATACAGCAAAATATGCCCAAGCAAGCTGGACTAATTATGTTAATTTCAAATAAAGTTGACTTAGGGGAACCTGGGTGGCTCAGTCACTTAAGCATCTGACTTCGGCTCAGGTCATGATCTCACAGTCAGTGGGGTCAAGGCCCACGTTGGGCTCTGTGCTGACAGCTCAGAGCCTGGAGCCTGCTTCTGATTCTGTGTCTCCCTCTCTCTCTGCCTCTCCCCTGGTTGCACTCTGTCTCTCTCTCTCTCTCTCTCTCTCTTTCAAAAATAAGTAAACATTAAAAAATTTTGCAAATAAAGTTGACTCAGAATAAGGAATATCATTATGGATAAAAAGGGAGGTTACATAACGGTATGGAGTCAATTCTCCAAGAAGACATAACAATCCTAAATGTCTATATACCTAACAACACAGCCTTACATATATAAAGCAAATATTTTATAGGCCTGAAAGGAGAAACAGGCAATTTTGCAATTATATTTGCAGAATTCAACTGTCCTTTTTTGGTAAATAGTAGAATGAGTAGACAAAGATTAGTAAGGATATAGAAAACCTGAAAAATACTATAAATAACTTGACTTAATTGACATATATATAGCATTCTACACAACAATAGCAGAATATATATTCTTCTCCACCATTCAAGAAACAGTCACCAAGATTCTGGCCCATAGACAAGACCTAAGTCTAAAGGAATAGAATTCATACAAAGTTCTTGAGCCATAACAAAGCTGAACTCACAACCAATAATAAGACCATATCCTAGAAAGTACTCAAATAGTTGGAAATTAAATAACACATTTCGAAATAACCTGCAGGCCAAAGAAGAGCAAAATTTAAAACTGTTTTGAACGAACTGAAAATGAAAATACAACACAGCAAAATTTGTGGGCTACACCTAAACAGCATTTAGAAGAAAGTTTACAGCCATGACCGTTCATGCGAGAAAATAAGAAAGGTAAGAAAAATCAGTTTAACTGAAGTTTAACCTTAAAGGAACTAGAGGGGGAGAAAGCAAATTAAACTTAACATTAGCAGAAGGAAATCAATAATAATGATTAAAATAGGAATCAATGAAAAGAAAGGAAAGAAAAATAGAGAAAAGGCAATGAAACCAAAAGCTGGTTCTTTGTATCGTTTCTAAATGTGTAGGATGTAATTAAAACGGTGCTTAGGGAAAACGTATAACTGCTTAGATACTTGCTTAATAGACATGAATGGAAGGACTTTTGCTGTACAATGTCACTTAACTTTGTGAAATCTTGAGTTATGTACCCGTAATGACTTGCGCCATCTTTAAAGATGACAACAGACGAGGCTCCTAAGTGCCCCTCCTCCCACGGACACCCTGAATGGACAGCTACACACGGATCAATTCTTGCTGAAAGAAATCCAGAAACTAGCTGAGCAGCGACTATACACTGGGCAAAGGAGGACGTGATACCACATCAAAACTGGTAGGAAAGGCTGAGACACACTCTTGTACAACACCACACAACTGGGAGGGCATCCTCAAACTCCCAGCTTCTCCCTGAGGATCACAGGATTTGGACACCACATCTAGGGCCCCAACTTTTAAGTCACACACTTGAAGGATGCCCACCCCGAACACCCAAGTCTGAAAGCCAGTAAAGCTTGCATCCATCCTTGAGACCGCCAGGACCATAGCAAATAAAGGAGCAGTATGGGCAGGCGTGAGCATTTGCCAGATAGATCGCTTTGGGGCTCGATACAGAGGAAGTAGGCAAAAAAGGCCCATCTCTCAGTCTTTCCCTAACAAAGGTCTATTTCAAACGCTGCCGCGTGAGGGTCAGGCTTCTAATTCAGCACACATCTAGGGGCTGACTGCCACCCTCCCCAGAGATCACGGAAGCCTACGGACACTTCCTCTACCCTTTCTCTCTAGCCCACTGCAGGTTGTCAGTGTCTCCCTGGAGGGAACAGGAACACATCTAGCACCCCAGATTTTGTGGCTGCCTCTTGAGGGGACAGGCCCCTGATTCCTTGGCTCTGATAACAAATGGGACTTACCTTTAAAGATCCCACAGGGCTGTAGCAAACAAAGAAGTTCTTAATGGGGTCAAGAGCAGCCCTCTTCTCCCCCATACACCCAGGCTGAGTGCAGAGGAAGCAAGCAAAAATGCCCACCTACAAGTGTCTCCCTAGAAGGGGTCTAAATACATACTTCCCCAGTGGCGGCCTGATGGGCTGGCTTGTATCGGGGCACTGACTGCTCTTAGGACACTGATGGTCTGGGCACGGTTCCAACTACTCGGGGCCACTAAGAACAAATAAGGCGGGTTGGGTAATCGCAAAAGACATTCACGAGTAGGCTGGGATGACTGACAAGGTTCATCTCCTGTAATGAGACCAGTCTGTCAAGACTAGGAGAGGTAGCTATCTCATCTGATGCACAGGACCCAAGAGAGAGAGTCAAGGAAAATGAAGAAACACAGGGATGTGTTCCAAACCAAAGAAAGAGATAAAACTCCAGAAACAGATCTTCCCGAAATGGGGATCAGTACTTAACCTGATAGTTCAAATAACAGTCATAAAAGCTCCTCCCCACGATCAGGAGAACAATGTATGAACAAAGTGAGAATTTCAACGAAGAGATAGAAACTATTAAAAAGTACCAAACAGAAATCACAGAACCGAAGAATAAAATGACTGAACTGAAAAATTCAGTTGAGAGTTTCAATAGCAGGCTAGATCAAGTGGAGTGAAAGATTAGTCTTTACTAACCACAGAGCAGTGGGATTCATTTAAGCAGAAGAGCAAAAAGAAAAAAGAACGAAAAAGATTGAAGACAGTTGAAGGGTTTATGGGACACTCACAAATGGACCAATATACACATTATACAGTTCCCAGGAGAAGAAAGAGAGAAACGGGTAGAAAGCTTATTAAAATAATAATGATAATAATAGTAATAATAATAACAGCTGTAAATTTACCTAATCTAAGGAAAGAAACAGGCATTCAGATACAGGAAGCCAAGAAACTTACAAAGGAGATGAATCCCGAAAGACCCACACCAAGGCACATTATAACCAAATTGTCTGGAGTTGAAGACAAGGAGAGAATCTTAAAATAGCAAGAGAAAATGACTTGTTATCTACAATGGAACTTCCATAAGACTATCAGCAAATTTTTCAGCAGCGACTTTGCAGGTCAGAGGGAGTGGCATGATATGTATATTCAAAGTGCTGAAAGAAAGAGAAAGAAGAAAGAAAGAAAGAAAGAAAGAAAGAAAGAAAGAAAGAAAGAAAGAAAGAAAGAAAAAGAAAGAAGGAAAGGAAGGAAAGGAAGGAAAAGAAGGAAGGAAAGAAGGAAGGAAGGAAGGAAGGAAAGAAGGAAGGAAGGAAGGAAGGAAGGAAGGAAGGAAGGAAGGAAGGAAGAGAAAGAAACCCACCAACCGAGAATATTCAATACAGCAAAGTTGCCTTTCAAGATTGAAGGGAACATAGTTTGCCAGACAAGTGAAAACTGGAGTTTATCACCACCAAATGGGTCTTGTAAAAAATATTAAAGGAGCTTCTTTGCAGTGAGATGAAAGGATGATACTAAGAAACAGGAAACCACATGAAACTATAAAACTGACTGGTAAGGTAAATATGTAGTTAAATTCAGAATTCTTTAACGTTTCATGGCGGTGGGTGAATCTTGAGATTTCTTTTGTAAAATTAGCAAGCAGCGATCGTGAACGTATGGTAGGAAAGAAGAATGTGCTAGACCACAAAGGCTTTTACAGATATATTAGTGGAAAGTACTTTCAGCAGTTGAGAATGTGGAAAACGACTTCCTTAAAATTATGACTACCATTTAGAAAATCTGCCTTTACTTACGCGTGTGTGCAGTTTGATGATTGCTGTCCCACCCAATGCTTCGACTCCTTTTGCAATATCCCCCCTATTGTGCTCATCCAGGTTTAGCAGGCTTCCCCAGTTGGGAGAGCTACTTCCTGAGGAAATTTGTTCCATTTTTAGATGTATCTACTTAAAATCATTCCTTACATATGTTCTTTGCGTTAAGCCAGAATCTATTTTCTTATAGTTTCATCAATTGATTTTAGTATACCGATATATCTAATTATGTGTCTCTCTTAAGATCTTTTCCATATTTGAAGATAACTCTCATGTTTTCCTGAAGTTTTCTCCAGGCTAGAAATTTCTATCCTTCTTACCTATTCAAATAAGTTCATTTCAAATTTGCTTACCATCCTGGACACCTTTCTTTGGAATGATACCAGTTTCTGAATGATCCTCTTAAAATCCGGGTTCCAGCCCTGAACACAGTATTTTAAATGTGATCTGGCTAGTCTAAATAGTGTGGGACTATCACCTGTCTTGCTCTGCAGCTATAATTCATTTATATTTATTTTTTGTCTTGACAGCTTTCTTATATTAACTCATAATGAGCTTAAATCCAAGGAAAATTCTAAGCCCCCTTCCCTTGATTCTGTAAAATTATTTTCTAGATACTTTGAATAGCCTTGTCCAATTTTTTTTTTTGGTTAAATTTGTGTCAGTGACTCATATGGAAATCTCTTGAACTCCTGATCTTAAAATAACCCTAGGAGGCTCTCTTGATTTTAGGCCATCTATAACACAGTTAACTGAAAACAGGTGGAGCTCTGCATCACACTGGTAGATATCCTTTGCTGATTGGCATGATATTTTTCTATTATTGTAGTCATACCATAAAAAAGCACTCCCTGAGAAAGTATTTTCAACACTGAAATTGCCCCCACTGAATTACCATTCAGCCTGTCCTAGTTTAAGCATTATCCTTGAAAGACTTGTATACCTTCCAGGCAAACAGTTAGTGAACTCTGTTTCTGAGAATTCTACCTTTGATTATAGTTGTCAAGGATACTGAATTGACTATGACAAGGTTTCTCTTTGTGCTTAAGTTCTAGTAAGTAAACAATAAAGAAGTGAGTAAAAAAAAGCAAGGTAGTTTCTAAAAATATTAAGTGATGGGAAGAAAATTAAACGGGTTAGTGGAATAGAGAGTCACAAGGTGGTTGTTTTAAGTCAAATGGTTAGAGAAGGCTTCTTTTAGGTGACTTTTAAGTGGGATTTATTTAGGTATTTAATGTTTATTTTTGAGACAGAGAAAGAGAGAGAGAGAGAGAGAGAGAGAGAGAGAGAGAGCGCGCGCAAGCGGGGGAGGGGCAGAGAGGGAGACAAAATCCGAAGCAGGCTTCAGGCTCTGAGCTATCAGCAGAGCCCGATGTGGGACTCGAACTCATGAACTGTGAGATCATGACCTGAGTTGAAGTCAGACGTTTAACCGACTGAGCCACCCAGGCACCCCTTAAGTGGGATTTAAACGAGGATAAGGAAACATCAGGAATAGGAAAGAAGATAAAAAAGCTCAAGGTGACGAGCAAGACTAAATTTAAGCACATCTGTTTTAGCTATTTTGCACTCCTCCTTTCTTTAGTCATTCCCAAATTTCCCAGAAAGATACCCTAGTAACAGCAGCCGACCACGGACCCACAACCCTACAGTTATAGCTCTGGGCTAATACAACCCATTCTGGAGGGTGGGGGTGGAGGCTGAGGCTAGCCCACTCTCTGAAGACTAAGGTAATGAGACATCACAAGCCACCGTGGCTACCTCTGTTCAACGGTCATAACAATCCCCAGTTCTCCATAACTTTCTAAAGAAAATATTATTGATCATAGCAGAAAAGCATAAGAGAATGAAGGATTGATGCAAATTCGCAACTGGAAACACAAGTCAAAAAAGTATGCTTAGACTCCAGAACCGCATAAGCAAAGGTTTACCACTTTCACAGATGCGTGGAAAACTTGAGGGTGGATTCAGGAAACAGAAAATAATTCAATGTCGCTCTAGCACAGGACAGATGAAGATTATGAAGATAAGATTATAAACATAGGTTGGGGAAATATCAGTGAACACTATTTATGCCGAGCAGTTCCCCTGGGTTCTCTATGAAACTGAGAGCTACTGAAAGTTCTTTGAGGATATGGTAGTGACTGATCCAGAAGCTCAGTGAGGAATACAGGTTAGGCGCAGGGAGACCGCTTAAAAAACCACTAGAATAATCCTGCTAAGAAGTAATGGTTACTCGGGGCGTCTCGGTGGCTCAGTGGGTTAAGCGTCTGATTCTTGGTTTCAGCTCAGGTCATGATCTCAGGGCTTCATGTGCTGGAGCCCCACATCGGGCTCTGCGCTGGTAAGGCAGAGCCGGCTTTGAATTCTCTTTCTCCCCCCTTCGCTGCCCCTCCCCCATTCACGCTCTCAAAACAAATAAACTTTAAGAAAAGAAAAAGAAAATTCTTTTAAAAAAAGAAAAGAATGAATGGTTGCTTGAATTTAAGCAATGCAGTCATCTGTTGGTGATTTCTTTCTTTCTTTCTTTTACCCTAGAGAGAGAGAGAGTACAAGCTGGAGAAGGAGACAGAGGGGGAGAGAGAGAGGGAGAATGAATCTCAAGCAGGCTCCACACCCAAGTGCAGAGCCCGATGCGGGACTCGATCCCACGACCCTGGGATCACGACCTGAGCCAAAATCAAGAGTGAGACTCTCAACTGAGCCACCCAGGCGCCCCTGTGATTGCTTTTCAAAATGCTAAATGTGCACAGATAACGAGAATGCAGCGAAATAGGCACTTTAGTCCATTTCTGGTATTTCTGGTGGAAGTTGGATTTTTCTGGTGTAGAGTGGTGTGGGGTTGGATTTAAGAGACAAAGGAGAAGAGGTCAAAGACCAGAAGACTAACACTTAGCCAGAGGAGAGAGGAGAAGTTATTGAAGATGACCATGAGGTTGGAGCCCTGATGGTGCAAGAAACGAGGAAGCAGGAGGACATGGTGGGAACGGGGGGAACAGACTCAAAAAACCCACGGGGACCTGCCCTCCCCTCAACCGCGAGACACTGCGGAGCCTCGGGCAGACTCATGTTAACTCAGTGTCTGTATTTACATTATGCTGGTGGCAGAGGCCCGTTGTCATAGGTTATTTCAAATATCCTTTCCAGACAATTCTGAGATTTTATTTTTAATTTTTTTATGTTTATTTTATTTTTGACAGAGGGAGACAAAGCACGAGCAGGGGAGGGGCAGAGAGAGAGGGAGACACAGACTCTGAAACAGGCTCCAGGCTCTGAGCTGTCAGCACAGAGCCCCACACAGGGCTCGAACTCAACGAACTGTGAGATCGTGATCTGAGCCGAAGTCGGACGCTCAACCGACTGAGACACCGGGGCGCTCCACAATTCTGAGATTTCAGAATGGGGTTGCAACAATCTCTCCAACTAGACTGTAAACAACTTTAAGGCAGGGATTGATGAATTTATTCAGTCTACCGTATCAGCTTTACTTGCTTTATACCAAATAGATGCATATATACATCTATAAATGAATAAATACATGGCTTCTATAAAACATTTGAAATTAACAGAAAAATATAAGTACATCTGCTTCCTCTCCTATTTCTCTAATACTGCATATGTCCTTGTTTCTGTGTGTGTTTCCCATCCTCTGGGATTCTACTGGTTTCGAAGCAGTTTTTCATCATTATACGATGAGTACTTTTCCCATACACCCTTAAACGTTTAAGCCGTATTTTCTTAGTAGCTTTATTCAAATGTTCAGATAGCTATAATCTGATCAATCAAATCCCACTGATTGTTTACCGGAATGTTTCTAATAACACTGAGGGAAACACGTTTCTACATAAATCCTAATGTATAGCTATACGCTATTTTCCTAAGATAAATGTCTACAACTGGTATCTCTCATTTAAAGGACAGTTTTAGGGCTTTTGATATATGATCAAACGCTACTCCGGTCAACTTAGCCATCGCACTTCCATCACTACTGCATTAAAGTGCGTTCTGCTACATTCCTGCCAAATGTAGGCACATAACCTTTTGAAAAGCAATTCCCAAAAAATAAAAAACGATATCGCATTTTTTGGGCTTTTTTTGGTATTGCATTTTAATTTTTATCTGAATATAGGAAAGTTAAACCTTCTAATCTGTTTATTGGACTTCTGTTATTTCTTTCTATTCAAAAATTGAATCTGCACATTTTCGTTTTGGATTTTGTCACTTAATTGTGTCTTTAAGATTTTATATAAGGATATTTAGCTTTCATCTTTCATACCTGCCCCCAGATTTGCTACTTGTATTTTGTCTTGTGCATTTTGGACATACAAGTTGTAAATAATTATGTATTGTTTTCCTGTTCAGTTCCATCTTTTATTTTTATGTAGGTCTTCTTACAGACTATATATATTCATCTATATTTTCATCTAGTTCGTCTTTTATCAGACGTACGTACCGATCCATCACCAATGACGTATGGTAATTTTTTATGACCTAATTTTTACATAAAGTAAACCTTCCAATTTTTAAATGTTTTCATTGTAATTGACTACCATTGTCAACTACCATTGACTACCATTGTCATAGCTATTCAGTTTCTGTAGTTTTCCAGGTGATAATTTATCTGCAAGCCACTGTAACTTAATTCTTTATGTTTTAATAGTTGGTCGTTCTCACTGAGAATTTCCAGGACAATGTTGGGGGGAAACAGATCAGCGATAAAGGCATGAACCCTGTCCTGTCCACCTCTGCATCCCACAGGATATCGGAACGTGTTCCGGCATAAAAACATTTACCGAAGAGCGGAGCGATCTCACGTTTTCTGGTCAATCACACATCTGTAATCGTCACAGATCTGAAACGAAGACACTAGTGTCCCCATTCCCCAGATGGAGAAACTGAGGCTCGAGCTGAGGTAACACACACAGAGCCCGGAGGCCAATCTTATTAGAACCGTCCCAGGATTCCGACATCCTTCGGGGCATCGCTGGTGCGGTCCCCCCTCCGCCCCTCAAGACCGCAGTGTCACGCCGGCAGGGGCGCGCACGGGGACCGGGGCTCAGCTGCGGCTCCAGCCGGGGGGGGGGGGCAGGTGCGCGCGCCGTCCCCCCCCCCCCCCCCCCCGCCGCTCGGCTCGGTCCCCGGAGCGCCGGCTCCCGCCCCCCAGCCCGGCGGGCCGCTCGCCTCGCGCCTGCCCCCTGCAGGCCGGCCGCGGGGCTGCTCGCGGGCGGGGCGGGCCCGGAGCGCGGAGCGGGGTGCGGACATGGCGCGGGTGCTCATCGTGGGCGCCGGGCTGACGGGCAGCCTGTGCGCGGCGCTGCTGAGGAAAGAGACGCCCCGGCCTGTGCACCTCACGGTGTGGGAAGAGGCCGGGGACTCAGGTGGGTCGTCCGGCGGCCGAAACCGGGGCAAGGAGGCCGCCGCTGGCCGGGGTTTCCGAGGCGGCGAGCGGCCCCCCCTTGGGGAGTCGGTGAGAAAAATCCAGTGGGGGCCGCGGCCAGCGGGTCCCGGCAGCGGCATGCGCAGTGCGCGCCCGGCCACGTGACCAGGGCCTCAGACCTACTCCTCCCCCCCGCCCCCAGGGCCCGACGGTGGGGGGGGGGGGGCTGTGACCCTGGCGCGGGGGGGGGCGTGGTGTCGGGGAGCGGGAGGGGTTCCCCGGCAGGAGGAGCGAGGGAAACCGGCGAAGCGGGAGGAGGGGAAGGAGGGGTGGGGGGAGGGAGGAGTGAGAGGAGAGGGAGGAGCCCCGGGCCCCGGGAAGGAGGGAGGGAGGGAGGGGGAAGGAAGGGAGGAGCGGGAGGATCCCCGGGCGGGAGAAAGGGAGGAGCCCGGAGGAGCTCTGGCCGTTTGCAACGCTTGGGCCTGGGGTCTTGGCCAATACGTGGGCTTACATCGCGGCCTGCTGGTGCCTTCGTGGCCTTCTCCCCGCCTCGAGGATCCCGAAGTGCCCGTTGGCCAGGACTTTACGAAGACCTACTTTACAGAATCCTTGTTTTCTCATGAAACCTGAGTGCAAGAGTGAAAACATTCCTTGACTGATGCATCCTGACATGTCATTCGTTGTGTCGTTTTATTTGATCCATTCATCCGTTCTTTAATGAAACATGGGAGTCCGTGCTCCCGGCGCCGAGCTGAACAACGCTTGCCGCCCCATTCTTGTGCCCTCTTTGAGAAAGGGCCTCACGGTGACCAAATTGTCTCTGGACTGCTTCCTGACCATGGTAGGTTGCAGAGCCTAAAACTGAAACAAAAAAAAAACCACCAAAAGGTCTTTTTAAAATACGGCTATGATCTGTTCGGCCCGACCTGAGCTGAACAGCCTGAATCTCAGGAGGTTCATTCTGATGCACTAAGACGTTTCCTGTGGATTCATTCAAGGGGGGAGAATGGCTACGGCCCGGAGTCCTTGCAATCCACAGAGCACCGTTGACTTGGGAGCCCAGTACATCACCCGCACTCCCCATTATGCTAAAAAACACCAAAGGTGAGTTAGTTGCAAGGGATGGAATCCTTCTTACCGAGTGTATGATGTAAACATGTTGAGATCATCCATTTTTAACTCTGCCTTTTGTAATAAAATATAGTGAGGGCAGGACAATATTGTCGCTGTCGGTGGTGGTAGCAGGAAGAGGTGAACCTGAGTGAAGTGGATAAGCTGGGATACAGGTCTCCCGGGGTTATTGAGAAGACCGGAGGAGCTCTTACCCCACGGGGGCTCAGTAAATGTGCTTGACCGAGTCAGGGTTGAGGAAGAGGGAGGCTGGCTGTGATGCCAGGAAGTCTGCACCAAATTCAAGATTGGTGCCCTGCCTGCCTTTCTGTTTACCTTCACTGACTTTAATTTTGAAATATGCAAGAAAATGGGCCTTCTGCTAATGTCAGCAGAAGATTTATGGATTCTCCAAACGTTGCTGTTCGTCACTTGAATTCTGTTTTATTAGTATTTTTTTAAGTAAGGTCTGTGCCCAAAAAGGGGCTTGAACTCACGACCCAAAGATTAAGAGTTGCATGTTCCACGGACGGAGCCAGCCAGGCCCGCCCTAAACTATGTTTTATCAACACGAAACATGTATAGAGTCGATCATATCAAGATTTCTAGTTGTTATTTAGAATGATAATCTCTAAGAATTCTTGGACGAGACTATATAGTATTCTTAAGCTAACTAATTACAGTATGTAATTATATATGTTGATTTATTTCAGTTTTTATGATGAACTGTTAGCTCACGGCATTTTGAAACCTCTGACCTCTCCAATTGAAGGGATGGTAATGAAAGAAGGAGACTGTAACTTTGTGGCACCTCAAGGACTTTCTTCAGTCGTTAAGCATTACCTGAAAGAATCAGGTGCGGATAAGGTTTTCTCTGCCTTCTTTTAAAATTAGCATTTACAAATAAAAGTTGTATATATAGTCAAACATTAATACTATAAAGAAAGTCATAAAATACGTGTTCTCCTGTTCACTGCTCAACAGCTAATTTTCTCTTCCTAAAGTAATTCCTGATAATAGTTTTCTATATATGCTTCCAGAAAAATGTTTATGTATCTATTGATCTTATATGACTATCTTTATGTATTTATTCATGCGTGTTTATGTTTTCTCTTTTTAAGATATGCACACAGGATTATTTTACATAAACCATTCTACAAGTTGTTTGGTCTGTTTATAATAAATCAACACCCCCCCCCCCCCAACCCGCCCTCATTTTCTATCTATCTACCTCCTATTGGTTATGTTTCTCTGGAGAATCTTAACACATCGTCATGGACAGAATCATATCTTAGGTCTATTTTCATATCAACAAATTCAGTATGCTTCATTCTTTTCAATGCCTGTTCAGTATTACATTATTTATGTATAAATAAATACATGAATACATTGTTTATTAGCTATTAACTTTCTGGTAAATATTTAGGTAAATATTTGGGGGGGTGACGGGTTGTTTTGGTTTTTGCTAATACCAATGTTGGTGCATTATCTGACCCTGATGCACTTTTGTAAGCATATCTGTAGGACCAGTTTCTAACAGTACAATAGCTGTCAAATGGTAATGTGGATTTTTTTTGTTTGTTTGTTTTTTGAGAGAGAGAGAGAGAAAGCAGGGGAGGGGCAGAGAGAGAGGGAGACAGAGAATCTGAAGCAGGCTCCCTGCTGTCAGCGCAGAGTCTGACTAGGGGCTCGAACTCATGAACCATGAGATCCTGATCTGAGCCAAAATTGGATGCTTAACCGACTGAGCCATCCAGGCGCCCCATAACGTGTATTTGTAATGCTATCTTTTCCTCTTAAAGAGCATCTCATCATCAACGGTGAATGGGACATTACATCTTGATATTATGGAGATTTTTGGGTTTTGCCAATGTGACAGGTTAAAGATGATATATTTTTGTGTTTTGATTTGCATTTACTTAATGAGTGAGTTGTTTTAACCAGCTCTTTGCATTTTTTTCTTTGAATTTATTTATAACCTTTGACTCTTTTCTATTAGGATGTTCATTTGTTCCTTATGTATTTTATGAATGTTTTGAAAATGACCTTTGTTTTTTTTTTGAAAATGACCTTTTCAAAAATGATGATAAATGATCTTGGATGATAAATGTTTTTTTTCTTAAACAGAAGTAGGTTTCTTGATGAGTCATCATTAAATAAAATGCCCAGTTCAAGATCACTGAAGAAAGGTGCTGAGAATTTTTGTTTCATAAGAGGATAATTATTGTTTTGATCTTCATCAAATATTAGTTATTGAGAACTATCCCAGGCAAGGGAGAGATCAGTGAGATTGAATATACAACATGAGAACATAGTAAATACCATTCTGGTTAGACCATTTCTCCATCTAGGATTCAGTCTGTGGTCATGTATTACTCAGGATTTTCCAGAGAAACAGAATGAATAGGAGATAGACAAAATAAGATACATGTACGTGTGTGTATACATATATATATATATATGTATACACACATATATATACACATATGTATATACACATATGTATATACATATATATATATATACATACAATAGGATATATTGGATATATATAATAGGATACATACATATATATGTATATATATGATTTATTATAAAGAATTGGTTTATGTGATTATGGAGGCTGGTAAATGTCAAGATTTGCCGGATGAGTTGGCAGGCTGGAGACCCAGGGAAGCCAACGGTTTAGTTCCAGTCTGAAGGCTGAGAACCAAGAGACGTAATGATACAATTCCAGTCTGAAGGCTAGCAGCCTCCAGACCCAGGAGGAGCTGACTTTTCAGTTAAGTCCAAGTACAGGGGAAGAAAACCCTCCAAACCCTTGTTCCAGCTTGAAAGCGGTCAGGCGGGAAGAATTCTTCTTCACTGTCAGGAGGGTCAGGCTTTTTGTTTTATTCAAGCCTTTGGCTGATTGGATAAGACTCATCTGTGTTAAGTAGGGAGGGTAATCGGCTTTACTCAGTCTACCAACTTAAATGTTAATCTCATCCAAAAAACACCCTCATAGACAGGCCCAGGATAATGTTTGACCAAATATCTGGGCACTCTGTGACCCAGTCAAGTTAATGCATAAAATTAACCACTGCAGATTATGATACCATTGGATATTTTATAGAATGTCTCCATCAGCTTCGTATACCATATAACTTTAAAAATCTCATTTCTGTTGTGATTTGGCCCAATCTACATGTGCATATTTACTGAAATCCTCAGGTACTCACTAACCGTGTTATATATCTACCCATCCACACATGTCATATATCCATTCAGTATAGACTTATTGAGTCTATACTGAATAGGGCTGAAAGAGCTCCCGCGAGTGGTCACGGGCTTGGGTTAACTGTGGTATGCATGGGTTTGGTGGCTCGTTAGGTGCTCTCCTGTAGGTGTAGACTTACTAACAGGGTAAAGACATAGGCTTGAATAAGGGCCACAGCAAATTCGAGAATTGTTAGTAAGACACGAATAACGAAGGCAATGAGGGCGACAGAGGTGCTGACGTGTATTAGGGCTGGAGTAGCTCCTCATTAAGTGAATTAACAGGTGACCTGCTGCGAGTCGTACGGTCAGAGCACCCGGTGGGATGAAGAGGCTAATAGTTGCAATGACCACAAGTATAGGGATTAGGGGAAGAGGTGTTCCGTGAGGTAGGAAGCGGGCTAAGGATGCTTTCGTCTCGTATCGGAACCCGGTGACCATGGGGCCGGCTCTTGGGGGCATGGATATTCCCTGGTACCTAGTAAGTGTCATGATCTACACCATGATAGGTTTCTGTGTCTGTATCTATTTCTGTATACGTATAGGTGCATATGTATACTGGAGGTGTTGTTAAATATATTTAATACAGTGATATGCATTAGGTGACTATCAGTTCTCATTTAACCAGTTCTTAGTAAAGACCTGTTCTATTTTCAATTTGTACAGTCTGTTGTGACAGTGAGTCTTGTAGATTTTTTTCTCTCACTATATAAAATACTATTTACTTCAAAAAGTAATTTTTATTTTTTTTTTATTTATTTATTTTGAGAGAAAGAGGGTGAGGAGGAACAGAAAGAGAGAGAGAGAATCCCACAGCACAGAGCCCAATATAGGGCTCGAACCCATGAACCATGAGATCATGATCCGAGCCGAAATCGGGAGTCAGTCATTTAACCAACCGAGCCACTTGGGCGCCCCCAAGAAGTAATTTTTTTTCTTTTTTTAAATTGTGCACTACTGGTAGAAAGCTTGGAAAATACAGTAAAGTAGCAGGAAAAAGGTCATTATATCTGTCAATAATAAGTCCATCTTGTGAGCTACTTTCTGCTTTTAATTTTTTTAATTTAATTTTTTGTTTTTATTTATTTTGAGAGAGAGAGAGAGCCAGTGGTGGAAGGGCAGAGAAAGAGAGGGAGAGAAAGAGAATCCCAAGCGGCTTCACACTGTCAGCACAGAATCCAGTGCAAGGCTCCAGCCCACAAACCGTGAGGTCATGACCTGAGTCAAAATCAAGAGTCAGACGCTTTCTTTAAAAATGAATTTTGAGGGGCGCCTGGGTGGCTCAGTCGGTTAAGCCTCTGACTTCAGCTCAGGTCATGATCTCACGGTTCATGAATTTGAGCCCCGCATCAGGCTCTGCGCTGACAGCTCAGAGCCTGGATGGAGCCTGCTTCGGATTCTGTGTCTCCCTCTCTCTGCTCCTCCCCTGCTCACGCTCTGTCTCTCTCTGTCTCTCAAAAAATGAATAAACATTAAAAAAATAAATAAAAACAAATGTTGATATAATTGAGTTCAAGGTTTACATAATTTGAGTGTATATAAACTTTTTCTTTGTTTATTTTAATATTACCTTTGTCGTATTTCAGGAATCTTTTCCCCTGTCTACCCAGAACTGTTATTATAGTATTTATAGACATTATCTATACCATTTTAAAATTTACAGTTATATCCCTTTAAGCTTCTTTAAAGCTCTCTGTCCTCTAAATGGTCCACAAAAGTTTTAGTGATTCCACAACGTAAGTTGGGAGAGTTTCTGGAATCAGAATGATCTGGATTCAAATTAATGTTCTGCCACCCCTTCCTAGTTATGTAGTAATGGGAATGTCTAAAAATCAATACCCTGGTTCTTTCACTGGAGAAATAAGAGTAGTAATAGTACCCACTTTGTAGTATACCCACTATAGAATATACGCACTCATTGTCAATCCAAGCAAATAACCGGCCAGGTACATAGCAGTCTCTTGACCAATGCTGGTTCAGAAAATAAGCTACTCTAACGAGGCCGACCTTTGTCTGCCCTCAGTGCAGAAGAACCCAAATTGCCAAGAGATTCCAAAACTACTCTACAGTTTGGAATCGGTTAGGCTTACGAGCCCGCCAGCTGTTGGACGAACCAGTCAGTAGTAGCTTAGATTGGAGCCGACTTCCGGGGAAGTTATCTGTGTGCTTTAGGATATGGATAGTGCTGAACAGCACAGATGATGCTTTCGGATGGCTTCAAATCTCTAAAGCCAGTATCTAACCCCTTAAATATACACACCTACCAGTGAGCCCTTAAATACCCTTAAATACACATCACCGATACGCACGCGATGCTCTTTTCAAAGGGAACATCATGGGAAAACACAACAGCATAGAACGTATACAATTCCTAGGCCTACTTGAGGTCCAGATCAGGGCCAGGACTAGAGCGAGGCGAGCAAGGTGACCTGGCCGGGGTGGGACATCCTAAATAAACAGAAGCAAGCTAAGCGGAGCTGCTCTGGCAGGAGTGGAGACGGTGTTTGTGAGTCGGACGCCCCAGTTACCTGCACCTTCCCCAGGCTGGGGCCTTGGACAAACCCTCAGGCAGGTCGGAGGCAGTTTACAAGCCCTTGCTCTAATCTGCTAACGGAATGGTGTTAATTGCCTCAAAGAGATTGACCCCTGGGATAGATCCGACGTACCTAAAACGTGAGGATGTTTTGAATCAGTCAGAAGGAATGATCAAGGCACTGATGGTGGAGGGACCTCACAGATGAGGGGGCTCACACTGAGCCAGAGCAGCCACAGGAGGGAAGCCTGGTTGGACATAAGCCTGTGTTTGAGCAGCTGGGAGCCCGAGGTGTGGCAGGTAACGATGGACAGGACTTTCAGTGAGCTTTTCTGTTTTGTTCTTTCTTCACTTTTTTTTTTTTTTTTTTTTTTTTTTTTCTGTTCCTGAGGCTGCATGAAAAGTGGACTTGTTTTGGGGGCACCTGGGTGGCTCAGTCGGTTAAGCATCCTGCTCTCAATTTCTGCTCAGGTCACGATTTCACGGTTCATGAGATTGAGCCCCGAGTCAGGCTCTGCACGGACAGTGCAGAGCCTGCTTGGGATTCTCTCTCTCTGTCTACCCCCCCCCCCAACTCTCTCTCTAAGTAAATAAATAAGCTTAAAGAAATTAAAAAAAAAAAAGTAAAGTCGTTTTTAAATCAAAGTTTTCTGAAAATTGAAATGTGAGGTAAGTGCTTGTGTCCCAAGGAGGCTTATTGATCCAATTGTATTTTCTTACCTTTTGGTTTATGGTTCGTGTTTCGTTCTCTTCAACGGGTACTGATTAAATAGAATGTGCCGAGTGCTATACTGTGTATGTGATGTGGTATTCGTGGAAACAAAACAGGCGTAATTCGTTGCTCATGGGCTCACATTTTAATAGGGAAGGGAATAATAACCAAATAACTACTCAAATAATTATGAAAATACCTCGGTGATAAATGCAAAGAAGGAAAATGAGTTGACTGGCCATTCTAGATACTATTTCTCTTAATTCCAATTCTTCTTGATAAAGGTTTTCCACCAATTAATAAAAGACAGCTGTGGTTATTATTATTGATTGTAGCAGTAGTTCCCCCCGTCCCCCTCACCCCCCAGAGCAGCCATGGACCCGGAGGTCCAAGGGTGCCAGAAGGAGAGGAATCCTACTGGATGAGAAAGAAAGTGAGCCCCAGGGGCCGTAGATGACAAACTTCACTGTTTCGTTCACCTGAGTGGATTCAGTTTGTGATTCTTCCCGGCGTCCTCATTCGCACGGCAATCCTGATTATGTGAACATGACTTCGCTTTCGGAACAGGTGCCGAGGTCTCCTTCCGACACCGTGTGACCCAGATCAACCTGAGAAATGACAAGTGGGAAGTGTCCAAGGAAAGAGGTTCCCCTGAGCGGTTTGACATCGTTGTCCTCACGATGCCGGTTCCGCAGATTCTGCAGCTCCGAGGTGACATCGCAAACTGTGAGTCCCGGCCTGTGCCGTTCGCCCGAGAGACTGGAGTTCCTCTCACAGGGCATGAGTTCGGTTAAAACTGGCTTAGCAGAGGGTGTGTTACGGATTCTGTTGCTTTGCGTGTTTTAAAAACTGATACCACGGACTTGCTTGTGACATTGGTCTAGGTCAGACTGACACCCAGAGGGTTGTTTTTTAACCAGTTAGAGGTTGAACATTGTTCTTATTGCCCTTGCCTTTAAGAAGTAAATATTTTTGATGGACATGCATGTAGGTTGGCCTAAATGAAGAGCGGTCTCTTTGTGGCCCTCGTGGGGGAAAGGAAGGCTTTTCTGACTCAAGAATTGATTACGTCAACCTTCTGGCAAGCCTCATCTTGGATGGCTCCTGAGTGCGATGGCTACTGAGTTCTTCCCTGCTCGGGACTTGTCGGTTCACTTTTTCTTTACCTGGCTTCTCCCCTCCTTTTCTTTAAAAACAGGCTTGAGGTATAATTCACATACCATACAGTTCACTTATTTAGAGTGTACGAGTCAGTAGTATTTGGTATACTCCCCGATACATGCGACCGTTACCCCATTTTCATCACCTTGGAAAGAAACCCCAAGTCCTAAAGCATTCAGCACCTTCCCTCTGTCTCCGTTTCCATCCCAGCCCCGAGCAAACAAGAATCTACTCTGTGTCTCTGTCGATTTCCCTATTCCCTGGATCCTTAAGAAAAGCCCTTCTGTGGTCCTGCTTTGCTTCCGTGTATGACAGGTTTCGCTGATCTTCCTCGTCTCTTCCGTCATGTGTGACTGGACCTGACTCATCAGAGCCACTGACTTCTAGAAGTTACGTCATCTTGCTTTGAAGCCGGTGGGTTAGAGCAGTGGTGGGCGGGGCTTCAGGGCCCCGGGATGGTGGTGGATATGGCCGTGCCTATAGCTTTTGACTTTCTTGTAGAACTAAAGTTGACATTGGATTTAGCTGAGGAATAGCCTTTTATGTCCCCATTAGCACGAAAACGGTTTGTAGATCTTATTTTTAGAGCCGTAATGGGAATTGTTCTCCAAGGAAGAACATCGCTGCTTATTACACCTTGAAAACAGTGTATTTTTCCCGAATATCAGGTCCACCACGTGGTAACAACGTAGGTCCTTCTCCAGCACAGTCTGAGATGACAACATAGAAGGGACTGGAAGGCTTGCCAGACAGCTAAGGGCACAAAACCAATTTCAAGGATCTCTTTTACAAGCCTACCTCTGCTCTGTTGTTCTGTTGTTGCTTTAACGTAGGAGGACTTCTTGCTGTGGAGTTTGTAACAGGTGGGCTGATTTGGAGACTGGTAAATAACATACTGTAACACTTACCTGAAACACAAAGGCTGGTCATTACATTTGGTTGTGCTGTAAATTGCATGTTCCTGTTTTTATTTTATTTTATTTTTTAATTTTTTTTAACGTTTATTTATTTTTGAGACAGAGAGAGACAGAGCGTGAGCAGGGGAGGGGCAGAGAGAGGGGGAGACACAGAATCCGAAACAGGCTCCAGGCTCCGAGCCGTCAGCACAGAGCCCGATGCGGGGCTCGAACTCACAGACCGTGAGATCATGGCCTGAGCCGAAGTCGGACGCTCAACCGACTGAGCCACCCAGGCGCCCCTGCGTGTTCCTGTTTTTAAAAGCTACCTATTTTGGGGCGCCTGGGTGGCGCAGTCGGTTAAGTGTCCGACTTCAGCCAGGTCACGATCTCACGGTCCGTGAGTTCGAGCCCCGCGTCGGGCTCTGGGCTGATGGCTCAGAGCCTGGAGCCTGTTTCCGATTCTGTGTCTCCCTCTCTCTCTGCCCCTCCCCCGTTCATGCTATGTCTCTCTCTGTCCCAAAAATAAAAAATAAAAAACGTTGAAAAAAAAAAAATTTAAAAAAAAAAAGCTACCTATTTTTGTATGTGAGGGGAGACCCTTTAACATTGCATTTTGAAAGCAGTTCTCCATATTTGTAAATGGTGACATATACAACATAATGTCATGGCACGGACTGACCCTTAAGATCTTGGAGGGTCTGCTAATTGATAATTTTATTTAGATCTGCTGTATCCTTATTTTTTTGAATGTTGGAACTGTGTGGGGGTGAGAGATACCTTAATTCTACTATTATTTTGTTTCTTTCTGTCTTTCCTGGGGCTATGGCTATTAATTTTTTTCTGCAATTTTTGCTTTGTGATCTTCTGATACCGTATTATTTGATTCATAAAGTATCTTTATTACAATGATACTCTCTAACTTAAAAAGGTCTCTCTTTAGTCTCATTTTAATTTTATTTTGCCTTCACGTCAACCTTGACCAATAAATGAGATGCTCATTCTTTGGTTTTCATGTGTCTGGCTCAACATTTTTACTTCTAACCTTTCAGAGATACTTTATTTCGGAAGAACATCTTTTGTATCTGTTTATCTTTGAGTCCAGTCATTTCATAAGGATATAC
This sequence comes from Neofelis nebulosa, assembly GCF_028018385.1. Classification (NCBI taxonomy): domain Eukaryota; kingdom Metazoa; phylum Chordata; class Mammalia; order Carnivora; family Felidae; genus Neofelis; species Neofelis nebulosa. The sequence continues at coordinate 11,736,064 of NC_080794.1, forward strand.
CTTCTGGATCATTTCTTACAGGGCGTGTTGTCCATTTTTGGCTTGAAGACAGCTTTTTTTCTTATTTTCAGCTGTTTCCTCCTGATACTGTACTTACTTGAAGAGTTTTTTTCTGTTCCCCCTTTGACGAGGATCTCACAGTATGTCAACAACTACAAAGTGTCTTCTTCCCATATCTGCCATTTTGTCTCAACTCACTTCAACTTTGGTCTTGGCATTACTTTGTACTTTCTTTTGCTGGCCTTCTCTCCTCATCACCTATGTGATTTTTCAAAGAGGTCATAGATTATTCACTGTTTTCAGGTCATCGCCTCATTCCAGCCACATTTTTCTGGGGCGTATTTCTCATCAGCTCATTTGTGAGGTTCTGTTACGCTCTGTCCTCCTTAGCTTCTCTACTTGGGTCCCTCTCTAATTATTACCCGTTTTTCCATGATGCCATTTCTGTCGACTTCACAAAGCATAGTGTTGTCAAGAATGGCCAAACATTTCAGTCAGAGTATGTTGCTAGTGATTATGAAGATTGGGGGCCAGTGATCATTAGTATAATAATATTTTTATTAATATGGAAAGATTCCACAATATTTTTAAACTAGAAAAAGTATATAGATGCATCTTTATTTCTTTTCTGTTGGCAAAAAATGGTTTGGCAGAAACAGATTAACATTGTCATTGCTTGAAGATGATTTTAATTTCCTTTCTTACAATTTTGTGAATAGTCATAACTCTAAAAATAAGGGCAGTTTACTTCTACTATAAACAATGATAACGACACCATTTTAAAAAATGTTATCAAGCTGCAAAGGAAATAGAACTGTTTTCCTTTTCCTTTTTATTGGAGGCATACGATGGGTTATGTGGGCTCTTCGTGATGAAAACGTTTATGGATGATTGACTTGGTACACTTGACTGAGGGTGAGGGTCTTTGGGTTTTGGGTTGGCTCAGTTCAGAATTGGACCCCATGTGAATAATTCTGTGTTTAGTTCACTGTTAGGAAATAAGTCACCCTGGCAGAATGTGGTAACACTGACCCTTTACTACCTATGGGTCTAAAACAAAAGGGATTAAAAACATCCGCTTTCTCTTTGTTGTAAATCTCAACAATGAGCTCACTATGAGGATCGTCAATGTCTTCTCTCTGTGTTTCTCTGGAGAACCTTAACCACTCTCGCTCTCGTTTGATTCCACTTCTTCCATTCCTGCGAGAAAGACCTTCATCTACAAAGCCACGTGTTGCCATCTAGTGGACCCTGTGTGCATTGCAGCTCCCCTCAATTTTTAAACTACCGAGGACTCTGAAGATGATGGCAATAGGGAATATACGTAAACCTGTAACTGTAACATAATTCCCCAAACCCGACAGTCATCACAGGGAAATAAACTTAGGCGCATGACAACTGACTGACCGACTTACCCGGAAGTGCATAGCTGGTCAGGGACGGAACCGGGTGCCATCTTCCAAGCCTCGAATTCCTACGAACCGTGAGCAGCCCCTGCCTTTGCTTTCTCTGCATTTCCTTCTCGTCCCCGTCCCCTTTGTAAATCACATCTGCCCTTTTGGGTCAATACAAATGCCATCTCTTACGTGAAAGACTTCCCTGTTGATTTCACGTGGACTGGATTCTCCCCTACCCACTGCTCCCTTTCCCTACATTTTTGGGGGGCAATTATGTATTACATTTATGACAGTATCCCAGGTGAGAGAACAGGGAATCTTTATGCCCATATAGAGAACCTCTTATCATTCGCGATTCACCTTCTGGCCCTGTGACGGCTACTCTAGAATGTGTAGAATGTGTAATGTAGAATGTGACGGCTACAGCCACCAAAGAAAAGCAACCGTGAGGCCTTAAAGCAGGCAATTTTAGAATAAGGGTACATGTGCTTTAATTCGTTGTACAGAAATTTGCCATCCGATGTAGTATTATTTGTTTGAGTCTAAAAGAAATGCTTTCTTTGTTTATATTTTTAAAATTATAACACTTGTTCACCCAAAACATAATGGTTTAAAAATTTCGGTAAATTCACAGATGGTAGGTTTTTGATGAACTATTGAAGATCTTGGGGGTACATTTCTAACTTTCTGAAGATGCCCTAGTGAATGTTTACTTTCTCAGTAGTTATCTGCCTAGCACTCCTCCCCTTTCCTCACATCGGTTCCCCAGTGAGCCAGCATCGTACCACACCATCTTCTCTTGTCCCACACCTTCTCCGGCCACACAGCCTGGCTCCAGATACCCTTCATGCTGGGCCTAAGAATTGCTCAGGATATATTCTTAATATTTTCTGCTCTTTCCATTTTATTTCATTTTATTTTATTTCATTTTATTTTATTTTATTTTATTTTTTAAGTTCATTGTTTTTGAGACAGAGAGTAAGCATGAGGAGGGTAAGGGCAAAGAGAAAGACAGAGAGAGAGAGAGAGAGAGAGAGAGAGAGAGAGAGAGAGAGAATCCCCAGCAGGCTCCGCACCATCAGTGCAAGCCCAATGCCGGGCTCGAACTCACAAACTGTGAGATCATGACCTGAGCCAAAATCAAGAGTCAAATGTTTAACTGACTGAGCCACACAGATGCCCCTGTTCTTTCCATTTGATTAACTTTATTGTTAATATATTTTACTGATGAAAAATGAGAAACTAAAAATAATATGAAATCCACTCATAATTCCAGCCTCTTAGATACTAACCTAGTTGATACTTATTTCTGGATATTTTTAAAGGTAGAAATAAAAAATATATTTCTTTTCTTTCCCTCTCTTAAGAAAAAATTTTTTTTTATTTTAAAGAGAGAGAGAGAGTGAAAGAGAGAACAAGGGAAGGGCAGAGGGAGATGGAGAGAGAGAGAATCTCAGGCAAGGTCTACGCTCAGCGTGGAGCCTGACACAAGGCTCGATCTCAGGAACCTGAGATCATGACCTGAGCCGAAATCAAGAGTCAGACACTTAACCGACTGAGCCACCCAGGCACCCCTCCTCCTCTTTTTTTTACTTTATAATATTTTAGGAATATCTTTCCAATGCCAATGAATATTCATGTGTGTCATGATTTTTACTACATACTGTTCTATTCTTTGGATTTACCTTGATGTGTTAAACCTTGACAGACATTTAGGAGGTTTCCAGTTTTACAAAGTGTTGCTCACAGAATGTTCACAAAGTGTTAAGTGCAAATCTGAAACAAAGATTTTCTCCACTAAATTCTTTTCCTCATGGAAATAGTTAATTTTAATATAGACTAGAATAAGGCCCTCTCGATGAGTTTTGTTCTGAGTTTTCTTGGCTAATCAGTGTTTTATTTCCGTGTGCTTTAGAGTCAGGTTTCGTTAAAAACTCCTGTTGCAATATTGATTTCAATTACATTGAACCAAAGCATTAATTTAGGGAGAATTGACACCTTACAATAGTGTGTCTTTCTATTCAAAAAAATGAAATAATCCTGCATTTATTTAGGAATTTTTATGTCCTTCAGTAAAATTTTGTAGCTTTTGTCTTAAGATCTTAGATATTTCTTGTTACTATTATTATGAAATCTTTTATGGTATCTGTGGAGATTGGGAATAGTGTCGCTTTTGTTATATGTTTACTTAGGTGTTTCCAGAAAACACCACCTGGCTAAGTTTTTAAATCCACCATGAAAAATCTGTTTCTTCTGATAGTGGAGTTAAACCCTTTTACATTTATTGGGATAAATAGTATGTTGCTTTTATCGCTTCCATTGATGTCTGTTATTTACTTTACTTTTTCTTTTCATTTTTTTTCCATTTTCCTTTTTTTTTTTTTTTTTGGCCAACTTTATCAAGTGTCTATCTTATTCCCTCTCTCCCATTGTTTATGTATAGTATCTTCCGTGCTTTGTCATTCCATTAGTGGTTATCTTTTTACCCTTTACAAACATATTTAAACCTATTTCATTTCCCTCCTATTCCTTTCTACCTCTGTATCTCATTCCACAAATAGTTTTTGAATGCCTACTGTATTGGATATTGTTAGGTAAAGTAAAAAAAAAAATTAAGTAGTCTTTCTTCTCTTCTCCCAAAATATTTTTATTACTTTATTTATTTATTTATTTATTTATTTATTTACGTTTATTCATTTTTGAGAGACAGAGAGACAAAGCACAAGTGGGTGGGGGGTGGGTGGGAGAGAGGGAGACAGAATCCGAAGCAGGGTCCAGGCTCTGAGCTGTCAGCTACTTGTCTCATAGGAGCATTTCCTATAGAAGAGAGACTAATGTTTTCCATTTGATAACACAGACATTTGCCAGACTATCATTTATTTGTCTTTTGCTTTTTGTTATATCATTTGCCATAATAATTTCTTAAGATTTTAATTTTGTTAAGTATATCTATCTTTCCTTTCATAGATGCTGGAGTTTCTGACTTGCTAAGGATTATTTCCCTCACTCTAAAGTCATATCAATATTCTAAATTGTATGTTAATACTTTTAATTCTTATGCCTTACCTTACATTTAAATCTTTATCTGTAATATGTATCTTATAAAGTATGAGATAGGGATCTGACTTGGTGGTATTTTCCTTTCCCCAAAGTGATACCGATTTTATCAACATCATGAGCTTTGTTTTTCCCACTGAATTGAAATCCTTTATTTGCCATATGTTAAGTTCCATATATACTTACATTTGTTTCTGGATATCCATTTTGTTCCATTTATTTATTGAGGTGCCAATGTCATCACTATTTTCTTTATAGTCACTTTGTGATTGTGAGTCATTTTTAGGGAGTCCGGCTGTATGTGTGTAAGCATGAGAAAGCTTTATTCTTCCCCGGAAGGGACCTCGAAGTTTCCTGTGTGAACTCCGCGTCTTTACAGAGTAAGGGACTTAATGGTCATTTGCCACAACTTTTTAGTCACTTTTGGCTATTTGAGTAGCCTCATGTTGGTTTTTGCATTTTTTAAAAAATTTTTATTTATTATGATTATTATTATTTTTAATGTTTATTTATTTTTGAGACAGAGACAGAGCATGAGTGGGGGAGGGGCAGAGAGAGAGAGGGAGACACAGAATCCAAAGGAGCCTCCAGGCTCTGAGCTGTCAGCACAGAGCCCGACACGGGGCTCGAACTCACAGACCATGAGATCGTGACCTGAGCTGAAGTCAGACGCTTAACCGACTGAGCCACCCAGATGCCCCTTATTATTTTATTTTATTTTATTTTTGAGAGAGACACAGAGTGCAAGTGAGGGAGGGGCAGAGAGAGAAGGAGACACAGACTCCGAAGCAGGCTCCAGGCTCTGAGCTGTTGGCACAGAGCCCGACATGGGGCTCGAACTCACAGACCGCGAGATCGTGACCTGAGTCGAAGTCGGACGCTTAACTAAGCCACCCAGGCTCCCCCGTGTTAGTTTTTAAGGCTCAGTCCTGGTTGTTTTAGCATCAGGTCAGAGCTCATTCCCGCGGCCTAATCAGGTAGGCTGGCAGGCAGGTACCAGGGCTGGTGACTGGGTGGATTTGGGGGTCTGATTTTGAATATCTGCCCACTGCCCCCCTCAGACTGTATTCCGTGGGGGCATGGCTCCTGGGACTGGCTGCCCTGGGTGGTGGGGAGGTGGCCTCGGCCTCCCCGGAGTTCATTCCTGTTGTCCGATGCTCGGTGACGGGTCTCCATGCAGAGGAGGCGTGGTGTGTGTTGTTGGCCCCGAGGACACATTTCAGCTTCATGCTGAACCTTCCCAGGGCTGCGTCCCCTGGGCTGGAGGCAGCCGTGGCTCTCCCCACCAGCCCCACGGGCGGGGCTGTTTTGCCTCAGCCCCCCAGGGCTCTGCAGTTGAGCAAGTACCTGGTTAGAGGACACGGCCGCTCCTTCTTGGAGCTCCCTCTCTCCAGGGACTGTTTCCGAACCATCCTGGGGCGGGGGGGCTCCTAGGGAAGGGCATCCCCTTCTCCCCGCTCCCAGGATTTGGATGGACAAAGCTTCTCTCTGGGAATGTTGACGTTCCCATAAAGCCGAGCTTTTGCGAGTCCCATCCCTCTGACTTTTCTCTCCGTATTGACTGGGTGGGGGGCTCAGGGTAGTAAGGCCGGTTCTTCCTCGGTGATGTCTCACAACCTTTTGACGGCAGTTGGCTCGGTCCTTTTCCTGGTGGCCTCTTGCCCCTCAAGTGTCGTTTCATTAGTGCTTCTTGTTCCCAACTTTACAGAGAGCCAGCGCGACAGGGAAACTTCCGCTGCAGTTTCGAAGCCTGGAAGGCAAGAATGTCCTTACTGCGCCTTTAATAACATGTCCGGACTCAGTGATAACCATGCGCCCATCAGCAAAGTTGACTCGTTGGCCTCCCTCGGTCGTGAGTTAGCCTCCTGTTCGTCCTTCAGACTCTAAGCAGAGCTGCTTCCTTAAGAATGTCCTCCTGACCTCCACGACCAGGCCATTTCTCCCACTCTGCGTTATCCTCGTTTCCTGCGCCTCATGTGTTTAACGCTTATCACAAATGTAAATAATTAATGGCTTCATCTGTTGGGGGATGTGTGTCTTTTCCGGTAGAGTGTGAAGTACAGGGAGACAGGAGCTGGTTCCAGCTTACCTGTTCCTGTTTTCCCGGGATCCCCTGTGAGTGCCTCACCTATGCTCAGTCCTCAGTCTCTGTTTACTGAATGAAGGAACGAATGAATGACACAGTCTGAAGTATGTCTCGAAGGACAGGCCGAAGGGAAAGAAGGAAATACTTTGGAGAAGAAAAAAGGCCTTCGCCAAAAGCTGGAAATGGAGATGCTTATTTTATATTTTGGGGGCTGAAAACGGACTGGCTTGGTGGGAGCAAAGGCTTTGTGGTGAGGAATTGGGGGAGATAAGGCTGGAAATGTGGGTTCGGGGCAGAATGTGGTGAGACTTGCACGTGAACAGTGTTGAACAAACAGAGGTCCTCGTTCACCTGAAATACTGAATCTACCTTTTAGAACCTGACTGGGTACCTCGAGTTTGTACGTAAATTTACGGCATTGGATTGGGAAGAAGAAAACGTTTGCGGGACTTGGAGGGATGTTGTTGCGAAGGCTTCCAATATTAGCGGATGTGCTGTCCTTGAATAGACACTTAGAACTTTAGTAAACTAAACTGTAAAGGTACATAATCTCAGACCTTATGTACTGTGGAATAAAATGATAAATACTGCTCCACGAACACCTCTCACCACCTCCCTACGACTGCTAGGATCTCCCATTGACTCTGATGGAAAAATGAGAACCAATTCTTTTTTGCTAAAAGAAGTTTAAATTCTTCATCTTTCTTTGACATTTTGGTGAAATGGCGTTGATTAAAAGCACAAGAAACAAAGGTTCTTTATTCGTCAGGGAACATGCTTCATTGCTTTTTCCAGCAGACCGTCTCCATAGGAGGGGAAATAATTCAGTTTCTGGACTTCCTCTGATATTAGCTGCTCTGTTGGGCTGCCTGCACGCTTATGAACTGAGACCTCAATTTTAGGAAAACCAATTGTTACTATTAAATTCCTTTTATTTGTTATGTCTTGATCCTCACTTTTTGTATCTACCTCATCGACTCGTCTTTACTATTATTTGCAAAGTATCGGAGACTGGGAGTTGGTTCCAGTTATTCTTTCCTTCTCTTTCTTAGTGCCCAAGAGGCAACCAAGGCTAATCTTTGCCGCCCTTCAGAAACTCATCCGTCAACAGAAATGGCAGAGACCTGCCTCCATCTTGGAGTCTCGAAGGATCTGGCACCCCTCTTCCTTGTCCTGGCTGCCCATTCCATTCCTGGCCGGACAGAGCAAGTTTCCCTACTTATGTACGTGTCCCTCTGGGGGCTGAATAGAAGGGTGACTGGAAGATGATGGTAGCCAGTAACAAGAGTAGTTTGTGAGTGTTTAGTACGTCGACCACTTCACCTTCTCTGTATCGTTTACTGTTCACAACTGCCTCGTGAGTATTTTTTTATAATATATTTTTTTAAAGTTTTTATTTATTTTGAGAGAGAGAGACAGAGAGAGAGAGACAGAGACAGAGACAGAGACAGAGAGAGAGAGCTGGTGAGGGGCACAGAGACAGAGGGAGACAGAGAATCCCAAGCAGGCTCCACACTGGCAGCACAGAGCCCGATGCGGGGCTCAAACTCATGAACCGTGAGATCGGGAACTGAGCCGAAATCAAGAGCTGGACACTTAACTCACTGAGCCACCCAGGCACCCCTGCCTCGTGAGTATTTAACCTCCACTTTATGGAAGAGGAAAGTGAGACTCCGAGATGCCAAGCGAACCTGTCTGAGGTCACATAGCTGTGGGGTGGCCAATCTGGAATCCAGTCTCCTCCAGGCGCTGGTGATTCAGGCTGGTTACCTTCTTGTCCCTTTCCCCAGCACAGGTGTGTGTGATCTCCCCATGCTTGATACAAAGATGTCAACGATGTTAGTGTTGTGGCCTTTGTGTTCTCGTCCACATGCTGTCAATAGCGGTGTGATGTTGCAAACGAGGCCACCAGGTTGCTGCTCTGGCAGAAGAAAAGATCCCTACTTAATGCTGCCTTACTGACTGTGCACTTCCTTCAGGACTCGGAACTCTGTTTTCCATTCAGAGTTCTTCGAAAACAGAAAGGCTTTAAAAAGAAACGTCAAAACTAGATGTGGGGTGCGATGAAAGAGGAAAGAGCTATAGTTTATCAAATTGCATCGTTATCACCGACTCGGTCACCAAGTGAATGGAACTAAACCGTTTCCCTTCTGCGCTGACAAAGGCATTTGAAAGAGAAGAAATTTGAGGGCTGAGATTTTTAGCTTTCTAGCGGAAATCTCGGAAGGTTCGGATAAAACGTGCTGAACACAAAGAAGAAAGTATTACCACCTTCAGCTACTAATTTTGAAGTAAGGAATTGTAAGCATTGAGATCAAAAGAGAGGCAGGGAGGGCTAAAGGAATACCAGCATTCTGCAGTGGATACGCTGTCCCCCCAACTTGTTTTTCTTTGTCACAAACGGATCTCATATAAAAAGTTTCTCATTCCGTTGTGTCGGATTGGTAAGACAGGGCTCTGCGCTGACCGGATACGTGCGTCCCCCCTCATTCTTCCCAAGTGCTGTTACTAGAGTCTGACGCTTTCCCATTCTGACTTGAATGTTTGCTCTAGAAAAGAATGATAGCGATAATCTAAAAGAGCGTTTTGTGTTTACCAGTGTAGAAGTTTCTGTTGCTTTGAGGAAGCTATTTGAATGTTGGCGTCTCCTAAAATTTCTTCCATGAAATAGTAGCCAAAGAAAACCACTCTAGCCAAAGCAGAGTTTGCTTTCCATTTCTGTGAGTTGTTAGACCTTTTTTTTTTTTTTTTTTTGTAGCTTATAGTTTTATTTGCTACGGGCCTATGAGATGATGAGATTTTATTTCAAGAAGGAAAGTTAAAATCCAGTTTTATTTTTAAAATATGGCAGCTGTAGTCTTTTATTTAGATGTTGAAATCGGGTTTTTCATGATACAAACATACAGTAAGAAACTGTTCTGGACACTTCAAGTATAGCAGTGAACCAAACAATAAAAGCCCCCAAGGAGCTCTTATTCCTGGGGAAGGAGACGTAATATCCTATAATACTCTATTCCTGGAGGAGGAGGAGAAATAAGGCAATATCTAGGTGAGGTAATAGTGCTGGGAAGGAAAATGGAACAGGATAGGGAGATAAAAAGTGACAAGGCGTACCTCTGCGTGCAGTGGGAACAGCTCTGTGACGAGTGAGTTTGAGCAGCAGAGACCTGAAGGGAGTGAAAGCGTGAGCCATGAGAATGTCTGGAGGGATCTCCGAGCAGAAGCAGCAGTTTCTCAGGGAGGCCAGCGTAGCTGGCATACGGTCCCAAGGAGGGGCTGCTGTGGAGGACGAGGGCAGAGGGGACGCAGGGCCTAGCTGTGTGTGGCTTTGTGCTGTGATAAAGACCTTGGCTTTTACTCCGCAAGAGATGGAACGCCGTGGAAGGAATGACGCGATCGGACTTAGGTTATGGAGGAGTTCTGCTGCTGTGTGGAAGTTAGACTGTCAGAGGACTGAACTGCCAGACGGACGGAGACTGTAGACATACAGGCCAGAAAGGCAGGGCTTGGGCGACAGCTGTGCTGGCTGGCGGTGTGTCCAAGAGTGATTGAAATCCAAGTGTACAAGAATCCCTAACCTTTTGCATCAGTCCTCTTCCTGATACCAGATCTCAAGGGTTCAGGTAGTCAGGGAGAAAATGCCAAGGACGTGTTGGAAGACAGAGGAAGTGGTCAGCTCTGCTGTATGCTGCGTATAGTCTCATGTAAGAATTGGCCGTTGGATTTGGGAATACGGCGGGCATGGGTGACATGGGCAATAGTTTCTGTGGGGTACTGGGAGCGGAAAACAGATTGCAGAAGGCTTGAGAAAAAACGGGAAGAGAAGACATCAAGATTGTTGGTTCAGACCCACGTTTGTCAATCGGGTTTTTTCATGATCCCTTCCCTAAGGAGCTATTTTAGACATTTTTTTCTAATTGTTCTTCCCGCACCCTAATGAAATTCTGGTGTCACCGATACGGTTTATATTTGTTACATATTATACGTATGTGAATAATATATATGTATGTATGTGTATATATATGCTTTCTACATAAAAAGAGTAAGAATTTTCCACCCCGTAAGAGTCAGTTTTTGCCCATTAAGGGTGATATCACCCCTACTGAGAATGGCCTTGTTTTGTGTTTTTAAGATGGGATATGTTACAACGCGTCTGTATGCTGATGGAACGAATCTAGTAGGAAGGGGAGACTTGGTGGTGTAGCACCAGATCGGACAGAATCTTGTGTTGTAGAAACAACCCGGGGTCCTGAGTAGGAGACAGAGGTTGGGGCCTTCAGTGGCAGCTGGAATGTCCCCCCCAGTTGAACAGCAGGGGAGACAGGGCAGCGGGGCACAGGTGGAGCGAGGGCATGTCTTGGGAGGTGAGGGCCTGCGGAAGTCCTTTTGTAGTTGATTTGTTCACTCAGGGAAACCTTTGCTTTGGTCGAAGCTGCTGCTGGATATGGGAAGAACATGTAAAAATGACAAGTAGTTTTGGATCTTTTTCTAGATAGGTTCTTTTCTTTAAAAAAGAAACTAGAGGTCCATGGTAGTCCTTTGAGGACGTGGTCATCATTCTCTCGAAATATCTGAAATTCCGAACCGTGCCTGTTCATTCATCCACATATTCATTGCACAAGGATTTTCTCTGCTTCTTCTCTGTTATCAGTCACAAAAGGACGAAACTGCATATATAACATGACTCCTTTCCTGAAGTACACTACAGGTACCTGGGTATTGCACTGCCTTTAATATCTTTTTCCTTAGAGTATGTAAAAGGGTGCCTATGGGGTACCACATAGAATCTGCATTGATCAAGAGAGAATGTTATGAAATTTATAAAATAAATTCAAACACATTAGTAAATTCAATGCATTATATATCACATCTTCCTGGTGGATTCTCTGCTCTTCTAACAGGCAAACAATGTGCTCATAGAGACCCACTTTATCATGAATACGATAGTATGTTTCACAGAATCTTTTTTTCATTTATCTTTTCTTTCATTTAAAAAATTTTTTAAAACCTAAATCCAAGTTAGTTAACATAGAGTGTAATAAGGATTCCAGGGATAGAATTTAGTGATTCATCACCTACATATGACACCCAGTGCTCCTCCCAGCAAGTGCCCTCCTTCATGCCCATCACGCATCTAGCCCATCCCCCCACCCCACCCACCGCCCCTCCAGCGACCCTCAGTTTGTTCTCTGTATTTAAGAGCCTCTAATGGTTTGTCCCCCTCTCTGTTTTTACCTTATTTTTCCTTCCCTTCCCCATCTCATCTGTTGTGTTTCTTAAATTCCACATATGATGTTTCACAGAATCTTGATTAGAAATTATTAATTCTTGAAGAATTACTAATTCTTGGGGTGCCTGGGTGGCTCAGTCGGTTGAGTGTCCAACTTCAGCTCAGGTCGTGATCTCGCAGTTCGTGAGTTCGAGCCCCACATTGGACGGTCTGCTGTCAACGCAGGGCCTGCTTCGGATTCCTTGTCCCCTTCTCTCTGCCCTGCCCCGTTTGCACGCTCTCCGTCTCTTTCTCTCAAAAATAAATAAACATTAAAAAAAAAAAAAAAAAGAATTGCTAATTCTTAAGGTTGCTACGCTTCCCTTTTCCAAGACCGGTTGGTGCTTCGAAGAGTTAACAGCGTTGTAAACGTGGGCTGTGACTCATCCTTGAACTGAGGCCACGCGTGGCGCTCACAGACTGCAGGACACAGAGATGAACAGCATGTGGCAGTGTTGAAATGTGGTTCAGAAAGCCGGTGCCACAGGCCCAAGACCATTTAGAACACTTCCCTGTGATGATTGCAAACGCATCCCGGGATTATATTTTTCTTCTATATTGCTGTGTGTCATGCTCTGTTTGCCAAACAGAATATAGAAAATGAATAGGCAGTATTCTGGCACCAGGCTTCGTAGATAAATGGTCAGAATGAACTCGATTGCTTAAGAAAAGCGTAAACACAATTTAGTCACTGGATGTGGCGGTCCGTATGTCGGCTGTTGCTGTGGGGAATTTTGGTTTGACCACGGTGATATTTTCTTTGAGAATTCTGTTAGACCAACATTCTCTTTGTTTTCATAACGTTTCCATTCTGCCCCCCGAAAGAACAAGCTATCAAATTACTGAAGCTCCACTTGTATAAATGTGGCTGCACGTATCTAACAAGACTGTGAATTTATTCTGCCCTGACTTTAGTTTGTAGATATCAACTGAATAAAAGAAAACTAAGCTGGGGGGCCGGGCTGGCTCATTCGGCAGAGCGTGCGACTCTTGGTCTCGAGGTCATGGGTTCGAGCCCCACGTCAGACATGGAGCCTACTGAATTAAAACAAAGAAGAAAATTGAGCTTTTGATTCACTTTTACAACTTTTATGTAGATATTTGCCATATAGCATATATAATAGAGTGTTTTTAAGCCGTCCCAAAATACAGATACACGTGTGTGCATGTGTGTGTTTGTGCACATATCCCCTTCATTGTCGTTTACATTTTTTTTATTTTTTTTTTAATGTTTATTTATTTTTGAGAGAGAGAGAGAGACAGAGAGACAGAGCATGAGCGGGGGAGGGGCAGGGAGAGACGAGACACAGAATCGGAAGCAGGCTCCAGGCTCCGAGCTGTCAGCACAGAGCCCGATGTGGGGCTCGAACTCATGGACCGCGAGATCGTGACCTGAGCCGAAGTCGGACGCTCAACCGACTGAGCCACCCAGGCGCCCCTGTCCTTTACATTTCAAGGTAATGCCAAGACTCGGCGATTGGAATATTTATATGATGATGTACTGGTGGCAAAGCTCCGTGAACATAGCAGTCATTATTAGGAGATACATAAAAGTGTTTTTAGTCTGTAACTGATGGCTTTCTTCATGAATGTGCTCACTAATTCTCTGCCTTTGCTACTTACCGTCATCACCAAGACTTGGCTTTGGGAGAATGTGATTCCTTATTACCCACGCTGCCAGTTGCGTTCCGGTTAATTATAACCTACATGCGTCTACTGAGCGCTTGCTGTATTCCAGGAATTGTCCCATATTCTGAGTTCACAGAGGCTAAGGAGCCCTCACCCCGGCTTTTCAGGAGGTCGTAGCGGGAGGATCTGTCTCTACTTCTCTTCCAGTCCTTCCGAAATGTGTTGTTTTGTCTGTACTTGGGCTTAGAGCAAGGTCTGGCCATTTCTTCCACTCTTCTTCCTCGTCCTGGCTCTGCTGCTTGTTAGCTGTGTGACCTCAGGCACACAACAGAACCTCTCTGACTCCCTGATCTCTCTTCTGAACGACTGAGATGATACTTCCTACCCCATCAGGGCATTCATTTGGGAAGAGTAAGTAAGATAATGTATTGAAGCTCCTGGTGCACTCTTGGCACACGACCAGGGGTCAACAACAGAGGCTGCCGCTGTTGCTGTTTAACTTGTGTTTGTCACGTGACTGGCACCTATTGCCAGAAGGGTTCGGTTCCCTCTCGTTCCCTTGCTGCTTATCACTCCTTGCTGCACCCGGCTAGCTGGGAACTTAGAACCAGAGTGAATCGCTTTCGCTGTATAGGGGAGACTAGGGAGATAAAAGTCACCTTCTACGGCTACAGCGCTACTTACTAGAAGAATCAAACTGCTGACTGTAAAGCCTGACGTCTTTTTCCTGCTGCACGTTCTTTCCAAGGTCCCTTCTGATTCTCAGTGCTTTCGGTTTTTTGTTTTTTTTTTTTTTTCTTTTTGAAAAATGAGGGTGTGTTATGATCACAAGCAGTAGAATTTCATTTGGGCACAGGCTCAAACACTCAGGATCCGAATGCCTGATGATGTCATCCATGAGCGGAGATGTAGAGATCTGCATTTTTATAAATAAATGTGACTATTAGTCCACGGACGGACCAGAGTTCCCCAAATAGTTCTCAGCCCTTGCCATCTGCATCATTTGATTTTTCTGTGTCAACTGACAGTGGAATTATTTTTATTTTTATTTATTTATTTATTTAAAACATTTTAAAAATGTTTTATTTTCGAGACAGAGAGAGACAGAGCATGAGCAGGGGAGGGGTAGAGAGAGAAGGAGACACAGAATCCGAAGCAGGCTCCGGTCTCTGAGCTGTCAGCACAGAGCCCGACGTGGGGCTCGAACTCACGGACCGCGAGATCGTGACCTGAGCTGAAGTCGGACGCTTAACCGACTGAGCCACCCAGGCGCCCCTAGAATTATTTTTAAAGGGGTTGGGGGAAGGGAGCGCTTTTCTTCTTTAGACTTTGGAAGTATTTAAAAATTTTTGATAAAATCTATCACTTTGATTTTTCACGAAAGGGCTGTTTTGATACGTTGATTTTTCTTTAGTCGTAAGTGGTAAGCTTTGAAAATCTGTGGGGTTTTTTGCAGGGTAGTTCTGTCTTTGCCTTGTACTTCTCGGTCCCTGGTGGCCAGAGGACATCAGCCATTAAGGGATGACACGGTTAAGAAGCTGGGCGGCTGACGCATGTGGCTCAGTGGCTCGGCCATTGCCTCTTGAGTTCAAAGGGCAAGCGTTCCCGATTTGACAAAGAGGAGCTTCTGGGTGTCTATTTTCTGCAGAAAAACTGGACAGACTATTGGATTAGAATAATTAGAATTCTATGTAGAATTCTCTGTATCAACTTTTAAACGGTTACCTTGGGCAAATGCCAGTCTATCTGGACTTCATTTTCCTCCTCTGTAAAATGAGACCATTGACGTCCAGGTCTCCAAAGAGGCTTCTAAGTCTAAAATTTAGTCTACAATCTAATCTGAAACAATCCTGCAAAAAGGCAGTCGTGTGTATAACCGCTGTTTGAAATGTGAGTTTCTTGAACGTGACTTCACAGGGCAAAGATGTCAGAAAGCATGTTTATAAAATGTCAAAGAGGAGGAGCGAGAGGGAAATATTTCATTGTTGTTTACAAACAGCTTGGTTAACAAGTTTTCGCCTTTCCCGAATACATTAGATTTGGGGGGAGGAAAGAACAAAACTCATATTCAAACCAAGGTTCAAAAAGTTGTTTTGTTTGTTTGTTTTTTTTTTTTATTTAAAAAAATTTTTTTTCAACGTTTTTTATTTATTTTTGGGACAGAGAGAGACAGAGCATGAACGGGGGAGGGGCAGAGAGAGAGGGAGACACAGAACCAGAAGCAGGCTCCAGGCTCCGAGCCATCGGCCCAGAGCCTGACGCGGGGCTCGAACTCACGGATCGCGAGATCGTGACCTGGCTGAAGTCGGACGCTTAACCGACTGCGCCACCCAGGCGCCCCTGTTTTTTTTTTTTAACAGTGATTAGCTTCTCTTTCATCCACTAAATTTGAGTTCCCCAAGTCTTATTCTGGCTTCCACCACCCAAGGAATATTTCTTGAATGGATGGATTATTAATTGAATGATGAAATCCCCAGTGTAGTTGGTTACACGTTGTGGCCGACTACGAGAAAGTAAGACTTCTTCAATTTGTACTCTTTCTAGCCTCAACTGTCCCATCACCTACTATCCACGTATGGTATGTTGAAGAAAGAAAAAAAAATCAGTTACCAAAAAAAAAAAAAAAAAATTCTTCCTCTTAGCCTGTTCCCTCACTAAACTCCCATGAAAAGAAAAGCAAACTACTATATTTTAGCGGAATGATTTTTTGAAGTTTTACAAACATAAATAATCTTTCTTTAAAAAATTTTTTTAAGTTTATTTATTTTGAGAGAGGGAATGTGTGCACAAGTGGGGGAGGGGCAGAGAGAGAGAGAGACAGACAGAGAGAGGAGAGAGAATCTCAAGCAGGCTCCGCACTGTCAGCACACGGCCCGATGTGGGGCTTGAACTCATGAACTGTGAGATCATGACCTGAGCCGAAACCAAGAGTTGGACACTTAACTGACTGAGCCACCCGGGCGCCCCAGTAATCTTTATTTCTATAAAGCCATTCTACTTGTACAATAAAACCACTGAATGGATCATAGCAGGAATTTGGGGCGATCTTTTCCCCATTTGCAAAGAGCCATGTCTAAAGCAACAACAAAGCACAGCAACAACCAAAAGAAAAGAAAGTTTGGGGGTTTTGTGTGTGGGTAGGTGGGTAGGTGTGGGTGTGAGTGTGGGTATTGTGATGAAAGAGGAATGGAATTTTAAGACATAATTATTTGTATATATTCTGAAGCAACTCCTGGGTTTAATACCAACTTCTATAGTAGTAAGTTTCAGTGTTAGTTGTTTTAAATCTGATAATGTTTTATACGTGGAGGAGTTTAAAACCTGGGTTTCAGTTTATGAATAGAAAAAAAAAGAAATCAAACCACTTTTCTTGGGTGTCAGTCTTCTTAACTACGACATGAGGTCAGGGTAGATGATGTGTAAGGTTCTTTATGCACCAAACATTCGCTGATTTTGTAAATCAGCCAATCAGTCTGATGCCAACACTGGCTTTCCAGGTTGACTCCAGAGTGGCACATTTCTCTACCTCTCTAAATTCATCTGTCCTACACTACTCATTCATTCCCTTCTGTTTAGCGCTTCAAAACAAGAATGATTTTTCAACTTTCCCCCTTTTTATCTTGTATTATGAAGCACATTTAGAATCATAAGCAAATTGGATGTGTTGCCAATTTATTTTTACAGGCATGGGCAGTGTATTTTGTTTTTTGGCTCTCTCGTTTGCTTGTTTTTTGGTGTTTGGTTTTGTTTTCTGTTTTTTGTTTTTTGACATACGAGGGACTGAGTTTTAGATGAGATAGCAGAGGGCAGCAGGTGCGTGGCAAGAGCCCCAGGTTGCTCCGTGGTCCCGTTTGCATGGGAACATTCAGCAGTTTTCACGTGGGACGCAGTCCGCCAGCCTCACTCCCCTAAGTGTGAAATGACACTAAGCCAGATGCCCTGCCGAACATTCACATGTAGCAGTCCGCTCCCCTTCCTAGTGGTTCCGAACAAGCATACCTCAGTGCGTATTGACGCTGTTGTCCAACGATATACATGCCTTCGTTTGCTCATTCCTGGGCTTCATGGAATGCTCAACACTCCGTGTGTGTCAAGAGAATCCTACTATGATTTGTTGGCCTTTGAGTGTGTGGACTTTTAAAAGTATATCTCTCCTCAGAAATAGGTAGGGATATATCTGTAATAATGTGAAAGTGTAACATAGCTAGTTACCTCGTGAGGTGCACCTACGTAAATTTTAAGAATTCACTGAGTCTATCTTTTTAAATATTTATTTTTGAGAGAGAGAGACAGAGCATGAGCTGGGGGGGCGGGGGGGAGGAGGCGGGCAGAGAGACAGAGACACAGGATCCGAAGCAGGCCCCAGGCTCCGAAATGTCAGCACAGAGCCCGACGCGGGCCTCGAAACCACGAACCGTGAGATCATGACCTAAGCTGAAGTCGGACGTCCTACCCACTGAGCCACCCAGGCCCCTCCGAGTCTGTCTATTAAATTAGCAAATGTAGGGGTGGTTCTGGTGATGCTGCCTCCTCAGTGTGGCGATCTGGAAAGCTTCTCCCACAGTGGTGGTCTCACCGCCTCTTGACTGCCCGCAGAGGTGGTTACGTCATCGCGCTTGGATGTCTGGAGACAGGTACCCAGAGTCTTGGCCGCTGAGTAAATAAAGCAGATGACCAAGTGAAGACGCTGGGATTAGGGAATGTGTTGATAAATACATGTTGGCGTTTGGAGACATTTCTCTGGACGCCGTGGTCTCCATTTCTGCAACATTGTCCCTGGTAGCTCAGCCAGAAGGAGTTTTTAAAACTCCTAATGAAACACACTGCTTAATTATTCGGGGGGAAGAAAACTGATGTCATATTTAACGTCCACTAAGTGTTTATATCTCGAGCAACACGTATTGTACGTCATGTGTTGAAATCCAGTCTCGGCCCTTCCAGACAGCACAGCGGAGAAGAATAATAGTACAGCTGAGGCAGGTGCTGTGTGAAACACACGTCTACCAGTGTGTCTGTTTGTCAGGCCTCAGAGGCTTTCCTTCCTCACCAGCCACTCTTCTGTGTTCAACGGAAGGATGCCGTGAGCCAACACGATCTGTCTGAAGAGATATGGGGACACGTTAAATCAAAGGCATTTAAGAAAGACAAGGAACCTCACCCTCCGATTCAGCTTTTCTGTTAAATTTTCACGATCATATTCGTTGTCACAATGCCTGGTTTCTTGGGTTACCGCCAAAGACTATGGCGGTTGTTTGGGTTATTTGAAAACTGGACTAACATTGCAAATCCCTGCTGGTGAACCTGGTGTCCTGACCAGGGGGCTCTCAGAGGATTCCGTAGTTTCAACAGGAGCAAAAATTCCAAACCATCGGAACCGTTCCTCCGATCTGCAACCTTGGAAAAAAAAAAGATCTAAGTGTGTTTACTAAGAAAAGATAATCTAGTTCATTTTTTCGATATTATGTTTTGGATATGATAGTGTTTCACACGTGGCGAAGTAAGTCGGTTCTTGAAACAACTTGACGAAGTAGGTCCCGTTTAAAGATGAGAAAATTGCCCGATGACTCAGTTAACGAGCGAGCTGGCGTTGGAACCCAGTTAGGCTGAATCCAGGGGCCAGGCCCTAACCACTCCACCACGCTGCTCCTTACTATTTACGTGCTTCTTGTGCCCAACAAATGACCCACGGGTTTGCAAGTCTAGTAGAACCATGGGAGCGGGCAAGCAGGTGAAATGTGATGGAGAGAGCAGGGTTCAGAACGGTGCGCTTTCTGGTTCTGGAGGTGAAAGCGGCTGCCAGTCAAAGGCCGTGGGCTGTCCGGCAGCTGGGACAGGCAAGGAGCAGATCCTCCCCTCGAGCCTCCAGAGGCTCAAACACAGCCTCGTGGACACCATGCTGTTAACTCCCTAAGACCTATTTCAGACTTCCGTGAGAGAATATAGTTGTGTTATTTTAAGCCACTATGTGTGTGGCAATTTGTTAGAGCAGTATGGCAAAACTGCTATTCCCAGGAATTATTTTCATTTGTAATAATGTGTTTAATGAAGCTCGCTCATTCTCATCTGAGAGTGATCGTAATTGTGAACATTTTGGTCATTACTCACTGAGGATGTAGGGACGGTGAAGGATTTACCTGTTTTGTTCTTATAAATAATCCCAATTGCTTTCTCTGCAAGTTTGAAAGAGTCGTTGCATCCTTACGGTTTTGCTAAGTCAAGAACTGATCATCTAAGTGGTTCTAGGAAACTCGGAGCAATTTACTTGGAAATAATCTAGGAACTTAATTAGGCCTTTGAAGGAGATAGCTTTTTTGTTTTGTTTTGTTTTACAGAGAAAAGGGTTTGTCCCTTCATAGACAGTTACTTACATCGTACCCATTATTGGGAAAGCCAAAATTGCTTTGAAGTTTCAAAATGCTGATATTTTGGAAATGTATTTACTTGAACCCAGAGAAAATCTTTTTCATCCACAGTCGTTTCACTTAGCATGTTGCAAGGATGTGCCTGTTAGTAAGTTTTGTAAGACCCCACTAATTCTTTGAAGAGAAGCGTGCTCTCCAAATTCATAAAGTTCCCTCTAGCAGACCAGGACGAACACACAGATGCCAGGACAGGCACATGGAAACACTTTCCCGTGTACTTCCCCTTGGAGCTCAGTGACCTTGGATCGGGCGGGAGTGTGTTCTTTAAGTTAGTGCTATCGCAAATCAGTGTGAGAAGAGAAAAGGATTTAAAAGTAAATAGGAGAAGGAAGTCTTGAACTACGGAAGTAACATCTCTGGAGATTGTCTCCAGGGGTTGATATCCCCTTTAGGACCATGGCTTCAGAATAATGATGGAAAAGTTCACGTGCCCCCCACCTTTCATCCCCAGCACACCAGTGCTCAGACACATGCCATCAATTTAGCCCAGCGTGTGTTGGATGTCTGTTGTTGGCACACCAGAATCCACCCATAATTCTTTCCTTGTCGTTCCCATGGGGCAGTCTGTTGTCTAAGCATCGTTTGGGTTTCTTGGTAAGAAATCACTTTAGGATTTGAAAGCTCTTGTTGCCTTTGAAGTGACACTGTTGGATTTTCTAACATTTATTATGCAGAAATTGTATGTAGCCTGCCTGCTAATAAGTTTATGGCTAGTTAAGAAAGATCTTGAACATTTCTTGCCTGGATAATTTCTTGTTTAATCATTGACATATGATATAAGTTTTCTGAATCATGGATTAGATTGCGACATTTCTATTTATCCCTAACATGAAGCCAATCATTGGCTATTTTTAACCGATATCATTATCAGAAAATTTTTTTTCAGTGGTAGTGTTCATTGACTTATTCATTGTTTCTTATATGAAAGTAAAAAAACACAATGTCTATTTGCAATTAGCACAAAGGGTACAGCTTAATTCTCTTACTTAATTGTGCTCGACATAAATCAGTGAGCTCTGTCTCTATTTCAACCATTCAGTGCTTGTAAAGTCACCATTATTTATTGTAGAATTTTATAATTTTCATTTTTGGTTCAAGTAGATGAAAAGACCAGCGAGGCATTTTTTTCCTTTTTATCATAATTTAAAGTGTTCTGAATAAGGGACAGTGCCAGAATACTCTTTTGCATTTACAAATGACTTTATAATAAGATAAATATAGAAAGTGAATATAGAATTTTATCTATTAATGTTAATAGGCCACAGGCAGTCAAATATACTTACAATAGTTAGGGAATTAGGTAGGTTTGGATTTTTGTTTTCATTCTCAGTGTGCAAGTAATTGCAGAATGCTCCTGCCATTAAAATATGTAAATATTGAATGTATTTTACATTCTGAATAATTACTTTTCAGCAGCATTGTATATGCCAGACATGTATTTTTTTTCTCAATACCACCTACAAATTTAGGACACTTCATTTCACATGAGCATATACATAAATTTTTATATAATGATTACTTACTGAATGAAAGAACAGGTGATTCAAATTCTTGAAATACCTTGGAATGACTATCTTGGTTAACTTTTATTGTTCATTAGTGCTGCCGATAAAGAAAATGTTTTTACTTAAAATTTCCAGCTAATCAGAGTGCATCCATTTGGATATTTTCCCCTGAAACAGCAAGTCTCACACTGTTTCTAATTAGAGATACGTATAGAGAGATGTATCACGGCAGAAACTGACACAGAATGGTATCTTTCGACAAAATGAACTTGCTGGGAACTTGACTGTCAGCTCTTTAACACAAGAGCTGTATAATGACGGACTGTGCTGTTCAGTCTGTGTCGACGTTACTTTCTCCTTTTTACTAAAGTCTTTCTGTGTTTCTTTCAGTTTGGGGTCAGTACTCTAGAACAGTGAAGATAAAAAGTTCAGGAGAAGACACGGGGAACTCTTTAGTGATTTATCCCATTGAAAATACAGATGGCGTTGGGGAGATTGTGGCCTTGGGAAGCAGCAAGCCCAGGGGAGAGGCTGCCGCTGAACCCTGGGCTTCTCCAGGCGGTGCTGCGACACAGGGGACATTATCGGACCGGCTGCCGATGGTGGGGACCCACACAGCAGAAGCGTCCAGGGTAATGCACCCTCAGGGTTACCGTCATTATCAAACGACCGCCAAATGGGATTATTCTGGGGGTGCCTGGGTCATCGGACCGGAAGGTTCATTCTGCTTTCTATATCGTCCAACACAGGCAGCATACCATCTATCAAACTTTTATTAAAACAAACAAAAAAGAAAACTGTGTCTTCTATAGAAGAGCATTCTTCGCAACACGGTCTTTCCCACCTCAGTCGTGAAAGACTGGAAGTCACCATTCCATCTCAGTGCACTTACGGAGTCTCCCAGAGCGGGCTATACGTCACTCAGGCGCCCGGGCTGTTTGTTATTTCGGAATCAGGCAACGCCGAACATCCTCCTCTTCTCAGACTTGTCGTCTCTGGGCTGTGCTTGACATTTTAAATTGAGGTCACGTTTGGATTGTCCGAATGCAGAGGTACCCTGGAAATGGTTCTGGAAAGTCAGAACCTTTAGTGGTATGGCCCAATAGCCCCAGGTATTGCCCGACCCCAAATTCACCAAACTTTTCTCCAAGGTGTTATGAGAATAAGAGGGGCACATGAGGAGAGGGCTGAAGAGTAGGGGTAAGCGGGGGAGAAGACAGGCAAATTGTCATCCTTCGCACTGGTGGAAATTGGAGGTGGGAAGAAATGAAATGCAGGAGAGTGCACCGCAGTGCATTTGTCCCCGACACAGACCAGCCCCACAGGACAAACACATGTAGCTGTTTGCCCTTCTTGATCCATCGAGAACTTTCTAATGAGACAAACAGAAGGATATAGAGAAATCCTATTTCTCTGACTGAAAAAGAGAAAGGAAAAACAAGAATAGCTAACATTTAAATAGCACTCGCCATTAACCAGGCCCTCTCCAAAATGTTTGAAGTGTATTAACTAATTCAAACTAGCCTCTATCCTAACAGTATTGTCCCTGTTTGCACGATGCAGCTGAAGTACAGAGAAGTCAGGTAACTTGCCCAAGGTCGCAGAGCTTGTAAGTGACCGAGCCTGCACGAGGGTTCCCATCCAGGCTGTCCGGCCGCACACGGGTGTGCCTCGAATTTTTCAGACTTAACAGAAAACAAATATTTTGAGGATAACATCTGAATAATCATTTTATTAACAGCCATAACTTTGTAAAAAATGTTTATGTATTTTCGAGAGAGAGAGGAAGCACAAGCGGGGAGGGGCAAAGAGAGAGGGAGAGAGAATCCCAAGCAGGCTCCATGCTGTCAGTGCAGAGCCAGACTTGGGGCTCGATCCCATGAACCACGAGATCATGACCTGAGCCAAAACCAAGACTCAGAGGCTTAACTGACTGAGCCACCTGGGTGCCCCTCATATCCGTAACTTTATCCATTCAGAAGCAAAACTTTTACAAAGGTAGGGCAGACACGTGCTTTTTGGTCATCCAGATTTTTCTTGTGATCAGTTGTCCACTTGGCAAGTGAGAAGAGAGAGACCCCGGGGGGAATGACCGAGGGAGTGCAGGAGGGGAGTGCAGGAGGCGCAGGAGGCAGAGGGGTGAGGGTGGGGGACCTCTGGCAGCCACACTGGGTCATCAGGGAGCATAAGAAGTTAGGCTGGAAATATTGAGCAAAGGATTGTATCTGACACATGAGGACAAAGGGAGAGGCACGGGGTTGGGGTCAATGGAAATAAGTCTACCTCTTTAAAAGCACAGTCAGGGAACACTCCTCCTGGGGTATTGTCTGTGTCACCAGCTAGACCTTGCCTAGATTTGGGGGGCAGCTGTCTTCACTGTTGTGTATGTTGTGCACTAGGAAAAGGATGGTTTGCTATCACTCAAGGGAGAGATACTTGTGAGTCCTATGAGCGCCCAGAGCATTTTTATTATATTTTGTGATTACGGTTGGAGACGCTGCTTTATCTTATTTCTTGTAAAACTCAGAGGGAAGCCTTCCAAGGGCTTTACTGCTCTCGGCTCCCTTCGTAATCAAATATGCTTCTTCAGCAATAATTTTAGCATCTATTATCACGTTCGGGCCCCTGGCAGCCGGGCAGGCTTACAGCTTTGACATCGCTCGAGGTTTGCACACCGTCCTGCAGGGCTGTCTGGTGCTCCTGATAATAGGCTCTAAATGCGCAGCTGATTTATGCTGCCTGGAATCGTCCCATCTCTTCCTAGCAAGTGAATTTGGCAAATGAATCGTTTAACCTTTCCAGCCCCAGTGTTCAAGCCTCACCGTGAGGTCATTGGGGTCACACCGAGTTTGACAGAAGGAAGTTTGGGCTGGGATTGTGAATGTCACCCTCTCTGGAAGAGGTGCCTGTTGTCATTTCAGATGAAGAAATGAAAGCAAAGAAAAGCATATTTTCCCAAGTGTGCTGAGTCTACAGCAGGAGCAAAAGGGGAGATCCAGACTCCTCGGCCCCGGTCACAGCTTGACCCCGTGGGCTTTCTTCTCTTCTCACCACAGCTCAGAATGGTGGAGCTCAAGTTCAGCCTCACGCTTAGGTGGTGGGAGCTGATTCCAAGACACTAGGTTTAAGGACTTGGGTGGGGGAGGGGGGGGGCCAGTCAAGGGGGTCGGCATCAGTCCGATGTGCTAGCTGTCCCTTCACTGTGACCTTGAATGTTTATATCACAGGGATCTATCTATCTTTAAACAAGCCTTGTAATTAAGCAGAAACTCAGTGGAAGGAGACTCTGACGGTCACATGACTGGTCCCCCAAGCAAAATGCAAAGGTGTCTCCCTGCTCTTTGGCCCCCCTGCTCTCAGAAAAGCCTCATCATGTCCTTGGAGCTGGCTGTGGAGGGTTCCATGTAATACCTTGACCCCCCCTTACCCCCGTCCCTGCTCCATCGTTGGCAGTAGACGCTGAGGCTTTCTCCTTCATAAAGAATCTTCAAATAAACATCATAGGCAGGAAGTCCTTGTTAGTTCCCCATGTTGACTCAGAGTGGCACAAGAATATTTCTCCTTGCCTCAGGGGTCAACGTGACCCAAGCCCAGATTTGACCAGAATACAGACATAAATTTTAAGGCTAACGAAGGAGCTGTTGTTGGGGTCAGTTGGCTTCTGAAGCTTAAGAAGGTTAGAATTCTTTCTTTTACAGACATAATTTTCCTGCCTTGGTTTCCTGTGTACTGTAGTACAATATGTTCTCAAGTCTAATTCTTGGAACGGTCTCGAAGGTTCATGTGCTTCTTATTTTGTTGCTACTTGTCAAAGGCCAAAGGGGTTGAATGTGTCCGACACTTTGGGTCATTTGCATAACGTACTACATAGTAATAAGAAAAGGGTATGTAGAAATTGGAGGATATGTTTCATCTTGTTTCAGCATTTAACTTCAGATCATGGCCAAGTATGTGTTTTCATTGAGAAAAGCAAGAATCCGCCAAAAATCAACATGGAGCAAGTGAATTACATCATGAGGAAACAGAGTGAAGATGTGTGAGCGAAGAAGACACACTGTTCCACTCGGTTGCTATTGGAGCAGCCTTGTTTTTAAAAGTCTGAAACTTCTCGTTGCAATTTAGAAAACTCTTAGAGAATTCAGTTTATGGATTGATGTGTCTCGCATTCTGAAACTGCTCACAAAGTGTAAGTAGTTCCTTTCCGTGTAATAGAGACGCTCGTGATGCAGTTTTCGGGCAGCAGCAGCCTTGTCGTGGGGGACAACCCCCTGATTTTGAACTATATTACAAAGCTATAGTAATTAAAACCATGTGGTACTGGCATCAAACCAGACATATAGATCAATGGAACAGAATAGAGTGCCCAGAAATGGACTCACAGTATATGCTCAATGCATTTATGGCAAAGGAACCAAGAATATACAGTGGGGAAAGACAGTTTTATAATAAATGGTGCTGGGAAAGACTGGACAGCCACATGCACAAGAATGAAACTAGACCCCTATCTTACACTGTCCACACAAAATTAATTCAGAATAGATTAAAGACTTGAACATAAGACCTGAAGCCATAAAACTCCTAGAAGAAAACATAAGAGGTGAGCTCCTTGACAAAGATCTTGGTGATGAGGTTTTGAATCTGACACCCAAAAGCAAAAGCAACAGAAGCAAAAATCAGCAGGGGGGGCTAGCTCACACTGCAAACCTGCACAGCAAAGGAAACCGTCACCAAAACGAAAAGGCAGCCTACGGAATGGGAGAAGATACCTGCAAGCCATGGGTCCGATAAGGGGCTGATATCCAAAGTATATGATGCACTTGTACAACTCAACAGCAACATAAAACAATTCAGTTTAAAAACGGGCAGAAGATCTAGGGGCGTCTGGGTGGCTCATTTGGTTGAGTGTCTGACTCTAATTTCTGCTCAGGTCATGATCCCAGGGTTGTGGGCTCAAGCCCCACGTCAGGCTCCGTGCCGAGCGTGGAGTCTGCTTAAGATTCCGTCTGCCCCTTGCCCCTGCTTGTGTGTGTGAGCCCTCTATCTCTAAAATAAAAATGCAGAATACAAAATAAAGTAAATAAAAACGGGCGGAAGATCTAAATATTTTTCCGGAGAAGGCGTACATGAAAAGCCGCTGGACATCATGAATCAGCAGGGAAATGCAAATCAAAATCACAAGGAGATATTCACCGAACACCTGTTAGAACGGCTATTATCAAAAAGACAGGAAATAACAAGTATTAGTGGGGATGTGGAGAAAAGGGAACCCTTGTACGCTGTTGCTGAGAAAGTAAATTTGGGTTCCAGAGAACAGTATGGAGGGTCCTCAAAAAATTAAAAATAGAATTATCATATGATGCAACAATTCTACTCCTGAGTATTTTTCCAAAGAAAATGAAACCACTAATTCAAAACTATATTTGCATCCCTATGTTTATTGCAGTATTATTTATATATATTATTTATGTGTTATGTATATTAATATATATTTATTTTGTTTATATATTTATGTATTATTTATATATATTATTTGCATATTTATATATATATGGAAACAATCCAAGTATCCATTGACGGATGGATCAAGAAGATGTACGTGTGTGTATATATATATATATGTATACACATATATATGTATATATGTATGTATATGTATATATGTATATATGTATATATACATATATATATATAACATACATACACAATGGAATATTACTCAGCCATTAAAAAGAATGAGATCTTGACATTTACAACAACATAGTTGAAACTTGAGAATATTTTACAAAGTGAGCTAAGTCAGACAGAGGAAGGCAAATACTATATAAACTTATATGTGAATCTTAAAAAAAAAGGCAAGCTCATAGATACAGAGATCAGATTAGTGGCTGCCAGAGGCAGGAGGTTGTGGGGTGGTGACAGACATGGGTGAAGGGCGTCAAAAGGTAAGAAGAAAAAAATGCAGTTGACGGAAAACAGGCATAAAAATCTATGTGCATAGAAAAGAAAATGTGTATTCTTGAGAGAATTCCTCTGGAAATTTCTACTTATTATACAATTCTCAAAATATTCTCTTGAAATTTTTGGAGAGTTTTTTTGAAAAGATAAAATTATTGTCCACTCTCTTAAATAAACTAGAACAAAATATTTTTTTTGCAACTACATAAAAATGAGTTTGGGAATTTGGGGCCACCCTGGAAAAATTCTTCAAATCGTTGTTGTAATCACACATTCTTTTAGGTACACACCTACTTCTCTAACCATGGCCTGAACAATTTGTGACTCTTCTCAAACTATTTT
The DNA here is from genome assembly GCF_028018385.1 of Neofelis nebulosa. Classification (NCBI taxonomy): domain Eukaryota; kingdom Metazoa; phylum Chordata; class Mammalia; order Carnivora; family Felidae; genus Neofelis; species Neofelis nebulosa. The sequence goes on from NC_080794.1 coordinate 11,763,726, forward strand.
CCACTGTCAAAGGAAAAAGATTTGCTGTCCTTGCAGATATTCAGAAGAATGAGCTGCGTTGCCTAAGAAAAGCAATTCCAGAAGGGAACTCCTCACCATGTTTAGAATAACGGTAACAGCTCTGGTATAACAGCATCACTTGTGAAACAGCACAAATGTCTGGATGTCTTAGTTCTTACGTATTTGTTGAAAAAATGGAATAGTTTACAGTGACATGTGCGATAGTGAGGTAGTGGATGCCTTGTTTTAGAAATTTTCACCACTCGGACCCTGAATACAATTGCCGTTAATAGCTTATGACATGCTTGTCTTTGACTTTTGGAGAAATAGGTGATCTTGTAAGTTTCCAGGAGCCATGATAGCATAACCAGCATAGTTATTCCCCAGGCATTTTTGAAAACGACATCTTTCAGTAGGAAGGGCATGTTAATAAAGTAAGACTTCCCAAAATAGGAAAAACTATTATATTTGAAAAGCAGATGATTACTTGAAATATTTCTTATCACAATATAAATTTTATAGTTGAAATTATATTGACATTGTGGTGGCAGTGGTATCCAAATTAACTCATCTTTGTTAGCTTGAGGCTTGTATTATTTCTTTTTAATTTTTTAAACATGTATTCATTTTTGAGAGACAGAGTGAGGCAGAGTGTGAGTAGGGGAGGGGCAGACAGAGAGAGGGACACGGAATCTGAAGCAGGCTCCAGTCTCCAAGCTGTCAGCACAGAGCCCAAAGCAGAGCTCGAACTCATGGATGGCGAGATCACGACCTGAGCTGAAGTCAGATGCTTAACCGATTGAGCCACCCAGGCACCCCGAGGCTTGTATTATTAAAGTGACAACACAGTATTTTGTTCATGAATGGTGGTTACAAATCTGATAGAATAAATGAATGTGAATATTGAAAAATTCGATCACGAATGCTTGATGCGTTACCGTATAGCTTGATGGAGTGTTCAAAAGTAAATACAGATGTGCCTTCATCAATATTTTGAATGATTTAACTTTTACACACGTTACATTGGCCCTGAAGTTATGAACCTGAAGTCAGACCCAAGAAAGCATCAGATATGTCCATGTTACAAAAGCAAGTTAGATATTTACAGAAGTTAACTCATTCGACACATTACCGACTAACTACCGTGGTTCCGCTTGATGCACTAGATGTCAAGGAAAACGTAGCAGGGAAACCGCATCCTTACTGCTTGGAGCTTACACTCTAGTGACTGGAAGGCTCCAGAAGGAAGACACCCACCCAGGAATCTTTGTATTCCATGGAAGTGTTCTCAGTCCAGATCTCTGCATTCTGTTTTCTGCTTTGAAGTGTGATGAATTTGGACCCGTGGTCTCCAGAGTCCTGTGACATTAGAATATAAGCCAGGATCTTCTGAATTCTCCTTTGTTCTTCAACGATACAATCCTTCCCACCCCCAAATCTTAGTATTTCCAATACGTACTATTATGTGTGAGTGCTCTATGTGAAAGCATTTTGTGAGCTATACAATCTGTTCACTCCAAGTTAGTGTTACTATTCAACAAGAAGACATCTGAGCTGTATCTCCACAAAGGACCACGTAGACTCACACAATTATGCAGAGAATACAACAGCTAATCTGAAGGTCTTTTCTCCCCCCCCCCCTCAAAAATTGGAGTTGCTCTTGCCTGAATTAGCTGGCTAATTTATCAACTGTCCACCTCGCTTAGTCTTTGTAGAAACAGTTTCTAAATCCCTTCAAACTGTAGTTTATGTTCACGATGGTTTAGAGCTTATGTTTTCTGGCGGCCACAGAATGTGTCACCCCATTAGAGAGACTCTCAATATTGTTTATGGAAACAGGGAACAAAATGAAGTCATAAATCTGGAAGACACCCTATTTGGCCACTGCCTTTTGGGGAGAAGTAAGTCCAAATAATTTAAAAAAAAAAAAAAGGGCCAGTTAACTTTTTTTCTTAAACATTTCCCAGCCAGGGCGTGTTATAACCTAACACAGTAACCTAAGCAGTCATGTGTGTTTTCTTAAGTAGGTTCCTTGTAGAAAACTGGAACAAAGGACATGACAGGATAATGTCTCAAACTGTCCCCTAAATCTTTCTCAATTTTTCTATCGTTTTGCTTCTATTTTAAATGCCTCAACCCATAGGTAAGCCCTCTTAACTGTGCAATTGAAAACACCCCAAGTGAGCCTGCTCCAAACTCAAGAAAGAAAAATCAGACTTCACACTAGGAATGAAGTACTTTATTATTTCTTTCACGTTCTGCTTCTTTTACACTTTTCTGGAAGCATCTCTAAAGGCGGGCATGGCAAGAGATTTCGAGGAGAGACACCATGGCAGAAATGTCTTTTCTAAGGGTTAATGAGGTCACGTTGTTTGTTATATTTTTTGAGGTCTTAGAATACTTGTGCATTTTTTATTCTGATGGCAAAGTGCAGCTGTTTCTAGTCAACCCTTTTTAAATAAAGTTATTCCTTTACGCATCCGTTGCAAAATCAGCAAACTTCTGGGCCCAGAGTGAATCTTCCCCTGTGTGCATGCCAGATACTTTATTGTTTGTGGGAGTTAATCTCCAGGTTAATCTCCAGAGATGGACTTTTTTTTTTCCCCCAGTTGGACTCACATATAAGTAAATAAAGTTCCCATCTGGATCTCTGCATCTGAGGCTTGTTTTGAATTCATATATAAATTCCTCAATTCCACACAATTGTGCTATGTGAACCATCTCTGCACATGAATTATATTTTTCCACTGTTAAAATTCTCAAGTGACTCAACAAGTATGTCATTCTTTTCTCTTCCAGGGTCCCCCTCGGGACCCTAGATTTGGAAGGAGTTCACTTATAACATTGCCATCATGAGCACCACCTTTCCCCCTGCCTTTTGTTTTCACTTTTATTGAAATATCCGTATAGAAAGATGAACGAGTATTAAGGAAACATCTTGATGAGTTTTGGCAAATCAAACATACACCCATAGAGCTGGTGCCCCTGCCAAGAAATGAGACACGCTAGTGCCCTGAGATGGCCCCTGCTAACACTCCTTTCCAGTCGCTGACCCTCCCGCCCTCCAGCAGCCATTTGCCTGACTCCTAGTGGCATAGATTTTTTTCTTGCCAGTTACAGGCATTCCGTGTAAATGGAATTCCATTTACATCCCATTCCACGTAAATGGAATCAAACAGTAGATGCTCTTTAGTGTTTAGCTTCTTTCACTTGCCGTTTTTTTGGTGAGCGTTATCTCCTTGATACATGGAGTTAAAATTGTTTTTTTTTTTCTCTTACTGCTGTGTAGAATTAGGTTGTATAGACGTTACGTTGTATAGACATAGCGCGTTTCATCCATTTCATGTTCATGGGCATTTGAGTAGTTTTCTAGATGGTGCTGTGATAGATAGTGCTCCTGTGAGCATTCTTGTGCGTTCCCCTTGGTGAGCACTTTGCACACATTTGTCTTGGATGTATACACAGGGGTCATCAACGTATTTTAGTTTTTTAATTTTAGTTTATGTTTTTCAAGGTATTCTTTTTTTAAGTTTATTTATTTTGAGAGAGAGACAGGTCAAGAGGGAGAGAGAGAATCCCAAGCCCTATCTGTGTGGAGCCCAACACGGGGCTCGAACGCACGAACAGTGAGGTCATTCCCTGAGCCAAAACCAAGAGTTGGAGGCTTAACCAATTGAGCCACGTAGGCGGCCCTGTTTTTTCAATTTGATTGATGAAAAAACTTACATGACTGAGAATTTCTCATCAGCCAGAGTTACTGTGTTGAGTTCATATCATTCGTTTTCTAAATTGTAGAAACTCAACGTTTTAATTCGCCAGGCTGCCTGCCCTCTTGGTTTCAATCAAGCCAGTTCCTTTTCCGCCCTGCGCGCCGTCCTCCGCTTGCCCTGCATACGTGTGCACGCTGCACACTCATTCTTACTCTTCCCTCCTTGCTTGTATTTTTGTCTTCCTGGAATGGTCTAGTAATAACACCGATAGTAACAAGTGACAGCGGCAACTGTGCACTGAGCACTGACCGTGTGAAGAAAGTGACGATACTTTTTACATACTTGACTCCCGCATTATTCTCATGTTGTGCAAATATTACTGTCCCAGTTGACCAATACTTTTTAATTGGGATGCTTATGATGTACATGTACCAAAAAAGAACCGAGAATAATACATAGTTACCACTGAGAGACCCAGCTCTCAGATTTGACTGATGTTGAAAATCTGTCATTTTGCCTCCATGTTTTTCTCTATCAGGGCCCCGCCCGAGTCAGTCAGGATCAGTCGCCTCTGCAGCCGATGCTTTTAATAACCTCTCGACATCTTGTTCATTGGAGAAGGGATGTTATCGTTCATTATTTCTTGTAATGGTAGTATGGAATGCCAGCCGGGTGTGGGCCCCTCCCCCAAGCGTGTGCCATCTCATATCTTATACGTGAGGATGTCCACATGCAGAGGGGTGACCGGTGCGGGGCCACGTGGCAAGCAAATTTCAACCTCTTTTGTTAGTTCTCTGGTACAACCGTTCTCTTAAAGTCCGCTTCGATGACCTCATCATCGCAGGTAAACCTTCTGTCCTTATGTCAGTGCCTCCTTCTGAGGCTCTTCTGCCCTTGCTGCTCTGGACCCGAACGCCTCTTGTTTTCTCTCCCACTGCGATCGTGCTTTCTCTCTTCTTTGTTGGTGGCCCCTCCGCTTCCTCCTAAAACATAGGCAGGACTCAAGGCTGTGTCTTCTGTGCTGTCTCTGTTAGCGGTTTCATTTACTCGTGGGCTTTCTGTGCGGAAGACCCCAAATCTTCATTTTTAGCCCTGATTTCTCCTTCATGACTTCGACCCAGGGCTCAGGCTACTCATGGAGTGTTCCACTTGTGCAAAGCTAATTTCGACGTCTTCTCTCCTCACCAAACCTGCGCCTGCCCTTATGTCCAGTGCGGGGTCACCCCATCGCTTTGTCATTCTCTCCTCGTGACCCCATGCGTCGTCGAACTCTTGCCTACACTTCCATGGAAGCTTCGTAAGGGACCTTCCCTGTCCCTCGTTTCTACCCATCCTCACAACTGACCTTTCACTCTTCCGTGCAAATAAACTTTGAGGGGTTCCCCAGTGCATGCCAACTAAAATTGGCCCATTAGTGCCTTATCTGATTTCAACTGATCTTTCAAGTCAAATTAATCTATTTTTTCCTCCCGGTATGTCTACACTTTCCCATTTCGGAATCTTTTCCCAATGCTGTTTCTTTCTCTAGAAAGCATTTCCTCCTTTCTGTGAAAACCCGGTTCATCCTCCAAGGCCCCACTTCCTTGTATCCTTTCTTTGTATCCTCAACCAAAAATAATACTTGGTGGTCTTTTTTCAATCAGGGATGATTGACACCAGGGGAACAGGCCAGTCCAAGGGAAGCCACTTCAAACAGGGAATGGGACCAAAATTTTATACTAGGCAAGAATAAGGGGGTTGATTTGGGGCTTTAACTTGAAAACATACCCCAAAATTATAAGTTATCAACTTATTTTCCTTATAATTGATAACATTTGGGTTCTAATTGAAATTATGTGTTAATTCTTGGAAAGTACAAAGAGCGACCAAGGTATTTGTTGATTTTTTGGCATGAGTTTCTGACAATTCTAAAATGATTCAGTCACATTGATTTTGACTTTTGCAGCAGAAATATAAACGATTTTTTAAAAACTCCGGAAACTCAGTTTTATTTAGAGCATCTTACTCTAATTTGATTTTTAAAACACCATGTCGGGGCACCTGGGTGGCTCAGTTGGTTAAATGTCCTCCTCTCGATTTTGGCTCAGGTCATGATCTCACACACAGTTCATGGGTTCGAGCTCCACATCGGGCTCTGCGCTGACAGTGCAGAGACTGCTTGGGATTGTCTTTCTCTCTCCGCCCTCTCCTGCTCGTGCTGCCTCTCTCTTTCAAAAATAAATAAATAAGCGTTAAAAAAAAAAAAAAGTTAAGTAAAAAGCACCATGTCAATCCCTTATCACTTGTTTAATTACTTGTGTTCTCTGTACCATATTGTCACTTATGAGTGTCTTTGCATGGAATTTGAGTGGTTCTTCCCTGTTTCCACTTTCACTGAACTTTATGCAATTATGCAGATATTTCTATACTCTCTTTTAGCAATAGGTTACCATTGATGTAATCATTAAACAACTTGTGAGACTTTCTGTGATTACTTAACACTTTTCCCTAGGTTTTCTCTGGTGTTTACCGTTGTCCGGGTGTTTGAGTACTATCTGTTCCACAGGTGTTAGTTAAGTTTCTTGCAAGGCAAGACTCATGCCTTGTTCGTTTTTGTACCTGTGTCTGAATCCATGGAAACGTCTTGTACGTAATAAATATTTAATAAGTATTTGTTGAATTTTGTCTTCTGTTGGTTCCTCAGTAGAACCAATCCTTGCCTTTGGCCGAATTCCATCATCGGAAACAATACTGTAAAACTAGTTTATAGAAAAATGGATTATTTCTTTTTTATATGAGAGCGGTGCATTAATACGGTGTCGCGTTCCGCATCAGAGACTCGATTTCAGATATAACCAATCGTGTATCCTGAAAGATATGATAACTAAAATCTTCTCTGAAAACTTAAGTAAAACCTGTATTCCAAGTCTTATAAAATGTTTATTGGCTTATCATGTATAATGATTACTTGTGTGTTACAATGTGTACATAAAATGAAAAGGTATAAACCAGACTATTTAACGTACGTGTAAAGGCTGACGTAAACATCAGTTAAGATTCTAACTGACAACATTCTCTTCTCCGTCCAAAACTTAGAAGGGGCTTTGGAAAATGATTTTAATAACCTGATTCTTTTTAAAAATCTCACTGCAGGATGCCTTAAGCAGATTACTTCATTTACTCCTAAGTAAGTAGAGTTTGGGTTTGGGAGAAGTGGACAATTCTGTTGACCTTAGCTTTGCCTCATCTTATTTTAGGGGTTACCTCAGTACCTGTCTGGGGATGTGATAATGGTTTTGTTTCTACCACTAAGAGCTGAGCTAACATTTTCCCCAGTCACCCTCTCTTTATCCAACTTAAAGCCATTCAGTCTGAGAACAAATAAATTCTACACAAGAGCAGAGAGTAGTTATGTCATTCTACTTGATGTTTAGTCATGAGAATACTTCACACACCATTGGGAAACCATTAAAACTATTACCAGGTCATTGGAATGGGCATTTTAAAGGGAATTTCTGGAAGAAGATAATGCCCTGAGTTAGCACATGCTGTTGTACAAAAATCAGTGAAGTGGCCAAAATTCAAGAATGGTGGAAAATATGTGGCTGTGATGGAGTAGCGTGGCGATCTGTGAAGCAGTTTGTGGTCACGCGCACCTGCATTGCTAGCATCTGACTAGGGAGACAAAGACTCGCCTCCATAACTCGAATGTCCTTGCTCTCTCTTATAAAGCTTTTATCTGGACTCAGTAGAATTACAGTGTACCTTATCTGATGTGGGTAAATAAAGTATTCTGATAAATATAATTTGTGGTCCAATTAAAATGGACAACTTATCCAAAAGATGAGTTTGTAAACCATTTTCTTGTACTTCTCTTTCTCTTCAGCACCCAAATACCCTTTTGCCCTCGGGTTTCTCTTTGTCGCCCTAGCAAGGCCTATTAACTTGCAGGGCCCTTAATAAAGAGGGCCACCTTCTGATGTATCTCTCGATCCCTCCATGTAATCGTGACAACTGAAATCAGACGCTGTTCTCTGTTCCTCTCCAGTTGTAACGTGGTATTTCCTTCACTTTCCTTTAGCTGGGCCAGGTGTTGGCACCAGGGACTTCAGGAGCATTTATCAAGAAACATTTGCTCAGTTCGACCCAAATACCCCAAGACACCTCATCTTTTCTTTAACCTTCACAGTTCTCAAAAACAGAATGGTGCCCAGGCCGGCACAGTTGATCTCATTTTGTTGAATTTGAATGCAGGTCCAGTTACTCTCAAGCAACTTAAGATTTCTTGGTTTTTTGAGGGGGATTTATTTTGATTTATTTTGAGGGGGAGTGGGGGGGCAGAGGATCCAAAGCGGGCCCTGCGCGGACAGCAGCGAGCCTGACGCTCACGAACCGTGAGATCACGATCTCAGCTGACGTCGGATGCTCGACCGACCGAGCCACCCAGGTGCCCCTAGCAATTTAGTTTGACAGTTTAAAAGAAAATCTCCAGAGTGTTATTATTGACTCAAAAACATCAAGCATCCACAAGTATGAGGCACTGTGTGAGGATACAAAGTCAGACCCGTTTGTAGCCTTCGAGCTCATGCTTTGATGGAAGGGAGGTGCATGTATGTTGTCTTCACCACGTGTAACCAGAACTCGACACATAGTATATATGTTTGTTTTGTTGTATGTTAAAATCCGTTTATAGTAATATTATGTTTGCCTATCTTGCCTGCCTTTGCATAGGTTTTGAGGGCTGGGGCTTTGTCTTATTCACACAAGTGTATTCCAAGTAATGTACTTAATCCAGACATTTTCGGTCTTCCCATCAAACTTTTTTTTCAGTGAATTCTCATTGGAAACAATTTATTAGAGAGTGAACCAACATGCATTTCTGGAAACCATATGTTATCTCATTAGGCTTCTTTGATGACCCTGCCTTGATGCTCCCTTCTGTTTCCATTCATTTATTCTGTCATCGGCACATACTAATTATGAGAGAGCTTTTCCTACATGTGACATGATATTCAGCCAGAGCCGAAGCTGTATTTTGTGAGAAACATAATATATTTTCAGTTACCCAAAGACTAAAGGATTATTATTATTTACATACAACCACCATGAGAATCATTAAAGATGTAGACTTACACAGGAAGAAAAAGCAAGACCAAAGGAAAAAATAGGACACACAAGAAAGCAATAGTGTATTTGTAAACGTATCGTAAATGTAATTACCTGTCAACTGTAAACAAATAGCTGGTTTTTAACATGAAACTAAAATGCTAGACGACACAACAAAGAGACGACCTATACGCATGTTCGGTGGTGGTTAAGTTCGTGGTGGCACCAAAAAATAACTCAATAAAATGATAGCTTCTAAACTGGCAGAGGGGAGAAACACGGAATTTGGGCAACGTTAGTTCAAAGGAAGTCGAGAAAAGAGAGCAGATGAGCAAAATGCAGGAGAAAATGCAAAGTAAGATGATGGAAATAAGCTCAGTGTGTTAGTCGTCAGCCTCATGGAGATGAATCAGTCACCGCGGGGGGGGGGGGGGTGGGGGGGGGGAAGAGTCCTCGCAGGGTGTTTGGTGTGTCCCAGGCACCACTCGGAGGTCTACGTCCATATTAGCTCTTAACTTCAGCCCACGAAGAGGGGACAGCTAGTACCTCATCTTGTGAATGAAGTTGCTGGAGTACAGAGAGGTTGAGTCTCTTGCCGGAAGTCACACAGGTTAAAGGTCTTGGATCCGGGAGTAGATTCAGGTCAGCTGCTCTTGAGCCTATCAGTCTCCAGGGGCATCGCTCTCTTTGGTCATGTTGCCCGGGAAACGCAAGCTGCACAATTGTGTACATAGTATGATGCCACTTAAAAATGTGAGAACAAAGAACCCAACACTATATGGCGTACACATAAGTGTGTATTAAGGGTATTGGAGAAACAGGGGTGTCTGAGTGGCTCAGTCGGTTGGGGGGCCGACTCTTGATTTCGGCTCAGGTCATGGTCACGGTTAGTGAGTTCAAGCCCCGTGTCAGGCTCTGTCACTGACAGCGTGGAGCCTGCTTGGGTGTCTCTCTGACTTTCCTTCTCTCTCTGCCCCTTTCTGCTTCTCTCTCTCTCTCTCCCTCTCTCTCTCTCTCTCTCTCTCTCTCTCAACATAAATGGATAAGCTTAAAAAAAAAAAGAGTATTGGAAAAACCCATTCATCGGAATGACAGAATGATATTTACCAGTTTCAGGATAAACTCGAAGAGAGAGAGGAAACCAATATATGATCTCAGAGGGCTTCAGCTGTATCTGTTATGTGTTTGTTTTTAATATATGATATGAAGCAAACATGGCAAAAATGTTACGATTTGTTAAGGCTGGATGATGATTCATGAGTGTTTTCATAATATTTTCTCTTCTTTTTGTATGTTTGGCATATTTCACAATGAAAATCTTTTCTCTTAAAGAAACAGTTACAGGAAGTACACATTTCTCTCTTCTGTCACGAAATTGGTCATCAAATCCTGAATTTTGCGTAGGAGTAATTGTTCCTTTTGCATGTTGCTCCTTTGGTAAAATACACTGCTACCCATCAGTGCACGTGTACAAAACTGTAACGATGTTGCTGTTTGGGAAAGCAATGACTCACGGACCTTTTCTCCACCCAGATTTGGAACCAGTTGAGAGAGGAAGACAAAGGAGTCTGGCAAATACAAATGCTACTTACAAGACATTTGGAGAATGTGACTGGGTGTGTGGTGAAAGTGGACTTCCATTTTTTAATTTTTTTATGTTTATTTGTTTTGAAAGAGACAGAGACAGAGAATGAATGGGGGGAAGGGCAGAGAGAGGGAGAGGATCCCAAGCAGGGTCCACGCTGTCCACACAGAGCCCGATGCAGGGCTTGAGCTCACGAACTGTGAGATCATGACCTGAGCCAAAACCAAGAGTGGGGCGCTTGACCGACCTAGCCACCCGGGCGCCCGGAAAGTGGACTTTTACTACTGAGTGGACCTACCCACCCGTCAGAGGTAGTCCTGGAGAATCGTCGACCTTGCAGGGGAGGGCCTGCCCCTGTGGAATGTATGGCCGTGAGGAGCAAGGCCAGACTCGAGTTTTCCGGGAGGAAGCCGCTGGGCTCTGTCCACCCAGCGCCTCCCAACAGCCCCTCTCGCCTAAATTCACGACTGTGGAGGACTGCGCGGTGCGGGAGAGACTGCAAGAGTTTAGAGACGATTGTCCTTAGTGGAGGTCTGAAGAGTAAGGAAAAAGTGTTTCTGTGTCCCTCCCCGACCCACCCAGACAACAGTGAATCTGCCTTCTGTGGCTTCCAGACACTTGGAATATTGAGGAATTTTGAGGACATGGGTCATCAGTTCATAGCCTGGTTGGCACAGCTGATGGCGTTCTCTCAGTCCGCCCAGCCCCAGCAGGTATCCTTATCCGCGAATATCACGTGTGTATTTTCATTCACTTGTTCATTTACTATCGAATTATCTGAGAGACGGTCTCCCTTGGTGCCCTCCTTTCTGGAACTCCCCTCTCCGAACTGGTTGCTCTGTCAACCTGCCTCAGAGCTGCCGTTGTCCACCGTCATTTGAGAACTTTCCATCACTTCTCCGCTGCGTTCTGTTGGGCCCTGTTTCCTGCGTGCTTGCACCTTTGTTGGGGTGGGGCACCCCACCTAGTGGCTTCCTCAGAGCAGGTACAGGGGAGATACATCTTTCAGCCATGCCTCTCTGAAAGCATCCTTCTCTTAGCCTTCCATCTTTGGGGCCTTTTTCTACTTTTTAAGACTCCTTCAATATTATCCTTTCGTCCTGCTGCTGCATTTTTCTCTACTATTTTATTTTTATTGTAGTGTCCTTTCTTACAAAATGAGGTGCAATATCGTCTCTTACCCATCTGAGGATAACAAACTGCTTTTCAAGTTTAATTTATTTTTCCTCTCAGTTCCTGCGTTTGTTTTGTTTGTTTGAGTCTTTTTGCTCTCGGTGTCTTCACAGCTGATGACCCTTGGTTGTCCATATTTAAAGGACCACTGCTTAAATGCCAGTTGAACAAGTGGACTGGCACATTCCACTGAAGGACAATCAGGCCAAGTCCTGACCATTTTAGAGGGGACCACTCAATAGGGCTGAGGAAAACCCATATAGTACCTTTGTATGAATTAGGAAAAGGATCCCCTGGAGCCTATGAGTTGATGACCGATGGATGCCTTCGTGCTAATTAGAAAAAGGTGATGCCCCGCCCCTTCCCTGCACATGACTCGGTAAGTGGAGCATGTGTTGGGTTTCATTCTTCACTCACCCCCTCAGGCAGATAACGGCCTGATACACTGTGAAGGCCCTGCTCCTAAATGTTAGTGTTTTTAGGCCTTTTTCTTCAGCTGGTCATGTTCTCAGAGGCAGACTTTAGTGTTCTGCTTGGAGGTGAGCTTGGAGGGGGTTGTGGGGGTGGGGAAAGCCTAAAGTTCTGGCTGCTAGTGTTCTGGAAGCCAAGTAGAGGTAGAAAGCTGGGGAGGGGAGAATGTCTCACTGGGAGTATGTAGACTTTCCCTTAATCTTCCGTTGCACCAAGGAGAGCTACCCATACCCAGATTCCCAAGCCTATCGGATGCCACATTTCAGAGAGTAAGCTTCCTGCCTTTCGCCATGATGGGGTTCTGAGGTCTTCTGGTCATGAGGAGTAGAGAAGGAAATGTGGGGATCCCGGGAATCCAGGTTCTCAGCCACACTCTTGTTTTCTTTTCCACCCCTCCCTGCATCCTTCCAAGACACCTGGTGTCTACACTTGCTGAATCTTCCTGGAATTTTGCATCTCCTGGCATCCCACTTCTTACCTCCTTTGCAAATTTAGGATTTGGGCTCTCTAATGAGCCTGGAAAACTTCCCTTTATCCATCTACTAAACGGCTTCCAAAATTTTGTTTCTGTGCCTCATCTGCTGTTGACATCTCTCAAGTTTTCTTTGTCCTTTTTTTGTTTGTTCTATTTTTACATATATCGTGTCACTTTAGTGGGAACTCATAAAGAAGCAGAAACAACACATGCGCTCGATTCTTTGTGTTTAATTGGAACTTTCATAACTTCTTAATCGTTTGGGGCAAGCTCTCCGTGTTACTGAATTTTTGCAAATACTCACTCCAGAATGAGCTCTGAGTTTGGTGGTTAAGGATCTGCTACATTTTGCTCAAGACGTAGATGCTGCATGGCTCTTACTGTTTCGATCTTTTAAACGTAATCTAATCGGTGGGCTTCCTCCACAGAATCTGTTTCCGATCTCATTGGCAGGAGTGTAGGCACTCGCGTCCATTGCCGGATTGTGAGGATGAAGCAGGTTTAATCAAGGGCTCAGGTGCCACTTTGCTGGATCCACGTGCACCTTGATACGCACATTTGCTTGGACTTCACATGATCCCACAAATCTCGATTGGCCTCTGTGGGTTTGGGGCTTGTGTGTGTGTGTGTGTGAATGTCCTGTGGTGATTTCCCAAGGGTCCGAGGAGACCTGGACAGCTCATGCATGATCGTACCGTTACTAGAGGTGTTCTAATCTCTAGTGTAGGCTCCAACTGTGATTTTATGTTGCAAACGAATGCAGACACGCACGCAGCCATATGGTGTTTGCCCTGGTCTAGCTGTACTCCACAGAGGCGCTCTGGCCAATCAATAGAAAGTCATATTCTTTACAACCAACTGACCTGAGTTTTTCTTCTTTTCGGGTGAGTATGTATTTGTAACGTCTTGATGACAACCCTGAATATCTAATTTGGTAAGATAAAGTGATCTAGAAGACTGAGGATTTTTTCTGTCACCACAGGATCAGTTTAAATACCAGTGAGTGTTTGTGTGTGCGTGTGTGTGTGTGTGTGTGTACATAAACACATATATGGATGTGCATATGTGTAGATATATGTATGTAACTGCACATCTCAGCTATGATTGCAAACTCAGCGAGTATTATTTGTAAATAGAGTTCTTGTTACCAAATAACTAAATAAAATAAAAAATAAAAGTGAGGACCTCTAAAAACCTGTTCAGAGATGAACCTGTAAGCTTTGGATGCTGTTCCGCACTGCTGTGGACTCAGCCATCTGAATTGTTTTATTACTTAGATGCTCTCCATGCAATTCCTAGGGCCTTTATTAATGTGAATGTGTCTTGTGAAAGGAGGAGGTTTACAGGTTTCTTTATGTTCTGTAGAATATATTTCATATTAAGACTGATCAACAGGATTTTATGTAGAATGAAAGAATCATGATATTAAGTCTTTGGTTCAGATATCTCTTTCACACACACACACACACACACACACACACACACACACACATGTCAGTGCAGCAGTATCTTTCACTATTCAGATGACTTAGAAAAGTCAAGTTTCTAGGGCACCTGGTGGCTCAGTTGGTTATGCGTTCGACTTCAGCTCAGGTCATGATCTAGCGGCTTATGAGTTTGGGCCCCACGTCGGGCTCTGTGCTGACAGCTCAGAGCCTGCTTCGGATTCTGTCTCCCTCTCTCCCTGTCCCTCCCCCATGTGCTCGCTCTCTCTCAAAAATAAAGATTAAAAAAAAAGAGTCAAGTTTCTCTTTGCTGCCGTTTCTTGACATTGGGTTGCCAGATTGGGAAAATAAACTGGAGTGTGATTTGTTTTCAGACTAGGGCAAGGGTTGAAGTGCATTGAAACGTTATAGTCAGTATTTGGCACAAGATTATACAGAAAGTCAATATTGTATCGATAAGTTTGAAAATGACCTAATCCCCTGCTGTCCAATAGAACTTTCTCTGATGATGGGAATATTCTAGATCTCCATGGTAAGCAATAGCCTCGTATGGCTGTTGAGTACTTGAAATGTGTATAGAGTGATTGAGGAATTGAAATTGTATTTAATTTTAATGAATTTCAATGTAAATAGCTAGTCTTTTCTTCCCTGGTGCTTGAAGCTTGGCCACTATCATGAAGGACACAGTAACTATGCAGACCAGGAAGTTCATGACCAACCGACTGCTTTAGCAGAAACAAATGGCCATCGATGTCCTTCACCCCAGAAGGCAACAGTGTCTAAGACAGAAATTAGGGAAAAACTAGCCAAAACGAACAACACCGCACCAAACGTCATCTTTGTTTCGGTTCAGAACCCATTTTGGTTGTGCCCAGACACCTGGCTTTGGCGTGATTTACGATTCCTTGAATTATGCAAGGAAGTATAAAGCCAAACATAGACTTGCAAGACATGCCTGTACGAGAAGAAAAGACCTCGAGGAAACAGCCAAAGGAACACAAGAGCAGAATGAGGAACGTCGAGGGGTTGCAGAAGCCAGTGCTGGCCGCACCCAACAAGGGAGCTGCTGGTTGGACAAAAGGAGTAAAGATTCTGCAGTGACTCTATCTGTGGTGACTGTGCAGATTTTTTTTTAATGAGAGGATTAATAACCTAGGAACTTAAAAAAAATAAATTTAAACACCTGATGGATAATAGAGTGTTCTTTTACAAACACCTGGGAATGCAGACAGCAGAATAAAGTTATATTGAGTAGCAGGTCTAGTTCATAAAACTGGAAATCGTCAGTAGTTCGACTATGGCACAGGTCATTCATTTCCCCATGTAGTCAACAGACATGAAGCACTTACTAAGTACTATACTATATTATGTACTTAGTATATTATGCTACCTGTTGAGGAGAACAACTTCTGTTGCTGAATTGGGCCTGAAATAAATGAAAAGTTTTCAAGGCCACAGCATATATGTGAAGCTGACTGATGAAGGTTGGAGGGGCAAATAGTTCTGCTGCTGTTCTAGAACAGGGAGGAAAGGAGAATGTGGCCCAGAAGGCCATCAGGGAACACTGCCCACAGCCAACAAAAGAGGACAGAGGCCAAGAGACCTGAAGAACGTTTACAATTAATCAGTTTGAAGAAATGATATACGGTCAGAAACTACCGGGAGATAAAGTTCAAAAGCTAAAGCAGAAACACGGGCCAAAATCAAGTAGAGATTCAAGCTTAGCATAGCGAATGGCACATCCAGGAAACTATGGTTCAACCAGGATACAGTATCGTCCCAGATTACAGCTGAGTGACCATAACCCCCGGATGAAATCCATCCAGCAAGCAGATGTCTGTTGGCTGAGGTGTGAACCCACCACTCGCTTATTCCCGTATGTATGGTCCTGGCTCCATGGTGGGGGTAAATTTATGATTCCAACAGTGATTTTGTTGTTCCGCAAGCAATTCCGAAACCACTCTGGCTGTGTGAGTCCCAGCTAGATTCTGCATTTCATGCAATACCGAGAAAGGACTTTTCTTTACTTCTTTTTCACAGAGTCTTTGACCAAAAAACTACACTTTCACTCACGAGTCTGAGATTTTGGAATGTAAGATAAAGGATCGGAGAGAGTCCTCTTTCGTTTGGTTCTTTGTAATTTTCTTACCTCACGGAAAAGGGTTGACTTTAGCTGGGTGTTCCCCAAGCTTGGAACCTACTCTAAAGTGACCCCTTCCTTCTAAAGGAGACAAGAATTGGAAGAGGGTGATAATAAAAATGCCACCTTCTAGTCATTTTGCTTTATAGGCTGAATATGAATTATTATAATATCTATATTATAGGCTGAATATGAATATTATATGAACAATTCCTTTCAGAAAAGTCATAACTTACTTTCCAGAAGTCTTTCAACATTCAGATATGTGGGGCAGTAGAAAATAGAGTGTTCTTTATTCAGACAACTGAATAAAGTTATTTACTGAATGGCACAGTGGGACATGGGCAAAGCCGACCTGTAGCTAATCAAGAACAAGGTTAGCAAATTATCTTCATGATTGAAGGTTCGGAATTCACCATTTTAAGCATCTTAAGAAAAAATATTCTCGTGAGAGTTCCTTCTCACATTTCTTGATGCCTAAGTGTCTGTGAGAATTTCAGAACTGCAGAGATAGAAATTCTTTCTAGAATTTCTAGAATTTCTCCTTCCTCCCTGGACTGCTATTTAGTTACAAAGCTGTATATTCATGTTAAGGAAGGTCCAGAGAAGGACTGGACCTACTGCCTGTGACAGTCTATCAAACAGCACACCCCAGCCCCTGCAGGCAGGGGTTTCCATTGGTGGAAACTAATGGTGCTTCCATTTTGGCGTCTCCACTGGGAAGCCCATCTTGTCTTGTGCTGCCTATGGGCTAAAGAGCTGTTTGCCCCACTGACAAAATATTTGAAGACTATTTTTTCACTCATATGTGGATCCTGAGAAACTCAACAGAAGACCAGGGGGGAGGGGAAGGGGGGGGGAAAGTTACAGAGAGGGAAGGAGGCAAACCATAAGAAACTCTTAAATACTGAGAACAAACTGAGGGTTGAGGGGGGTGGGGGAGAGGGGAAAGTGGGTGATGGGCATGGAGGAGGGCACCTGTTGGGAGGAGCACTGGGTGTGGTATGGAAACCAGTTTGACAATAAATTACATATAAAAAACAACAACAACAAAACAAATTACTTGAAGACAATGTCTTTGCTTATCAGCTTCCTCTTTCTTAGGTTAAATAAACCGCATTTTTTCATCTTTCTCTTTGGAGCTAATTTTCTAATCCTTTTTTATTCCTTTAATCTCTGTGATCAGTCTTCCTGGGATTCCTTCCAAATCCTATTGATGTTTTCATTTTGTAGAACTGAACCGGAAGTTAATCGTTCCCTTACAAAGGCTTGCCTGGTGCTGAGCCTCACGGGGTGAGATTGCTGTCAATCTTCAGTGACATACTGCAAATACTTTTATGTAAAACTTGGCTTTGAAATTATAGCATAGCACCATTGGCTTGTATTTAACTCTGTTTTTCATGGGGGCACATTTTTGTGCGTGTCACGGGTACTCAACACCAGGTTGGCTAAGACGTTACTGGCTCAGGATGGTTTTATGTAGAAAAATCTACGCTGTTAAATCCTAACTGTTTGATCTCTTTGCCAACCTGTACAATATCATGACCATCAAGAATTTTATGTGGTATCAGGGGTGCCTGGGGGGGCTCAGTCGGTTGAGCGTCTGCCTCTTGATTTCAGCTTAGGTCACGATCTCACGGCTTCGTGAGTTCTTGCCTCATGTTGGGTTCTGCGCTGACAGTGTGGAACCTGTGTGAGAGTCTCTCTCTCTCTCTCTCTCTCTCTCTCTCTCTCTCTCTCTGCCCTTCCCCTGCTTGCATTCTGTCTTTCTCAAAAAAAAAAAAAAAAAAAAAAGAATTTTATTCAGTATTCCAGTGTCTACACCTGGTTTGTGCAGAATTCAAGCTTTCACATTCAGCCACTCATTTATTCCCTCAACAGGTTTATTGAACTCCCATTTGTTCAGGCTCTGCCTGTCCTGCCATGCAAATTTTTAATGTATCGACAAATACTTTGGAATCGCTACTACAACTCTGTTGTGGCCCAAGGCGAGAGTGTATTGGCCCCGTTTTAGGGAGATGTAGTTAATGAAGTATAAAAAAGTCCTCATTAGAATGAGAGACTTCAAAGGCAACATCAGAGTGATGCTCTGGTGTAGGACCAGCCAGTGAACTGAGCCTGCCAGAGCTGGTCTGAGCATTTACTCCAGGGCAAAAGGGAAGCAACGCGGACTGTTTCTTGGGCAAGACCATTTAACAAGAGTTACGATAGAAGTCACCCTTTAGTGTCCGCTTCGTGGCCAAAATCTGAATCTCCTTTTTTCACCTTCCATTCTGGCGACTCTGGGTGTTCCTAGGGGTTAGTTAGTTCTTGGAATCCGGTTCTGTCCGTTCTTTTCCTTGGTAGTATGATCCTCTGCTACAATGTTAACTCTTTTTCTCTGTATTTATCTCTTCCCTATCGAAGACCAAGTTCAGTATCATTAACAATCTCAAACACCGTTTTCTGAAATATGTTTTATCTCCAGTTTAGTACATTTTATTCTCTCCCAAGCTGTCAATTCTGATAGTTGCATTTCTTTTACTGGTTCCATACATCCTTCACTTAAAACCTCCTTCACTTTTTTTTTTTCATTCTGCCACTCTTTTTTCTGTTATATCATCATGATCACCTGCCTTCGTGCTCCCTAGTTCGTGTTAACCATCGTGGGCAGACTGAATTTCATCATACCATGCTTCTCAAAATCTTTAGTGGTTCCCCGCTGTCTGCAGGATGAAGTCCCAACCTTTTCAGGACACACAAGCCTGGGAACAAAACGGGGTCAGAATATTAAACATAATTATTCTAGAGCCTTGCCTCTGTGAGTGCTCCCACCTCCCCTCCAAACCATCCAATCAGTTCCCTGAAAGGCAAGATCTTTGAAAGTCAGGACAAGGAAAAAGAATACCTTTGGTTGATGTCTGAACTAGAAAAGGCTAATTCAAGGATAGTGTGATTTGGGCAGAAGAGATTTTAAGCACATTTCCCAGTAAAGCCTAAAGAAGGCCATGCGTGTGGACAGGAAAGATGTAAGATACCCCCTAAGGGAGAATAAGAAGCCTGGAAAAGCCTGCGATGGAAGAAGACATAAAGAAACGATCCGTAGAGGAAAACAAAAAAAAAGACAATGCAAGCGCTCTCTGGCAAATTCTTCTAAACTAGTGTTTACATCGTTTACAAGCTTCTGATAACTTGGCTTCCTACAACTCTCTCAAGCTTGTTTTCGGTAGGCCAGTATTCAGGGGACCTAGTTCTGCTCAGGATTTAGAACTTTTCCTCTGCATAGACGCTTTCGGCACGTGTTCGGTGAGACATTGATTCACCGTGTGGCTCGGCCCTGCTCTGTGTGTGAGACCCAGAGGAGGGCAAACGGAAGCCACGTGGAGGACCACCTGCCCCTTCACGACCTCAGCTCAAACCCGGAAGCACTTTCTTATTGATGTGGACCTCATGGTGGTCCCTAGCTTGAACCTACTCCAGGCCCGTTACTCAAATTCACACATGTCGTGGGCATGTCTGTCGGGCTGGTGTGGTTGACCAGCCAGCCGGAAGACAGTTCCTAGGAGAGACTGATTAGAACTTCTGGAGAGAGAACGCTTTCACAGGGTAGATGGAGTTAGGCAAAGTTGGCCGAATAATAAAGCTTTAGTGATTGTTGGGAGCGATACATCTGCAGCATTATGGTGCCCATCGCTTGGTTTGTCTACCAGCCATTCCCACTTGAAACACCAGGTGAATACTACAGAGATGTAGGCAGGGGGGAACTTGAAAGAAAAACGGAGCGCTCTGCACTACAGTCCTGGAAGCCTGTGGGGTAATACTTCCCAGGAGCTCATGTGGGAAAATACAAGGCTGAATCAAAGAGTGAGGCATTCCCAGTCACCCACCCACTTATCATGCAATGTAGAGCGACTTCTGCACTTCCCTAACTTCGGAGAGCCCAAAGCAACATTAGCTCTTCAAGGACTCCTGCTCATTGGCACAAAAGCACCAGGAGAAAGTAGGACCCGTCAGAAATGGCACAATGCTTGGCAGAGGCAACAGCGTCCAGCGAGTTATGGCGGCAGGTCAGTGATCTGTCATCCGGAGGCAGCTGGTAGATACACTTAGACACTACTGAAGACTTCAGAGGCTGTTTCAGGCATCGTGGGGGTGGGGTGGGGGTGGGGTGTCCAAAGCACAAGAGGAAACGTCAGGCCCGACAGAGTTGTTGGCCGGGCTTGTCCAAGAGCACACGGGAGATCACCCTTAGAGGTCAGAGGTCATGAACATTTTTGAAGGCCTCTGCAGGGCATCACAGACAGAGTGTTTTACGGGTAGGAGCAGGAGGTGGAACAGCACGAATTCTTAGGTGTCTTGGGCTTAGAGGAAAGTCTGTCCTTTCGGTCGGTCGGTTGGTTGGTCAGTTGGTGAAGGAACTCTTGAAATAAACAATGATTTTTGAAATTTTTAAAGGAGGGACAAGGTGTATTTCAGAAATAAGGTTACTGTTTCCATAAGTTTAAAGAAATAGTAACTGGGTCTGTGTAAGCGTTGATCTGATTCTTACCACGTACTAAATGAGGTATGTATCTATTAAATCCTTTTATGTAATTCTTGGAACTTAAGTAGCTGTTCAGTAAGGATTCCTGTATAATCTTCCCCATTCAACTGGGAATTTAGGAGAGGACAGGGATAGAACATTTGCTAGGCTTGGGCAAGAACAGCACTTCAAGCCTGAATATGCATCAGATCCAACTGTGGAGATTTCTTTAAAGTCGAAGTGCCTGGGTGGATCCCAGCCATTTTGAATGCAGGTCTCTGGCTGTGGGACCCAGATACTTTTAGAATGTTCCTCAGACGATTCTAATGAGCAGCCCAGCTTATGAACCATTGATTGGAGGATGGAGAAAGTGCTGGTTTTTGGCTTTATAAAGAACAAAAGCCAAAGTATTATCTTTTCTTTCCTTGAGGGTGCATCATGTTCAGACGGAAAAAGTAGAGAGCTGGGATCTAGTTCTGATCTTAGCTCTGCTGATGGAGAAAGTCAGTTAATTTCTGTGTCTCTCTCTCTCTCTTTAAGTTTATTTATTTTTGAGAGAGAAAGAAAGAGAGAGAGAGACAGGAGCAGAGTGGAAGAGAGAGAGGGGGACAGAGAATCCCAAGCAGGCTCCACATTGTCAGCACACAGCCTAATGCGGGGCTCAAACTCAGAAACCGTGAGATCATGACCGGAGCCAAAATCAAGAGTCGGACGTTTAACCGACTGAGTCACCCGGGCTCCCTTCTTTTATCCCAATCTCTCAGCACTTCATGGAGACCCTAGTTCTTTCTGTACAGAGCTATGAAGTATTAAAAGAAATGAAGCATCTATACCATAGGAGCTGACCTGTAGTAGACAGACAGTAACCATTCGTTCTCCTTGCCCTTTGCCCTTCTCTCCAGGTAAACAGTTGCTCCTCAAAACAAGGCTTTCGAGGGGCGCCTGGGTGGCGCAGTCGGTTAAGCGTCCGACTTCAGCCAGGTCACGATCTCGCGGTCCGTGAGTTCGAGCCCCGCGTCGGGCTCTGGGCTGACGGCTCAGAGCCTGGAGCCTGTTTCCGATTCTGTGTCTCCCTCTGTCTCTGCTCCTCCCCCGTTCATGCTCTGTCTCTCTCTGTCCCAAAAATAAATAAAAAACGTTGAAAAAAAAAAATTAAAAAAAAAAAAAAACAAGGCTTTCGCTCCCCTGCTTTCTCATGGGGAGATGAACAACAAGCCAATTAGGCTGATATTTACTCAATCACAATTTTGTCAAGTGTCACAAATGTAAATTACATAAATTATAAGGGTCTCTAACAAGATCTTCTGACCTAATTTATCCGGTACGTCAGCCTTCTGCTTTAGCTGCGTTTTCTCTTCATATTGATGTATTGAACTAATTTTTCCTCCAGTGTTAATGCAGGAAAGCTTCATGTAGGGAATAGAAATCCCTTGTCTGCAAGTATAAATGAGCACAGGCACACTATATTTTGCCTTTGGTTATATTTGCCTATGTATGTTACTTACTCTTATGGATAAATATGTATACGCTAATTGCCAAGCTTTTTGAAAACACTTGTTAATGTATTTTAATAAAGAAGCTAGATTTTAAATCTTATTTAAGCTGTCGGGTTAAAGTCCAAAAGACTGGTTCTCATTATGGTCTAACTTGGCTGAAGTAACAATGAAGAAATGTCCAGAGTCCGTTTTAGTTGGCAGCACTCCAAAGAGAAATATCTCCTGCCAGGTTTTTAAAAACAACCTTCAATTAAATTTCATCTGGGATTAGGGTCTGTCTTAGTTACACATTTCAGAAAATTAAGGTTTATACCAGAAGAGTCTTAGTGGCTTAACACCATTAGCCAGAATTGTAATCTGGTCATTGTTTTCTCATTGTGTAAAACTCAGTGTTCCTTTCTCAAATGGCACGAGAATTGCCTCTCAAAATCTGCCGGCGTTGGCAATCAAGCCTCATCAGGTGGGAAAGTCCTTATTCGGTTTTTCACTTTTCGTAAGTAAGTTAGGCATTCCGACATCTGTGTCCATAACAAATCTAGAAGACATCTCTTCACTGAATGGTGTAGGTGCCCATGTTGGAAGGTTCTTTCTAGAATACAGGGAAAAATGTTGGGAGGAAAAAAAGTGGCTTGTGGAAATCCCTTCTCAAATTTGTCAACCTGTCTTATGTATGTATGTAGAAAACAAAAGGCCATTTCTCTCAGTTTATATTGTGTACGCATAAGATATCAAAGTAAACCTCTGAGACAATATCAACATCATAAAAATTAGCACAGTTAAAGCATTTAAATCCTCAAAGCATTGCTAAAACATTAAAACCTTTTAGATATGTTCTCGACTAAATACTATTATCCCCATTTTATAGCCAGTGTTGCAGACATCCAAGGGCGATGTCGAATTTTGTTAATAAATGGTACATCAAATATGCGCATGGTAAAAAAAAAAAAAAGAACATTGATACATTTTTTTCTTTCCTTATTATGTAAAGTCTGTTTGTAATAAAAAAGAGTTCTGTACATAGGGCAATAGATTTATGCACAATGAATTCATAATGATTTCCCAGATGTTCATATTTAACTAGCAGCCATTATGAAAGGGGTAAGGCTTTCAAAGGTTATCTTCCTGATTAACAGCTTTCACCGTCCCTGGCTGGGTGATTTTATAGTCTGTCAGGGAAATTAACCATGTAGCCTCCAGATCATAGCCATCATCATATGGACGGAATATAATTTCACACGCTTCCATCATATTTGGAACTGAAAACCAGACATTTCTTGATTTCACTTAATGATTTATGTACTGCCATAGATATACTGACTCACCCCAAAATACGAAGGGAAATGAATAGTTTGTCCAAGTTGGCGTATAGTTTTTAACACAAAATTATGGCCCTCATCAGAGAGGAAGCGACTGGCCACAAGAGCACTCTCAAGGACTTCATGTCCCATGATTAATTTTTCTCTTTTTTCGTAACGCCCCTGAGAACAGCAGTGTATCAGATTTCATTTTCTAAGGAAAGCATCTCTTTGAAACAAACTAACCCAGCAGTAAAGAGGAAACTACTAAATCTGAAAAATAGCATTCAACTTTCTAGGCAGACTAAAAATTACAGCGATTTTTCCAGCAGTCCCAACAAAGCAGTGTTGCTGTGAATGCACGTCCCTCCTTAAGCTCGAGTGGCTTATTATAATCAGACTAAATTCTCACACCATGTAAATCCATTATAGTTTATGACTTAAATCCGTGCGAATTATAATTGAGAGAGCCTTACCCAATCAAAATCAAATTTAATTATATGTTCACATTATAATCTAGAGAACAGAGGTTTTAGTTTAAAATCAGCCTCCGCTCTTTGTTCTGAATGGAAAATAAAGAACCACTTTTTTTCCCCCTGAGTTGTGACATACTTGCCAAGATGTATGAATCTTCCGTGTGCCTCTAATGGTCTACATTTAGACAGTCGCGACCCAGCCATGCTCCCCCTGCACCCTCCGAGCCTCCCTCGTGCGTTTCCAGGGCTGTGTAGGAGTTTGCTAGGGGTGCCATAGCACGATTCCACAGTCCGGGTGATTTCAACAACAGAAACATATTCCCTCACAGTTCTGGAGACTTCAGGTCCAAGGTCAGAGTGTCGGCAGGTGCTCCTGAGGTCTCTCTCCTTGACTCGCAGACAGCCACCTTCCTGCTGTGTCCTCGCATGGTCTTTTGTCTGCGTGCATGCATCCTTTTGCTATCTGTCCGTAGGTCCAAATTTATTCTTCTTATGAGGGCATCGGTCAGATTGGGTTAGGGCCCCCTGTAAACAGGGGGAGGCCCTAATCATTTTACTTTAGTGACCCTTTAAAGTCCCCGTCTCCAAATACAGTCACGTTCTGAGGCGCTGAGGGTTGGGGCTTCGTCGTACGAATTTGGAGAGGGCACACTTCAGTCCATAACACCCTCTATCACTCCCACCCTCCCTTGCTTCTCCTCCCTTGCCTTTTTCCTTAAACACTTATTGAGCACCTACATATATGCCCGGTACTGGGCTAGAGGCTGAAGAGACAATGATGAATGAATCAATTGTAGTCCTTTCCCTCACAGATCTGGAGGAGAAAGCCAGGAAGCAGCTAATTAGATCACAGAAGGAAGGGGTTCTGATCAGGGTACACATAAGGCACTAAGCAAAGATGGGACAAGACCATGAAACCTGCCTCGGGGATTAAGGGAATCTGTGCTGTAGGCACAGCCTCTCAGCTCAGTCTCGAAGGACTAGTAGCAATCAGCCCGGAGAAACGAACCGAGAGAATGTTCCAGAAAGAAGCAACATATACAAGAGCCCATAGGTGGGAAAGACACAGCACAATTGGACCCTGCAAGTAACTCGGTAGAATTTGAGTCAAGCCGTTGTAAGAGTTGAGACTGGGGCAGCGAGTAACGGAGACATACTGGGTATTTGGTACTTGTTGGAAATAAACTAACACAAAAATAAAGTTGTGCTTGGAAAAAGAAGTCATAGTCACATCAAAGTGGAAATGGCAAAGTTGGAAAAAAATAATTGCAAATCATAATAGAAAAGGCTAGTGTCCTCGGTATATAGAGTTGTGCTAATCAGTTGTGTATTTTTCTGGTAGAAAAATAGGCAAAGAACAGAGAATCGAAAGAAAAAGAAATGCAGGTATTTTCCTATGCATAGGAGAACAAAGATGCGAAATGGAACCATCCTTTTTTTTTTCTTTACCTTTGGTATTGACAAATATTTAAAAATTTGAAATAATGGTGTGAACACAGAGGCTTGCTTACTTTGCCTATGGAAGCATCAATTGCTACACCCTCAACAGAGAGAAGTTTCACAATATCCCTGCAAATTATCAGTGCACATTCCCCATGGTTCAGTTTTCGAGAAATAGCCACACATGTGTGGAAAAGTGTTTATACAGGTTTGCATTGCTAATGGCCAAAGTTTACTACCTAATAACAGATGATATCTTGAGGGGGGCGCAATGATACGTGCAACATATTTTGAAATTTAAAAAAAATATGAGAGAGATGGATAGAGGGATGGAGGGGTGATTAGACATTTGATAAGGCAAGTGCATGATAAATTATTTATAGAATCTAGCTGGTAAGTGCATGGGCATTTACTGTTAGATTCAACTTTTGTTTACATTTGGAAACTTTTATAATAATGTGTTGGAGAAAACAAGATTACCAGGAATCTTTAAGTCTATCTGTAGGGGAGTGGCTTATTTTAATGATGGTGCATCCATACCTTGGAATACTAGAGCTGTTTTAAAAAAGAGTAAGACAGTAAGATGGCTCACTTGGCTGAGCGTCCCACACTTGATTTTGGCTCAGGTCTTGATCCCGGGTCGTAGGACCGAGTCCCACATCGGGCTTCACGCCGAGCATGGATCCTGCTGAGGACTCTCTCCCTCTCTGCCTCTCCCCCTCCACCGTGTGCGCACACACTCTCTCCCTCTGAAGTAATATATGTATATAGTCCCCTAGGAGATGGAAGGCTCTCCAAGATATATTATGAAGTGAGAGAAGAAAGATGTCAGTAACTTTATGTACACCACGATTTGTGTATAGTATCACCACAAAGATGCACAAAAAAATTGGGAAAAAGAATATATACCCTGTGGTAGGGGAACTTCATCTGGAGGATGGAGTGAAAGGGAGAGCTATTATCTCATATATTTTAGAGTTTTGAATCATGTGCATTTACTGTCTATTGAGAAGTAGAGTTTAAAAACATAATGGATATTAGGCCAGATACTTTTTTTAATTTTTTATTTTTCTTTAAAAAAATTTTTTTTAACGTTTATTCATTTTTGAGAAACAGAGAGAACACAGCATGAGCGGGGGAGGGGCAGAGAGAGAGGAAGACAGAATCCGAAGCAGGCTCGGAGCTCAAACTCACTGACCTCGAGATCATGACCTGAGCTAGAGTCAGACACTCAGCCGACTGAGCCACCCAGGCACCCCTGGGCCAGATATTTTGCTGTCTTTTTAAAAAGACATTTTTTAAATGTTTATTTTATTTTTGAGAGAGAGAGAGAGAGACAGAGAGAGAGAGAGACAGATCATGAACGGAGGAGGGGCGGAGAGAGAGTGAGACACAGAATCCGAAGCAGGCTCCAGGCTCCGAGCTGTCAGCACAGAGCCTGATGCGGGGCTCGAACCCACGAACTGTGAGATCATGACCTGAGCTGAAGTCGGACGCTTAACTGACTGAGCCACCCAGGCGCCCCTTTTGATATCGAACTCTACATAAACCATAGCTCTGTCCTGCAAGGTAGGTATCATGATGGCCATTTGCAGATGAGAAAAAGAGTTTCTGAGAAGCTCGCTAATTTTCCAAGGTCACACAACTAGCACGTGAGAAAGGCAGAGACGGGACACAGGCCTGTCTGATTCCAAAACCTTTGCCCTTGGCACTCTGCCTGGTGGTGATAGACTGGAGCACTGCACTCCAAGCGAGGAGGCGGCCTGACAGAAGGGCACAGAGTGGGGAAGGGCAGGCGCTCGCTGGAGCCCGGGAGGCGGTGCAGAGAGCTGCAGAAGGCGTAGGGGTAGCGGGGGGGGAGGGAAAATGAGCACCGCCTGCCAGATGCCTCCACGTCCAGAGACGGGGACTCTGCTTTACAGACCACGGGGAGCCGTGCGTGATGTTGGAGATGAGGCACTTTTCGATCCTGGGTGCCGAGGCTGGAGAAGAGGAAGGCCTGACGAGTTCTGACATCTGGCTTCGTGGGGCTTTTGCTGCTGTCGTCGTCTTCTGAGCGTCACTCTAGCAGTAGAATGGGGAACGTTTTTGAACTCGGGGCATTTTTATTGTAAGTGGCCGTGCCGACATGTTACATGCACATATGAAGAAGCCCCTCCTTATGTGTAATAGAAACCTCCCAAATACAACTTGCACGATTTGTTGCAGCAAGAATGATGGCCAAAGAGGACTTGTTCCCGACACAAAAGGGTCCAAACGCTTTTTTCTCGAAATTCTTGTCCTCTTGCAAAAAAGAAAGTAATAATAATAGCCAATAAAAACAGTTGGCGCTACGTAGGAATTACTTTGTGCCACAATTTTCCCCACTTTTTTGTTACAATATTACAACTATATTATTATCATTATGGATATGCTCTTTAATATTAAGTGTCATAGAACTCAATTATAATGGACCCAAATGTTATGAACGGTTATTATTGTAAATATGCAGCAACAGTTCCCTTGTATTTTGTTTTTTTTTTTTTTTTATTTTTTATTTTTTATTTTTTATTTTTTAATATATGAAATTTACTGTCAAATTGGTTTCCATACAACACCCAGTGCTCATCCCAAAAGGTGCCCTCCTCAATACCCATCACCCACCCTGCCCTCCCTCCCACCCCCCATCAACCCTCAGTTTGTTCTCAGTTTTTAACAGTCTCTTATGCTTTGGCTCTCTCCCACTCTAACCTCTTTTTTTTTTTTTTTTTCCCTTCCCCTCCCCCTTCCCTTGTATTTTGTACCGCTTCAGTGCATGCTAGAATACTCACATGAACTCACTTAAATATAGTATTACTGATTGGCATTCAAGGATGATTCTGCATGTTATTTATAAAAGTAAAAAAACATTGGAAATAATCTAAATATCCACCATTAGCAATTTAGTTAAATAAGTCATTGTACATTTATATTAAGGGATATTTTACGGGCATTAAAAAATACAGTTTCAGGAGCAGCCGGGTGGCTCGGTTGATAGAGCGTGCGACCCTTGATCTTGGGGTCGTGAGTTTGAACCCCACGTTGGACATGGAGCCTACTTAAAAAACATATGGTTTCAAGGAGTGTTTACTGACAACTGAAAGAAATAGGACACAGAATCATATCTACAGCATGACCGTCGGTTTGTCAAGGATGTCTGTGATCTCCAGGTAGCATAATCCAGCTATCAGTACTCAGCCTTCGTCATACTTGGCCTGCCCGGGTACTTGAGTGTAGATTATCGTCACTCCTTCCTTCTCAAAATACTGTCTTCACCGGGCTTCCGGACGAGACTGTCTCTTGAGTCT
The DNA here is from genome assembly GCF_028018385.1 of Neofelis nebulosa. Lineage (NCBI taxonomy): Eukaryota > Metazoa > Chordata > Mammalia > Carnivora > Felidae > Neofelis > Neofelis nebulosa. Next base: position 11,792,344 of record NC_080794.1, read on the forward strand.
TTCTTCCCTCTCTCAGCTTCCTTTTGTTATTCTTGCTTCCTCCCCTAGACCTCGTCCGAGTGTGGGAGTGCCCCGGATTCAGTCCCCCGGCCCCATCTACACCCTCCCCAGTTTCGTGAGTTGAAGTCCTATGTGTACATCCCCACCCTGGGTCTCTCCCCTGAACTCCACCTGCTTGCCTAATGAGCACCACAAACTTAACTCGCCCAAGATAAACTCCTGGTTTCTCCCTGCACCGTCGTCTCCTTCCCTCCTTTCCCATCTCAGAAAAGGACAGTCCTGTCTGTCTCCGGAGTGTCTCAGGCCCCAAACTACGGCTTTATCCTTGACTCTTCTCTTTCACACCCACGTCTCGGCCACTCAGGAAATGAGGGAGCTGCTGATGTCCCTGAGAAATGAGGGCCTGAGGGTCTCAGTGCAGCTGTGGGAGACCAGGAGCCTAAGTTTTCCACGGGTTCCTTTCAAAACTTCAGTTTATTAATCTGTAAAATGGGTATAATAATTGTATCTGCCTCATGTGGTCTTTTAACGTGGGTGAAAGTTTTTTTTTTTTTTTTTAATTTTTTTTTTCAACATTTTTTATTTATTTTTGGGACAGAGAGAGACAGAGCATGAACGGGGGAGGGGCAGAGAGAGAGGAAGACACAGAATCGGAAACAGGCTCCAGGCTCCGAGCCATCAGCCCAGAGCCTGACGCGGGGCTCGAACTCACGGACCGCGAGATCGTGACCTGGCTGAAGTCGGACGCTTAACCGACTGCGCCACCCAGGCGCCCCAAACGTGGGTGAAAGTTTTAAGTGTATGTAAAGTGCGGGTTAATATAGTGCTTGGCACATAGCCAGCCTTTAATAAACATCAACTTGCGTATCTGTTATTTACTTTCATCCCTGGTGACATAAATATATCTTCTTTATAACAGAGATACTGCCATAAGCGGGGCACTACAGAGTGATACATTTTAGAGACAGGAGGAGTCTGGCAAAAGCTTGGTTCTGAAGCTGCTTCTGATGTGAGTCACTGGAAATTTTAATTGACACTGTTAAATAATTCCTTGCTAGCTTAAATAATTGAAAAAATTTTAAAACGCTTCTCGTCTTTTTTTTTTTTTCTTTTTTTTCCCGTGCTGTTTCCTCATACGTTTGTATCAGGATGGTTAGAATCATCTGCCCAAATGCTTTTGTTTCTTGTTTTTTAAGTGAAGTCCTGTCTCCTGTGAAGCCCGCAGTTGTGTGGTATCCCAGGTATGCATTCAGTTCGTATATGTGCCATGCTATTCTGTTGGAAAAAATATCGTCCTCCATCTGAAAGTCTGACATAAATTTGACATACTTTCATGAAATGTGAAACGGTGGAGACTTCTAATCCTAAATTATTCTCTAAATGTTCATTTATATTAAAAGCCTCGGTAGGCACATGTACTCCAAATGTTAATATCCTAGGAGATTACTTACAATGGCCATTTGGACATAGTCAGAAAGGAGACTATGAAAAATTTATCAGCATGGGAATGGGGCTTGATAAGTCATGTTGGCAGAAACAGTCCTAAATTGTTCCAGGCAGATGGGCATCACTCTTCCTGTTTTCAAAGATGCTTGAAGAAGAGAGATGATATGCCCCATCGGTATCTTATTTTAGTATTTAATGATCAGCTCCGAGGGGATCCTTCCCTACAGGTGTTACCATTTAAACTCCCTCCATTTTAACACTGTGTTCTTGGAGAACACTTCACCTGCGTTATCACTTTTTGCTTTTATGTTTGTCCCCTAATCGTTCATTTTCTTGACCTAAACGTTCTTAAACATTGAACTTAACCACTGGCTGGCAATTTTTTTTAAGGCAATCAGATGTTTGAGAGATTTCATTCTGAGTTCAGAACTGATATTAGAATACCCCTTCCCTTCCCTTCCCTTCCCTTCCCTTCCCTTCCCTTCCCTTCCCTTCCCTTCCCTTTCCTTTCCTTCCACCTGTCCTTTCTCCCTTTCTCTCCACTCTCTCTCTTATTTTCTTTCTGCCATTTATTCTGTCCTTCAGTAAATGCTTTCCCAACACCTAGCCACACCAGCTGCTCTGCTAGGTGTCAGGAGGGCAGTAGGGAACAGGATCTAATTGCCCGTCTCTGCGTGCCAGTGTCAGAGACCAGCCCGTCACAAAAGCATCGTCATACAAGTAGAGAAGAGAGCGATGATCTCATCTAGGCGCTTATTCGTGTCATGCCCCTGGACTTCAGAGTTCTGCATGTGTTGGGTATCACATCACCGGGGGTCAAATAAGAACCACAGGGAAATTCAGCTTAGGAATGCAGCAGAACTCCACGGGGGAGATCTTAGAAGACGTTTAAGAGCCAGCGCCCCCACACCACCAACAAAGTGCCTTGCCAAAGGAAGAACTGTCCTTTAAAAACTATTGCATGCTCGGACCCTGAGGAAAGTGTGCAGTGCCTTTGAGAGGGGACAGAGGAGGGCGACAGTAGACCGGTAGACAAGCAGTTATATTCAGGGATTAAGCTGGGAGGGGGAATACTTGACCCCGGTGCCAAGTTTCTGCACAGTCTTCTTCTTACACACACTGTCTCAGATAGACCTTCCTGGAGGGGCTGGAATACTGGGAAACCGGTGGAGGGGATTATGGGAAATCTGGCTTCACCAGCAGAAGGGACCAGAGCTCCCCACCCCCACAACCATCGCGGCCACCACCACCGCAACCCGGACCATCGGACCATCGCCAACCTTAACCACCAACCGACTCGCAAGCTACAGATAGGGAAGTGCTAGCAAAGGCTATTAGGATCGTGTCTGACAGAAATGCTAAGGGACAGCGGCAGCCGCTGTCCTCGCTGCATTCACCGGGCACTTAATGTACGTCAGACCTTCTGGCAGGTACTTCGTACACGTTGTCTCGTGGAATCATCACAACCCACCAGTGTGGTAGACCGTTACTATTTTCTTAAGTTTGTTTATTCATTTTGCAAGGGGGGTGGAGTGGGGAGAGAGGATCCCAAGCAGGCTCTGCGTCGTCAGCGGAGAGCGTGACACGGGGGTCAAACCCACGACGTTGAGATCATGACCTGAGCCAAGGTCAAGAGTCAGATGCTTAACTGACTGAGCCACCCAGGTGCCCCGGTAGACCATTGTTAATATCCCCGTCTTACAGATAGAGAAGTTAAGGCGTGGAAGACTGAGGTGATTTTCGTTAGGCAACACAGCTCGTAGTGGTGGAGTTATTTCAACACAGTTCTGTCTGTCTGCATGGAACACGGTCATAACCACAGGCTCTGGTTCCTCTCTGAAGCCCTGGTTGACTCAAGAGCCTTCACTCAAGAACCCTCGATTCCGAGCTGTTCCTCAGTTGGACTTTGCTATTTCCCCCCAAGTCTAATGGATACACAGCTGGCAACTGAAGACGGGCAAAGAGACTTACTAATAAAAGGCTTCAAAATAGTGCTTACTTATAGTATTAGAGACCATTCAAGATTAGAATTCAGATTTTCAAAGAATGTGTTTCATTTTGCAGCTGCAACTGCTATCCATTAACTGATTAACTCCTCTCACTATTGACTGCTTACCCTATTTTAAGGTTGCAGAAAGATCCGGTTAATCCCCCAGTTATCAATTGTAAAGACATGAGATTTACATATAATCACAGCTCCAAATCATGCCCGTGGATGTAATAAATGGTTACATTCTTTGATCGGTGGATTTAGTTTCCTAGTGGCCAGTAATTTTGAACTCTCAATGTGTGCTGCATCGAAATTAAATATTCATTATGATCTTTTGAAGTTTACATTGGAAAGTACTTCAAAAACTATCAGTACATCAAATTATAATGTATTGCTTCTCTTTTAAAAAATCTGATAGTGGTAATCCTTTGTGAATTTTGCTCTTTACAATTCTTTCATCAGTGCAGATGTTAGCAACTCCCATGGGGCAGCTAAAAAATGCCTCCTCATAAAAGCTGTAGACGAAAGTCAGTCATAAATCATGCACTTTAAATATGGGGAGTGCATCTTGCCGTGATTGTAGAGTTTCTCAAGAACGGATGATTGCGAATTGAAAGGTTTCATACTTCCACAAACCCTTTCTGTATTGATTTGTTTGCAGCTGATTGAACCCCTTCTTCAAAGGATGTCATTTAGGACTTACTGTTTTGTACTTTCCCATAGCCTTTTAGAATTACCAGGAAAAATATCCAAAGAGGATTATTATACTCATTTCGCGCGTGTGCGCGTGTATGTGTGTGTGTGTGTGTGTGTGTGTGTGTGTGTGTCTGTTGGCTGGGAGGCCCTCAGACCATGCATTCATATTTAATTGCATTTCACATTTCATCTCGTGGTGCTTGGACTTGACTGATGGCTAACCAGTAAACACGTATAATTATTCTTTCGTGCCACTCGGCCATTGGCGGTGATTTTCATGGCAGTAATTTCACTGCTGAGGCTGCAAGTCGAGATTCTTCGGTTTTATGGGGATGCTGAACCTTAAAAGCTCATGGCTGATAATGTTATTAATTCTCTCCGTGTTTCCTCCATGGTAAAGGGGAAAATTGGAAGTACGGCACTGTTAAATGTGGTCCGTGTGTGGGTGGCTGTGGAACCACTGTCTGCACTCAGTAGTTACTAACCCTGGAGCCCAGCTGTGCCACTCCAGTGGTCGAACCCGCAGCGGCTTCAGTCTACACTCTCTCTCTTTGCAAAAACGAATTCACAGAATTGTTCTGTGTGTTGACTTCTTTGCTTTTGTTTTTTTTGTTTCTTTGTTGTGTTGTGTTTTGTTTTTTAGAATACTCAGCTTTCTGGGGCGCCTGGGTGGCTCAGTCGGTTAAGCGGCCGACTTCGGCTCAGGTCACGATCTCGCGGTCCGTGGGTTCGAGCCGCGCGTCGGGCTCTGGGCTGATGGCTCGGAGCCTGGAGCCTGCTTCCGATTCTGTGTCTCCCTCTCTCTCTGCCCCTCCCCCGTTCATGCTCTGTCTCTCTCTGTCTCAAAAATAAATAAACGTTAAAAAAAAAAAAATTAAAAAAAAAAAGAATACTCAGCTTTCTTTCAATGTCTAGATATCTTCTTTTTTTTTTTTTGCATTAATTTTTGTTCCACTCCCTAGGAAAATGTTCAGAATTGCAGAAAAGCTGAAAAAAATACCTCAATGACATTGATATACATTAATTGTTACCGTTATTTCAGGTTTCTTTTTCTTTTTCTACATACGGATAAAAATATATAGATTTTATTTATCTGTTTACTCTTTATCTGTTTTTGCTTGTTTGTTTTTATTTTTTGAGCATTGCTCGAAAGTAAGTTGATCAGTTGCAGACATTGTGACAGAGGCTTGGTTTTGTTTTGTTTTGTTTTTTTAAATTCAGGATCCAGTTAAAACTCACTCGATTGTTATCTCTTTAGCTTTCATCTAAAAGTTTCTTCCTACAAACCCTCCCAGGCTCTACTTTTTTCTGTTATTTGTGACCTTGACATTTTTAAAGAGTTCAGGCTAGTAGACAATCTGTGATCTGAATCTGTCTAATGTTTTCATCAGATTCAGGTTAAACTAGGGGGTCTGAAATTTTAGCATGCTTTAGCGTCATAGGGAAACTTTCTGGACACGGACTGCCTGCCCTATCCCAGGGTTTCTGATTCAACAGGTCTGTGTCAGGGTGCAGTCACAGCATTTCCAACAAGTTCCCGGGTGCTGTTGATGTTCCTGATCTAAGGACCACACTTTGAAAACCACAGGGTTAAACATTGTTGACATCAATGACACGTGCACTTCTCACTGTGTCACAGCAAAGGGCACAAGCTGGAAGCTTGTTCCAGTACTGATGATAAGCTTGATCATTTGGTTACATGCCGACTGGTAAATCTATCCAACGTAAAGGATCATTTTTCCCCTTTGAAATTAATAAGGTATCTATGGAATGATGCTCTGTAGTTAATAAGTAATCTACAGGGAGAAAATGTGAATTTTTATTCCTCAGCAACCTGCTTTTAGCACCCAGGGATAATCCTAGCCTGAATCAATTGTCAACACATCTATTATTCTTTAAAAAAGAATTTTCTGTCTTCCTCCTCCTCTCTCCCTCCCCAGACACCCCTACCCTCTTCCCCTCATTTCGTGTTTCTCTGTCTCTTTCTCCCTCCGCCCCACGTACCCAAGTGCACATACAATTTCTCACTCGCTGTCTCTCTCACTGTCTCTGTTCTCTTTCCCTCTCTCTCTCATCCTCTCCTTTTCTCCCACCTACTCCCCTTCTGAATTTCACTTTGGATCAAGATTTTCTTTTAATTTGATGCATTATAATTTATTACCATTTTTATTACTTTGGAGTCTCAGCATTTTCCAGATTTATCCAACAACAGCCCTTTCTGGGTCCTTATGAAAGGACGTTATTACTCTCAGGCATCGCCTTGTTCTCTGGCAAAAGATGTTCAGATCTCGCCCCACACTTTTTCTGCTCTAGACCTGGAATCTGCCATTTCTCTAAATAGGGAATATCATTTGGAAGACAATATCTGGGTGCTGGGGGGCTCTCATTGTAGCGGAGTGTCACAGCTGTCAGAGGGCAGACCTAGGATTTAAATTCGTAAGAAGTGGTAGAAACTGCCATCTTCGGTTCAAATGCAGCATCGCTGTTCTTTTTCGCCCCACTCCGGTTCTCACTGGGATCCACATTCATTCATGGTGAAAACTCTGATTCTCTAGAAAATCTTTTTACTTGAAACATTGAAGTACGTATTTGCTTTTTTGCTCTAGTACCGACAGATTAGATTCGGAATTACAACAGTGATACCTCAACAATAATGGAACTACTAAGAAAACTAGATTTCCTTGTGACTATAGAATTTACTACAGTGTATAAGATTTAGTGCAGTAGAGAGTCTGAGTTCTGTGCTTCGAAGTTTCTTAAATTATTTTTTAAGTTTATGCTAATAATAACATGTTTATGTTTGTGCTGTCGATTTGATAATGCAGTTTATTGTAGTTGTTTCTGGTTGGTTTTTTTTTTTCTATTCTAGGGTTTTTTTTTCCCCCCAACTATTTTGATTTAATTTTATGTTCTGAATATGTAAAGTATTTACATGGCTAAAGTCGAAATCATAGAAAAATTGAAAAGTTTTGATTCCATTTATATTTGTTAGTCTCAGGTTTATTTTCCTTCCCTGTGTTTCTTTTGACAAAAATAAAGAAGTGCATGTACCCTTCCCCTTCTTACTTATACAAAAGGAGAATATTATGTATCTTCTTTGGCACCTGTTTTCTTCATTTAACGATTTATTCTGGGGGTGCCTGGGTGGCTCAGTCAGTTAACTGTCTGACTTCGGCTCAGGTCATGATCTTGCAATTCATGAGTTTGAGTTCCCCCTTGGGCTGTGCTGACAGCTCAGAGCCTGGAGCCTGCTTCAGATTCTGTGTCTCCCTCTCTCTCTGTTCCTCCCCCACTCGCACTCGGTCTCTCTCAAATAAATAAATTAAATAAATAAATAAATAAATAAATATTTAAACAACAACAACAAAAACAACAACTTATTCTGGGTATCATCGTAATATCACTTTATAACGGCTTTTCCTCGTTCTTTCTCAAAAATACGTATACCCCATTGTGCATTGTAGATAATTCAGTGTCTTATGGATGAACGTTTAGCTTGTTTCCAAAATTTCTTTGTGGTAAGTGATGCAGCTTTTAGCTGGCCTTCTGCAGGTCTATCAAGAGGTTGCGGTCAAGCTGTGGGCCAGTTATCTTACAGCCCAGTAGAGGCTGGAGAATCCACTTCTGAGCCCAGCCAGTGGTTGCTGACAAGCCTTTGCCACTTGGCCCTACCCATAGGCTGCCCGAGTGCCTCCAGACATAACAGTTGGCTTCCTTCCCTCCACCCCCGAGCCACTTTCTGACATGATATCTGTCTTCCTCCAGGATGCGTGATAATACCGTGTGCGCCCACGCGTGCACACATCCAAGGCAGAAACCGCAGTCCTTTTATAACCTAACCCTGGAAGTGTCATTGATCATATCTTCTGAGTTTTATTAAACTAAAAGTGAGTTGCAGAGCCCAGCCCACACTCAAGGCAAGGGGAATACGCTCCACCTCTGGGGTGGGGCGGGGGGGGGGTAGGAGTGTAAGAAGAGAAAGAGAAAGAGACAGTCTGTCTCAGAAAGAGAAGGTCTGTCTAGACAAACCGAGGAACAGACTCTTAACTACAGAGAATACACTGATGGTCACCAGAGGGGCAGGGGGTGGGGGTGAAATCAGTGATGGGGACTCAGGAGGCCCTTGTTGTGAGGAGCACAGGGAGATGGATGGAAGGGGTGACTCACTAGATTGTACACCTGAAAGTAACATTACACTCTATGTCTACCACACTGGAATGTAAAGTTGAATGAAATTTAGTTTTTAAAAGTTGTGAACGTATTTTTAAAACCACCACATTGCCTAACGCACAGATTTCAAGCTCAAAACACATATTCTGTGACAGCTGTTGGGCTATATGATGTCCCAAGCGTTATCTCATGTGATCCTAACAACCATCCAGTCCTTCTCCAGAGTAGGACTGTGCATCTCTTAAATCACAACTTGATAGTTTTATTGAGTTTCCAAGTTGTAAATCAGTTGCTATGACCATTCGCCTTATATGAAATTTTAGCGGATCATCTTACACATCTGTGCTATTTTTGTTTTAACGTTTTGAGGGCAATGATAAAAAACAATGACAACAACAAAAAGACAAAACCCTGTTCACAGTGGGAGAAATGAGTGGAGTAATAGATAAAAATGAAAGGCTATCAGTTGGCAATTGTTGAAGCTCTATGGTGGAAAGATGCTTTGGGGCTCATTCTACTGCTCTGTCTACTTTTAGACATTGTTTTAAGTTTTCCAATATGAAAAGTAAGAACAAAAAGAGGGGAGAAAGAGAAAAAAGAAAACCTATTTCTTTAATGTTAATTTGCTGTCCTTTGAGATTTATTGCAATAAGGGAACATAAATACTTTCGATCACTGAAAAACAAACCTAACAGACTAGCTATTCTTATAACCATCAACTTTTCTGTTCATCAGAAACAGCCACATCTTTCTAACAAGTAGACCTTTCTTTCGTGACAGAGTTCCCAAGCTTTATTGTACATAAGAATCATCTGTAGAGCTTGTTAAAATGTCCCCAGGCCCCAATAGCAGCAATTATAAGTTAGAAGATCTTGGTAGAATAAAAAAAAAGCTTCATTTTAAGCAAATACACCTGGTGTTTCTAATTCTGGTGATAAATGGGTCCTGATTTGATATACGCTGTTCTGTGGATTTACATTCAGGGCACTGTTACACATAAAGCAGTATGAAAGATACAAAGATGAATGCCGTGGTCTTACGCTGTGCTGTATTTCCTAAAGAAACTTGCCAACTAGTGGAGAAGAAAGACATAAATAAAGCATTATAATAGGAGTATAAAGAATTAGGTTGATTCCATATTCTCCCATCAGCTCTCAGTAAGGACTGAAGATCATATGGGAGCAGATTTTTTTGTTTGGATGAGCAGAATATAATAGAAGCCCTGAAAATAGAGAGGCATATATCACTGTTTGCTTTGGGAATCAGATGTTTCAAGCCGGTCTTGCAAAGTGCTAAAAATTGTTCATTTTGTAGATGACTTCTCTGATAAGTGCCAAGGTTTTAGGTCATTGATTAAAGAGGAATCTACATGCTTTGAATATAAATAATATGCAAATGACAAAGGTAGTATGAAATTAAATTGATATTGTTGACATTCAGTTTTTCTTTAAAAAAAAATTTTTTTTAATGTTTATTTATTTTTGAGACAGAGAGAGACAGAGCATGAACAGGGGAGGGTCAGAGAGAGAGGGAGACACAGAATCTGAAACAGGCTCCAGGCTCTGAGCTGCCAGCACAGAGCCCAAAGCGGGGCTCAAACTCATGGACCACGAGATCATGACCTGAGCCGAAGTCGGATGCTTAACCGACTGAGCCACCCAGGCGCCCCGACATTCAGTTTTTCTAATAGGCAAGCAGGAGAAAGACATTCCTAGTTCAGCAGCATCAAAATAATAATACCTAACTTTTATTGAGCGCTTATGAATTAGGGGTAGTGTTTAGTGTATATACATCTATCATATATTATCTCTTGAGTTAAGACAATAATCTCATTTTATGGTGGCTATTCATTTAGGGTAAGGAAAAACAGTCAAACTTTCCATTTTCTAGATAAAGTCACATTTTTACTACATATCTCCCACTTGTGAGTAATCTCTTAAAGGTAGGAGTAAGATAAGGGTAAAAATATAGCAACCAAGCCAAACCTTTTGAAGAGGATGACAATTTAAAATATGTCTTCGGATTAAATACCAATGATTGGATTAAACACTCATCTCAATTTCAGAGAAATGTCAACACTAAAGAGTGTGATTTGCTTGCCTTAGTTTGTCTCTGTGGTTTTGAAGAACTGCTTTTATCCTGAATGAAACTAAACGAAGTGGGAAGATTCAGAGTGTATCTAAAAGTCCAGGTGACCACAGAAGCATTAACAACTCCTCATGTGTCCCTGAACAATAGGCCAGAACTAACTCCAGTAAAGCCTTAAGTCACTCTAGAGATCAATGCTGGAACAACTTACATAATGGTCTGTCTAAATCCCAGTAGTGAAAGTGAGGCACGTGGCCCTCCTCGCTGCCTCCAGTGACGTGGCAGGGGAGACGACTCCTCTGGTGAAATAATGAAGCGATGCCCCCCTCCCTGTTCAGACAGACAGAAAGTAACTTATAGTTAGGGCATTTGAAAATAATCCCTCAAATTTCATGTGCCGTTAGTCAAAAGTTCTATTTGGTGCATCAACAGAAATAGCAGCTTAGAAAACACTATGAAAACTGTATTCTAACCATAAGCAGAACTTTGCTGTCATGAAATCACTACAGGTTCATTGTAAAAGGTATTTATTATCATACATGTTCATGATTCCCCATGCCTCGTCCTGCCAGTAGGACAATCTCTGAAAATGTACATATCTTATAAATAGATGCAAAAAGTTACTACTTCTCCCTTTTATCTGACACTTTTCATTAGACCACGGTGCATCTTTCTTGCTTATCTGCTTATTTCTTAAGCATGTACTTCTTGGGATCTCAGCTGGATGATACACAGGATCCAATGTTGGGCTTCTGGGATAGAAAGGCAAATGTGGTGGGTCAGAGCTGGCAGAAATTGACTGTACAGGTGGTGGGAGAGGAGAGCCTGAAATGCTACTTGAGAAATAATTCAGGCTGTGTCCATTTCTGGGATTTATGTCTACCTGGCTACTGTGGGGGTGGTCCAAACACATCTACCTACATAGCCACTGAGAAACCTTCTAATGAGGAGGTAGGGGTGAGGGAGAAAAAAAAGAAAAGAAAAAAAGCCAGCCCCCTTAAGAAACAAACAACAACAACAAAACCAGCCCTGGGGCACCTGGGCGGCTCAGTTGATTAAAAATCTGACTTCGGCTTTCAGGTCATGATCCAACCATTCACGAATTCAAGCCCTGGGTCGGGCTCTGTGCTGACAGCCCAGAGCCTGGACCCTGCTTTGGATTCTGTGTCTCCCTCTCTCTGTGCCCCTCCCCTGCTCACGCTCTGTCGCTCTATCAAAAATAAATAAACATTGGGGCGCCTGGGTGGCGCAGTCGGTTAAGCGTCCGACTTCAGCCAGGTCACGATCTCACGGTCCGTGAGTTCGAGCCCCGCGTCAGGCTCTGGGCTGATGGCTCGGAGCCTGGAGCCTGTTTCCGATTCTGTGTCTCCCTCTCTCTGCCCCTCCCCTGTTCATGCTCTGTCTCTCTCTGTCCCAAAAATAAATAAAAAACGTTGAAAAATAAATAAATAAATAAATAAATAAACATTAAAACAAATTTTTTTAAAAAGAAAAAAGAAAAGAAAAAAAGCCAGCCCTGATAAAGCAGTCACAGTGGCAAATAATTTTTATTAAGGGCTTGCCCCACGTTCGCTGTTACAAACACACGCCTGAATCCTAGGGAGGGAAAACTGGAAGGAAATGCTGAATGGCCATTTTCGTTAAATTTTGAAACTCATTGGAACCAAAAAATCCTGCTTTAAAACCCAACTAACAGAGTAGTAATCAAATGGGAGCCTTGGCACCCCGGGGCTCAAGACAGAAAGGCTGTGCCCAGATAAGAAAAGAGGAAGTGCTGTGCCTGGCAGAGCAGTGCGGGCTGGTGAATACCATACCTGCCGCCCCATCTGGGGAGCAATGATGGAACCTTCTCCATACACGATGCGTTTGCTGCTATTACTCCCAGGCACTCATCTCCTAAGACTAAGGACCTCTCTACGGAAGCGCACTGCCATGATTCAACCCGGAAAAATCTGTCTTTCTATAATTTCACCAAATATTTTGTTTGTATTCGGATTTCCCCAGTTCTCTCAAAGTGTTATAGCCGGTCCTCCCCCACCCCTCCTACTGAACAGGGATCCAAGCAAATTTCATGAATTGTTTCGGGCTGGTTTCTTTTCTAGGGAATTTTTCGTTGTTAATTTAATTTTTTAAATATTTATTTTTGAAAGAGAGATGGAGTAAGCAGGGGAGGAATAGAGAGAGTGAGAGGGGGAATCCCAAGTAAGCTCCACAATGTCAGTGCAGAGCCCAATGTGGGGCTCAAACTCACAAACCTCAAGATCATGATCTGAGCTGAAATCAAGAGTTGGAGGCTTAACAACTGAGCTACCCAGGCCCCTCATTGTTAGTTTTAAAGTAATTTCAGTTGACTTGGAAAAAGGGTTACAAGAATACTACAAAGAATTCCTGTGTATCTTTCACTTAGATTCCCTAAATGTTAACACCTTACCCCATTTGTTGTGTCTCTTTCTCTCTCTCTATAATATGGTTATTATTTCTTTCTAAATTGTTTGAGAGTAAGTGCAGAAGTGACAGTTCATATCCTTAAATACTTCAGTATGTATTTCCTTAAAAGAAGGACATTCTCTTACATAACCATAGTACAATTGTCAAGATCAGGAAATTAACATGGATACAATATTATCTAATCTACAGACTTCATTCAAATTTTGCCGGTTGATTCAGTAATGCCTTTTATAACAACAGTTTTTTTTGTTGTTGTTTTTTTTTTTAATGTTCCAAGATTCAATCCAAGACCACATGTCACATTTAGGCGTCATGTTTCTTTAGGCTTATGTTTTGTTTTGTTTTGTTGTTTTCTTGTTTTCAATCTGGAAGCATTCCTCAGTCTTTGCCTTTGAAGACTTCAGTATTTTTGAAAAGCTGAGAAACGCTGAACAATTGTAATTCAAAGTGTCTCCTGATTCTGGTTTGTCTGATGTTTCCTCCTGATTAGATTCAGGTTTTGCATTTTTTGGCTGGAGTGTTCTCAGAACATTATGTTAGGAGGCACATGAGGCTGATTTACTCCATCATTGGTTAACTTACCCCCTCACAGTAACACGGTGATGTTAACTGACCACGATCACTTAGTTAAGGTGGTGTTAGTCAGATTTCTCCAGTGTTAAGTTACAATTTTTCCTCATTGTAATGAGTAAGGGATTTGTAGGGGGATGCTTTGAGACTATGTAAATATCCTGTTTCTTTCACCGACGGGTTTGAGCATCCATTGATGATTCTTGCTTGAGTCACGTCCAGATAAATTTTATGCGCTTGACCGGGGCTTTTTGCTTCTTTCTCTCCTAAATGACCGCGAAAACACTATTTTATAACTCTGCCTTCCCCAGAGTTTCTTCCAAAATTCTAGCCACTTGGCTCCAAATGTCTTTCCATGGTACATTCAGAGGCCAGGTGTTGTGTCTCTTCCTTCTCACACCTGCCCTTTGGCCAGGTGCTGGTTCTCTCCCCAACTTCTACTGGCTGAAGCCACCAGTTTGTTATGTAAGACATTTCACATGATGTTTCTCTCCTGCCTGTTCCTGGTTTTAAACAAAAATTTTCTTTCTTTTTAGTGCCCACATCCTGAAACACATCCACGTCTGTTTCTCACGTTTTGGCATTTAACAGCTGCCTTCATGAAAGACTTTCCCATTGTTAGTTGCTGTTGTTTCATATTCCTGGATTTTAGCTTCCAACTCTTTTATTTTCTTTGTTGTGACCTCTTTCTACCTCTGCCATTTCAGCTTTGGAAGATCACCTCCATTAAGCCTTTTAAAATCTCTTTCCACGTGGACAGCTGGAATTTGAAGCCTGCGTCCCGGTGGCTGTCATCTCACATGTCAAAACACTAGAATGTGAAAAGGAGAGAATTCTGTACTTTCCTATCTAGTGACTTTGCTTCCAGGGAACTGACTTGTGTCCGTTATCTGTATTATTGTTTTTTTCCCCTCACGTTGCGTTTCTTCGGTATTGGCAACAATTTCAGCTTGTCTTCCAAAACAGCTGTGAGCTCACGTTTTACAATTAATTTAGTCACTTTTCCGTTTACCTCAGATTCCATATGCTTCCCCCCACCTGCGTGACTGCTAACAGTCAAGTTCATTCTCACGGGGGCCGTTAGAGAGCCTCTGCACTTTGCTCTTTCCCTTTGTTTTCATTTTGATATGTTTCCCCGGGAAGCAGGACATTGAATTTGAGATTCTCCACCCTTAGTGTACCTATTCTTGCCTTCGCTTTACAGTGTCTTGTGCTTTGGTCGTCTGCATGGCTATGTCTGTATTCCCTCAGAAGTTCCCATATAGTCTCCCTCTTAAGAAATGCGAGGTAAATTTCTAGTTCTCAAACTTGAAACCTTTCCTGGATGTAGCTCGTAGCAAAATGCTTTTTAGAATGGCAGCTACCATTTTTCTTCAGCTGTTCAGTGTGCTTGCCTATCCCAGCTTTGACCATTCCCTTCCATTCCTTTAAAAGAATTCCAGTTTGTTGTGTGTTGTGTACGGTAAAGGATGTTGCACACGATCACGGGTAGCATCTGAAGTCCTTGAAACTATGCAGATTTTTATGTACTTCTCCTGCGAGAGGGTTTATAGTTCTATCAAATTCTCAAAAGCATCCTGCCTCCCTTTCTTGAGTTCTGTGGTTTAAGTTCATACTGTGTAGTCTAAAAGCCAACCAAACTATTTCTTCTGCATTTCAGTATCTAAAGAAGTAAATCATCGGGGCGCCTGAGTGGCTCAGTCGGCTAAGCATCCGACTCTCGATTTCGGCTCAGGTCATGATGTCCGGGTACGTGAGATCGAGCCCCGCATCAGGCTCCATGCTGACAGTGAGGAGCCTGCTTGGGATCCTCTCTCTCCCTCTCTGTGCCCCTCCCCTGCTTGTTCTCTAAATAAATAAATAAATAAGCAAACAAACAAACATAAAAAAAAAAAAAAAAGAAGAAAACCATCAAGCCTGAGTCTTCCTTCTCCGTGCCCTTCTCAGAGAGGGTGCTGGGTTTGGCCTTTGCCAGGTTAATGAAGTTCTAAAGAGTTCTCTTGGAGGTTTCTGATCCTTTTCTCTTAATATAATCTCCCAAGAGAACCCAGCTTTACAATTTGCAAATCCTATTGTGGTAGGGTCCCCTCCCCGAGGAATTGAAAAAACAAAACCAAACCCTCAAGGCAACCTAGCTCTACACGCGTACGTGACAACATCCCTCACGACCTTGTAACATGAGACCGCTTAATCAGACTGCATGTGTGTGCATTACCATCTGCGGGAGACAAAGAAATAGAAAATGTATAAAAAACTGTGCCACCTATGGAAACCAATTTGACAATAAATTTCATATTTAAAAAAACCAAAACTATGCCACGTGGCATTGGGGGCTCAGTTCTTCGGGCACGAACCCAACTGAGCCGTGCCGGCACAAACAAAGTTGCGTCCCGGAAAGGAAAGCCTCAGTGTCGCGACTCTCTGTGCGAGAATCCTGCTACACTATCAATTCTTGCATTCCAGGGGCTATAATTACGGTCTTGGATTCACACAGTGTAGCCTACACTCACTCTCCTCTGTTGGGTGATTGCTGTCCTGCTTTCATAGGCAGATGATTACAAATAGTGTTCCTGCCAGGTGTCCTCCTGGAGTACAGACTCTGTGTAACTGTTCTCTGCCCTCTCCCTTCGGTCTCCTTTGCCTCCTGTGACCCATACGGAGGACGAAACAGACAAATGAAAAGTGTTCGCCTTCCGTCCCTCTCTTATCTCCTGCCCCCCACCCCCAACCACAACTTTGCAAACCTGCCTGCCTCCGTCCTGCCCCAGTTTTTCAAATATGCTTTCCTCCCTTTCAAAATTCCCACTCGAAGCTGACACTTGTCAAAATCCTGAACCAAAAGAGAAGATGCTGAGCTGCACATATCACCGTCTTTCATTTCCACTCCCATCGCCCTTACGCCTGAATTCCTTTGTCAGTTAGCTTTGCCCTCACTGTGCCCAAACCATGTTTTCTTGCGCCTTCCCTTTCTCCTCTCCTACCGTCTTCCCTGTTCCCTCTGGGCACCACCTTACCCCCTGACGTTGTCCATCTCATTTCCATTTCTGCATCCTTTGTCCCCAGATTTAACCTCTTCATTCACCACCCACTTTGCAGCCCCTCTTGATTTCCTTTCTTTTCAGTGGGTTCCACTCACTTAAATGGAGATGATTTGTTTTGACACAATCTCCGTGAGGTAGTGAGAGCAAATGTATTATAGGCTCCATCTTATAAAGACAGTGTCTAACACAACACAACCAGTTGCCACAGACCCAACGTTCCCCTGTCACACTCATTTTATCTAGTGATAAAAGAAATTGGTAACGTTTGAATGTTGCTTATTATTTGTTAGGATATAGAGTAGGAGTAACTTTAGCTAGGGTCTTGGTGTCCTGAAATGTTTGCCTAATGGTTTAATCAAAAAGAATAAAAAAATTAAGCCTGGCCTAGAGAGAAGTACAGTACTGATTTGGAGAGACACCTGTCACGGTCACCCCACATTACACGACTGCCATGGCAGTGGGACGAGGCTTGGGCCACGTTCTCCGGTCCCGGTTGTGATGCTCTTCTGTTGTGTCCCAGGCATCACTGAGAATATTGGCCTTTGAAAGTAGTCTCTCCATCAGGCCTGCTTTTCAATATGGCACCACTCACATCCCGAAGACATCGCACATAATTTCTGAATAATCTTAGGTCCCCTTAGAAACAATGTAAGAAATAATTTTTGAAAAGCGAGCGGAGCTGCAGATAAATACTTTAACTAAATGCAAAGCTTAACAATAAATATGGTTTCATTAAGTTGTAGAGTCTTCAGCTAATTTTATTCGCTCCTTTTTAAGCTTTTTTTTTTTTTTTTTTATCCTCGTGTCCCACATTGGCTCAAACAGGGCCTGTTCACAGCATGACTGGAGAAAATGTTTTCTTAAATGGATAGATGAACGAATATTCCATTTGTGTGCTGATTATCAAGAAAGTGAAAGTCACAAAGCTTTTTGTCATATTTTCACTTTTTTGCCAACAAATAGCCTAACGCTGTGCACGCAACTTCCTGTCATGGAACGTTCTCCCCTCTGAAGCTAATTGTAGCACTATTCAAAATCTGAACTTCCCCAACTCCTGCTCCCCCTGTTCCTCTCAAAACCTTGTCACTGTCACTGCATGTGTTTTGACAGAATCCTTGCGTTCTTTTTTCCCCTTTCTTTACCTATTTTTTTAATTAAAAAATTTTTTATATTTATTTATTTTTGATAGAGAGAGGCAGAGCACAAGTGAGAGAGGAGCAGAGAGAGAAGGAGACACAGAATCCGAAGCAGGCTCCAGGCTCTGAGCTGTCGGCACAGAGCCGGATGCAAGGCTCGAACTCACAGACCGTGAAATCATGACCCGAGCCGAAGTCGGACGCTTAACCGACTGAGCCACCCAGGCGCCCCGGCTTTCTTTACCTACTTATTCTGTGTGTGTGTGCGTGTGTGCACCTACTGTGCATATCGGGCATGGCTCTTGACATCCATCTTGTACTATCATGACAAACGATAATCAGGTTAACTTCAGAGTCAGAGGGCAAGACGTTGTCACTTGAATGGCTTTCGGTGTTTCCCATCTTGCTTATCCTCTACCAGTGTTCCAAACTGTTGGGGAATGTTTTTATAACCCAGTCATCAGCAGTGGTAAAAAGCAACATGGACAAATACAGCTAGGAGTGACTACTCATCCCTCACCATATCGAAGGAAACAACCAGGGTCATGAAGATTTGTGCCTTTCACGTTGTTGCAGTTATAACAAAAAGAGAAGGCAAAAAAAGAGGACAGGGAAGGAGAGGGAGAAAAAGAAGAGGAACTGTATTATTCCCCCAATAGAAACAGACCTAAACTCGGAGGTGGTAACCCTGCAAGAATGGAAGACGGGGCTCTTGAGCTGGTTTATGAAATAAGAAAAAGTAGAGTAGAAAAACTAGAAAAATAGTTTACAGAATAAAAAAATAATCAGGGGAAAACCTGGAAAAAGTGACGTAGGGAAGGACAGTTTGCCAAGTGTTACATAAAATCACGGAGTACTTGACGTTGTACTGTGGCTATTCGTTGACTACTGACTGATGTTCAGCTTTCATGCTTCCTTTCGTTACTATGTAGTTTCTGTTAACATCAGTCAGAAGATACTCTGCATGCTATGGGGGAAAAACAAGATTATAATCTGCTAAAGCCCCTATTAAATATCCACCTACTCCATTTTTTATCAGCTTTGCCAGGATATCAGAATATACCTCACCGATGAAAAAAATTTGAATCCATGTAACTTCTCCTACATGCCCCTTTATTGTCTTTCCTGACTACACATCAGGTTATCATAACGGTTCGTTCGAAGCTGGCTTGTGAGTAAAAACATGCCAAAGCCAGAGATGACTTGGGCTGGTGAGACAGAGAAAAATAAGCATTGATTTAATTTCTTGTCAGACAGAAAAAGTTGAGGAGTATAAAAGGTCCGTTCTTGTAGATAACGTTTGTCTGCAAATGTTCTGAGTGATAAAATGTTTCCAAATGGCTTCATACTTTAATCGCTTTCAGAAATTAAATGTCTCACACCCAGAGCTTTGTCCTGCGTGGAAGGAGGACCGTCATGAACATTGGGAGGGAGGAGAGAATACTGTGTCTTTAAGTGTGGTCATTGTATCCCCCATTTTTACGAACCATCTACAGATTGCCTCTCGGTAAATATTTGGAGACAGAGATGGAAAACCAAGGAGAAAACTGCACACACACAAAACTGGGCAGGAAAGTCACGTTGAAAAAAAAGAAGCCCATATAGGGCGTCTGGGTGGCTGAGTCAGTTAAGCCTCCGACTCTTGATTTCGGCTCATGATCTCGATCATGGGATCGAGCCCCGAGTCGGGCTCTGTGCTGACAAGGTAGAGCCTGCTTGCGATTCTCTGTCTCCCTCTCTCTCTGCCCCTTCCCTGTTTACACACTCTCTCTCTCAAATAAATAAACTTAAAAAAAAAAAAAAAAGGAAACATTGCATCAACCTCCACCTTCGTGGTCCTTCATCACCTTCTTTTCCTGGCATCCCTACCTCCTCCAGCTTGGCAGTGCAATCAGCGGTCACTGTGACAGGGAGTTAAATGTTCCTTCTCCTTCCGCATATGCCACAGACACACGGGGCTGTGCACGGAGCACTCCCAGCACCGTTAGATTGTGATGAGGAAAGTTTAGTAAATAGTAGCTTAATAAGAAATTAGTTTGATACATTAAATACAGTTTTGAAATATGAGCCCAAGTACTACATTGGCTTTCTGGAAATTGTACGTTAGCTAGTTAGGTAGGTAGGTAGGTAGGTAGTTAGCTCACGTATATTTAAGAGTCAATGGAAGCTGATAGAATACAGTCCATTTCACTCCAGTTTTTTGGGTCCACAACACAGGAGAATATTTATGACAACGGTTTGGTTGTTTTTCCCCCCTCTGGTTTTAGGCTTTAATATGTTACAGCTCCTAGGTAACTCCTAGGTACCCTGTGGCTTAATTGTGTAGCTGTAGTCATTTTATGAAATTTTACAAGGAAAACAAAATTTTAAATTTTGAAAAATCCCAGGTTTAGGTAAGAAGAGGTTGATATTTCGACGCTGTCTTGCACGACCTCAGAATTCTTAGAATTCTCAGCCAGTTCTTAGAATTTGAACCGGCCGTGCCTCAAGAGAAATCAAGTTCAAAAAATAAGTGTATCATATTTTTCAAATAGATGGCTGCTGTAACTTGCAGTTTATGAAGTTATGTTTAAGAGACCCAGAACGTATTACTCCTGCAAAAACTGTGTTGACATTTGCTAAGAATAAACAGGATTCTTGACCTTAAAAAAATAGACAACTTCCTGTATTTTCTGATCTCGTTCGGTAATTTATCGTCATAGTCGTGGCCAATGTTCACTTGGTGTGCGTGTGGTTCTTCTTTGTAAAGATTATAGGAGCTCCCACTTACGAGCTTAAAAAGTTCATAGATAAATGTGAGGAAAATCTTCCTGCTGAAAGTTCCACGGTAGAGGATTGGCTCAAATTAAAGTAGCTACATAGTACATGTGCTTCTCTTATTTTATTTTAATTAATTAATTTTTTGCATATGCTTCTTTTAAAATGACCTCCGACTATTTGACATTTGATAAACTTAGAGCTTAAATCTTAGAGAATGACCTTGGGGCGTTGCAAAATAGTTTCAGTAATTCAGTGTCTGAAAGGTAAATGCTTTGCTCCAGCTTACTCCAAAATCAGCTTAGACCATGTCTTTCTGATGGCAAAGGGAACAAATTGAAATCAGCATCCGGCCACCTAGTTTTTTTTCCCCATTAAATCTAGCCAAAATCCGTACAGCAAGTTTATTTTCAAAAGAGTTTTGAGACACTTTTAATGTCATTCTAATCAGTTTTCCTATCCAGGTGGTCCCTTTAGCCATGCGACGGACAGCCTTGCGGCATTGTGTCACCTCTGGTTACTCAACCCGGAAAATCAGTATTTCAGAAAAGAGTCTGTAGCTTGATCAAGGCCAGACTTTTGAATTTTCCATCTTGTCTCACAAGAAATTACAGCCTGAATACTCTGATTCAGTATTTGGAATTGCTCTGATGTAGAAACAGCTCTAGAATACAAAATCGATGGTCTCAAAACCTCAGATGACGAACCGAGTCTTACAGATCCAACAGACATGGCCGTCTGGTTGAATCCGCTGACATGGGCTTCTCCGCGACAAGTCTGTTGTGTTGGTACGGTCCTCTCTGCAAGAGGTAGCTGTTCTTGTGAGAAAATGGGGAGCTCAAATGGATGAGGTTCTTTCTATTAAGTTTCCATTTGAATAACCTCGGGAACCCTAAGCTTCACATCCATGTTGGCCTTCTACTTGTTAACACAAAGGGAACAGATTCAAAGGACTCATGGCCTAGGATTCATTCCAGTCTCACCACACAGCTGTGGGTTGGATGTTCTCGTTCCCAATTTACTGCCGGGGTCCGAGTACCCGGGTACCATGGTGATAAAGTGCCATTGAAATACATGGGTAATCAGCCAATGTACTGGAGGGTTGATTTCTCTCTTCTCTTTTCTGAACAGACAAAAGCAGTCTTCTTAGAAGCAATGAGAATAGGAGGGCACTTAACATTTACGTTATGAGGACAGCAGGGATAAAGGCAAAGATGCCATTTAATTAATAACTTCACCTGGGCAGGGACTGTCTCCAGGGAACTGAAAGTATTGAAAACCGTAATTGGTTTCTCCCCATATGGAACACAAGCCTCTCTTTTCCCGTGTTTCAGTTGGAAGGCATTGAAAAGGCAAATCGCCTGCTCCCCAGCCGGCTTCAGGTCCAGACTAGAACTGAGAGCAAGACTCAGAAGTCTTGGATTTCAAAGCAAGACTGCCGTGTTGAGTGTCTCTTCTGAGAGATCATGATCCCAACTCGAATCACGCGTGTGTCCTGAAGAGCACATGGCATTTTGAAAGAGGCCATGCAGTCTGAACTGATAAACAAATAATATTTTTTTAAGTCTCTTAAATATTCAAACGCATACGCTTCATTTTAAGTGTTGGCGGCCTGGCCATTTGCAACTGTGACCCCAATTCCTTCCGCCAACAGTTTAAATGAAGCCGCATCACTTTCCGCTTTTACCTAAGAATGTAGCACACTTGTTTGCTGTGACGGGAAACATGGAAAACGTGGTGCCCAGTGTTTTTGCTTTCTTAGCCTTCAACATCTCTTTCTTCATGTTTATTTCATTGTTCGGTCTGTGTTCTTATACTTTATATTTTATTTCCTCTGATTCATTTATTGGTCTTGTCTTTACAGTTATCTCTTTGAACTTTTCAATAGGTAGCATTTGGCTATTTTTTTCTTAAATTTATTGAAGTATATTTGACATACAATAAACACATCTTTATTTGTTTGTTTAAAGTTTATTTATCTATTTTAAGAGATAAAGAGAGAGACAGTGCATGAGCGGGAGAGGAGCAGAGAGGGAGAGAGAATCCCAAGCAGGCTCCGAGCCGTCAGCACGGATCCTGATGTGGGGCTTGATCCCACGACTGTTATCATGACCTGAGCCCAAATCAAGAGTCAGACGCTGACAATTAAATGTGTGTGCTTACAAAACCACTGACGATAGTGAGAGTATCCAACGATCCCCCACATGTTGTCAAGGTTCTCCGCAAACACCATTTTCACCCCTCTCCCCCGTATTCCTAGGTGACCGCTGATCTGTGTTCTGCTTCCGTAGATACTTTTGACTTATGCAGAATTTCTATCATGGAATCATGCAGTCTGTATTCTTTTTTGACTTCTTTCACTCAGCGTAGTGGGTTTGAGAGTCATCTCGCTGTCGCAGGTACCAACAGGTCATTCCTTGTCGTGGATAATTAGTATTTGTGTACGGATATACGACAGTGTGTTTATCCATTTATCTGTTGATGGGTATTGGAGTGGATTCCAGTTTCATGCCAGCACAAACCGCTGTGACTATTTGTGTGAAAGTCTTTGTCTGAACGTGTGATTTCCTGGTCCCTTGGTTCAATACCTGGGAATGAAATGACTGGATCGTGTGTGAGGTATGCTTTTCATTTTTTAAGAAATGTGTCTAATTGTTTTCCGAATGGCTCTCCCATTTACATTCCCACCAGCCAGTGTATGAGAATTCTGGCGCCTCTGCCTTCTTGCCAACACGTATTATATAGTCTTTTTCATTTTGGCTGTCCTAGCAGATGTGTAGAACTAACTTACTGTGGTTTTAGTTTACGTCTGCCTCACGACATACGACGTGGAGCACCTTTGCACGTGCTTGTTTTCCATCTGCATACCTTCTCTGGCAAAGTGTCTCTGTAAATCTTTTCTACATTTTTTATTCGGTTGCTTTTTTTATTTTTGAGCCTTGGGAATTTGTTATATAGCTATTCTACGTCTAAGTTCTTCATCACTTATATGCTTTGCAAATATTTTGTCTCTGTCTCTGGCTATCTTTTTCTTTCCTTAACAGTATCTATCAGAGGACAGAAGCTTTTAACTTGAAGGAGGAGAATTTGCGAGTTTAGTTTTTATGATTATATCTTTGATGTCATGAAGAATTTTCCCAAACTTTACTTCAAGAAGTGTTACGGACTTTGGGTTTTACATGAAGCCTATGATCCATTTTGAGTTAATTCTTATCTCTAGTGTATGGTGTGAACAAAGGTCATATTATGCATACGGATATCCATTACAGTTGTTCCAGAACAAATTAATGAAAAGACTGTTCTTTCTCCACCGATTTGCCTTTGCACCTTTGTTAAAAAATAATTCTCTCTATATATGTGGGCTAATTTCTGGACCTTCTGTTCTCTGCCATTAGCCTAAGTCTGTCTTTACACCAATGCCACACTGTCTTCAAAACTGGACCTTTCTAATAAATCTTGAGGGACACCTGGGTGATCTGGTCCATTAAGCATCCAAGTTCAGCTCAGGTCATGATCTCATGGCTTGTAAGTTCGAACCCCACTGGGCTCTGTGCTGACGGCTCAGACAGAGCCTGGAACCTGCTACGGATTCTGTGTCTCCCTCTCTCCCTGCCCCTCCCCCACTCATTCTCTCTCTCTCTCTCTCTCTCTCTCTCTCTCTCTCTCTCAAAAATAAACATTAAAATTTGTGTAATTAAAAAATAAAAAATAAAGTAAAAATAAATCTTGAAATCAGGTAGTGTCATTCCTCCAGTTTCATTCGTCCTTTTGAAGTTGTTTTGTTACCTAGATTTTGTGCATTTCCATGTGAGTTTCAGAATCAGTTTTTCAGTTTCTTCAAAACTTACGAGGATTTGGGGATTTTCTTGAATCCATAGTATCAGTGTGGGGAAAATTGACATCTTTACAGAATTGATCCATGAAGGCATCACATAATAAGAAATGCTTATGCTATGGGGCGGGGCATCTGGGTGGTTCAGTCGGTTGAGCATCGGGCTCTTGGTTTTGGCTCAGGTCATGATCTCACAGTTGGTGAGTTCGAGCCCTGAATCAGGCTGTAAGCTGACAGCCTGGAGCCTGCTTGAGATTCTCTTTCTCCCTCTCTCTCTGCCCCTCCCCCACTTGCATGCATGCTTTCTCTCTCTCTCACTGGCTCAAAATAAATAAACTTAAAAAAAAACAGAAATGCTTCGGGATGTATCTATGTGTGAGTTCTATACACTGAAACCACAAAACGTTGCTGAGAGAAATTAAATACCTAAATGCATAGAGAGATATGCTCCAACTGACCATTTAAAAGATTTGCCATGCTTTATTGGCATCGGTTTTTTTTTCCTTCCTCTCTGTGCTGCAGCCCAGCGCCAAAGAAATTAAGATGTAATAACTCTAAAGGTGTGTTGTTTGACTCTATCTTCAGTCCCTAATGAAAAAGTGATTGGTGGAAAGTTTAGAAATGTAGTGTTTATAAATAAATTATTCATGGAATCATTAGGTGCTCTATTTATTCTCCGGGCACTTTGTTCTTTCTCTTCCTCCATTTTTCTGTCTGTCTTTTGATACTTCACTTCTCATTAGCGTCTTTGGCAAGGATGGTAGAGAGAAGACATAAGACTGAACTCGTAAATTCCTTTCCCCCTGTTACGAAAGCCTTTGTGGAGAAAGAGGCGGCCTGTTGTGTTCAGGGATGTCACTTATCTTTTCGCTCCCATTCCCTGTCCTGCCTTTCCATAGATGAATGACGATCGGCAGTAGTAGGAAAGTACAACTATGCACGTTGAGCTATCAAATGCTGCCTTCTAAGTTTGCTCCTGTGCTTTATCAGTGAATACTCAGAACGTGTGTCAAGCGCATTTCTCAAGAGGGAAGCCTATGTTTCCGAAGAAGATTTGCCATAATAAAGATTTAGAATTCGAAATTGGTTAGATTCTCTGGTAGGGTTGGCTTGGTAGCTGTTGCGATTACAGCAAGCTATTACTGAGAGCTTTCGTCAAACTTTTGTGTTATTCATACTTCAGGTTAACAATTCTGATGAAAATTTGCTTTCGGGTCTCATCTTGTCAAAGACTTGGTAGAAGTTGTAGCTAATGTGTATATGTTACGAAGACATGGCTTTTTAATTGTGGGGCATAATAAATAGAATGTTATTTATAAGTACCTTCCGTAAGATGTAGTTGAAACTGTGTTACTCTGGATAAAATAAAGAAAGAAAATAATACATATTGTGATGCAATATCCCTAATTATCTTCATTATATTCACTTGACTGTTCATTTGCAAAGTAGGTAATCTGCTAGAGACACTCAGTTATTACTACTGATTTGAAAGGTTCTCATATAATTTTACTTAATTTAGAGTAAAATTGCCTGCACAGTATGTAGCGTGAGGTTAGTGATTCTCTGGAAGGAACTGTTGTGAACAAAGAAAAACAAGCAAAGAAGGGGACCCAGCAATTGTCAAGAAAAATTGCATTTGGTCTTTGAGAAGTAAAAATACAAAAACCACAATTAGAGTCAGAGAAGAAATAGTTCAAGAGTTCCGAGATAATCGTTTTGTAATATATGCGTGTATCAGGTCATCAGTTATATCTCATTACAGCTGGGTA
Source organism: Neofelis nebulosa (assembly GCF_028018385.1). NCBI lineage: Eukaryota > Metazoa > Chordata > Mammalia > Carnivora > Felidae > Neofelis > Neofelis nebulosa. The sequence goes on from NC_080794.1 coordinate 11,818,287, forward strand.
GGGGGAGAGTACTAAGAAATACTAAACTTATTCAAATAAGCAAGCTCTGTGGGGTGCATCGTATGACATTTAAGGAACCTGTAAATGTCATCATGGAATCAGCAGCCATCAGTTTGAAAAAGCACCGTTAATAAAATTTGCCATGTAGTCTTTAAGAAATTGATCCATCTTTAAGAAAAGGAAACTGAGAAGTGAACTTCTCTGCCAACAGTTACTGCAGGCCTACTGTGTGTTAAGCCCTGGAATGCAGAGATGAAAAGTCAAGATCCTGATTTCAAGGGCTTCCAGCTGCGGCCAAATGAGGAGCTTGGCTAATCTTCCCCCCAAAAGCAGTTATAAAACTGGGGGAAAAAGTTAAGTGCTGTAGAATCAACCAAAGGCATACAATAATCTGAGAAGCGTTATACTTGAGAAACTATTTACTATTGGATCTGTTCATCAGAGGATGGAAACTTCATTAGCTCAAGATGTTGGGGCATAACCTCAGTCCAATCTTTGGCTGATCTTTAAACTGTGCAGTTGCAAGGGTGACCCCTAGGAATCCAGGTTTAAAAATTAAAACAAGAATTGAAAGAAGAAGAAGAAGAAGAAGAAGAAGAAGAAGAAGAAGAAGAAGAAGAAAACCAAGCATGGATATAATAGGCTGTGTTCCATGGGAAGACACATTTCATGGACTTAACCCGGTCAAGTTGCCAAAGAAACCAAAAACAAACCAACAAACAATAATAAAAATCAACAACCACCGTGTTAGGGGGAGAACTTGGGAATCCAGAGGTGCTAATGTGACTCAGAAAAAAATCAGTCAATAGAAACTTTCTCTGAGTATCCCTAAATGTTTGGTTTAGTAGACAAAGACTTCAAAGCAGTGAAATGAAATTATTTTTAAAAAATTAGAGGAAGTTATGACACCACGAATCAACAGGTAATAAACCTCAATAAGCACAGAGGAATTATTTTAGAAAAAATAGAATCACATGGAAATTCTGAAATTAAAAATACAGGAACTGAAATGAAGAATGGAGCATGACTCAAGAGCAGATTTGAGATGGCAGGAGAAAGATTCTATGAACTTGAGACTGATCAATAGAAATTATCCAATATGAAGTACACGGAAAAGGGACTGAAGAAAAATTAAGAACGCATTGGAGATTTGTGGGACAACATCAAGAATACCAACATGAATGAAAGAGGAGTCCCAAAACGAGAAGAAAGATAGAAAGCAGCGAGGAAAAACAAAACAAAACAAAAACAAAAACAAAGAACAAAAAACAAGAAGTTTAATGAAGTAATGGCCCCACACTTCCCAAATTTGAAAACTACCTTCACAGATCCAAAAAACTCAATGAATCTTAGAAAGAATAAATACAAAACTATCCACGTGTAGCCATATCATAATCAAACCGTGGAATACCAAAGAAAAAGAGAAAACCTGGAAAGCAGCAAGAGAGAAACAGCGCATGACATGGAGAAGATTTGATGCAATTACCGACTGACTTCTCATTTGAAGGAATGGAGTCCGGAAAGCAGCTGAAGTGCATAGTCAATGTGCTGATGGGAAAAAACTACCAAGAATTATAGATCCAGCAAAATTAGCCTTCAGTGAAAGGTGAAATAAAACCCCTTCCCAGATTAACAAGAGAAAAGTAAAAATCGTTGAGAACTCATTGATAGTAGAATACCACAGGAAGTCATTCAGACAGAAAGGAAGTGATCCCAGAAGATAACTCAGATTCACAGAAAGCAATGGAATACACTAGAAACAGTAAATATGTAGGTTGATATAAAAGGCTCCGTATCTTTATCATTTCTTCTCATGACTTCTTAAAAAGGCACAATATTCTATATGTTATCATAATATTCTACTATTGTATTTGCATACATAGGTACACATTCATATATATGAAATATGTATGACAATAATATCACAAAGAATGGTGAGGAAATGGAGCTAGAAAGGAGCCAGTTTTCGATACCTTACTGTAATTAATTTACCATTAGTCTGCTGTTGAATGTGATACGTCAAGATGCGTATTGTAATTCCTAGAGCACCCATTAAGAAAATAATTCCAAATAAAATCACTGAAAAGTCAACATAAGAGTTAGAGTATTACACTAAAAATATACTTAACAAAAAAGGCAATAAATGAGGAATAGAACAACAAAAAAAAGACAGGACACATAATATGAAAACCAAATAGCTAAATGAGAAAATGTAAATCCAACCATGTATATTAAATGTGAATCATCTAAACATCTTGTTGTACTACATTTAAAAAGCAGGATCCAGCTATAGGTTGTCAACCGAGACACAAATTAGATTCAAAAACCCAAATTAATTTAAAGTAAATGATGGGAAAAGGTGGTAATACTGTTAGACAAACAGTAACCCTAAGAAAGTTATAGTCATTGTAATGATATCATACAAAATAGACTTTAAAACAAGAAATATTGCTAGAGAGAAAGAGGGATATTTCACATTGACAAAAGGGTCACTCGACCAGGAAGATACAAAATTATAAATATATATACACACGTAACAATAAAGCGCTAAAAATTACACAAGGCAAAAACTGATAGAACTGAAAGGAGATGTGGAATGAATCATGGAAATGAATTAACTTTCCATCAACTAAAAATATAAAATATTTGCATATTACCAGTCATGTCTTTGTTGAAATAATATTGTACTAGACCAGTATAAGTTCTATTTATAATATATGCAATACACACACACACACACACACACGCACGCACACATACACACATGTACAAGGAGGAACAGTACAGATTCAGTTCCATAAGAATCTTAGAAAAGCCTTGACCTGAATGAAGTTTTCCCCTAAATCTCATAGAAGAAGGAATGTGACTAAAGCCTCATAATAATCTTAGAAAAGTATGAATTATACAGGTTTCCCCTACAGGATAATTACCCGTGGTGAGGCATCAACTGTGAAGAACCTATCAAATTCAGCCCAAGCCATGCCAAAGAACTTGTACTTAATTGATGACCCTGGCAATAGAACTCGGAATGTGCTTTACCAGATTTAAAGGTCCCCTCTGAGGTGACATTTCTAATGCTCTCAAAGGGTGAGTTAAAACTCAAAATTTGTTATTAATAGCAAAATGCAGTACTGTGAGAACATGCTGGATGAAGACTGACTCATCAATTTAAGAGAAAAAGCTTAACCGTGGGTGAACACTTGATGAATGTAAAAAGCTAATATGATGCAAGAATATATTGTTAAAAATGTGACAGGAAAGTTTTAAAAAGGAGTGTTTCATTAACCTCTCTTGGTGAATTTTTCTTCATATACTGTATCCATTTTTTTCTATTATACCTTACAAAAAGCAGCAAGAAAAAGGATATACAGAGAAGACTGGCTGATACCAAAAAAACAATGAATGGAAAATAGGTTCTTCCTAAGGGCAATAAAAGACATTTGGATTACTTTTGCCCAAATGAGAAAGGGTAAGAGATGGCAGCATTATTTTAAAGTTCTCAAGTTTTATTTTTGTTTAATTTTTAAAGCTTATTTATTTATTTGAGAGAGACTGAGACAGAGTGAGTGGGGGAAGGGCAGAGAGAGAGAGAGAGAGAGAGAGAGCGAGAGAGAATCCCGGGCAGGCTCCGTGCTGTAGCACAGAGCCCAACACGGGGCTTCAACTCCCGAAACCATGAGATCATGTCCTGAGCGGAAACCAACAGTCGGACACTTCACTGGCTGAGCCACCCAGGCGCCCCTAAAGTTCTCACATTTTAATATTTGTGGATTTTTACAAAGAAACTAGGTAAAAATCGAACCAAAACAAACATCAGTCTGTCTGAGAGAGGTGATGTACCACGTGGCCTCATGGGATTCCATGCGTGTATTCAACAGACCTACATTACACAGTCCTAGTGTTGCATACTGGATAAGGACATAGCCACGTCAGCAACGGCCTGTGCCCCACGGGTGGGCAGAACGGGGGTCCTGTCCCAGCTGTGTGAACTCAGCAAAATGCCCGGCTGGCCCTCTGTGGACCTAAAACTCCCCAGCTGTGAAACAGAGACAGGGGCAGTGCCCACCGCCCAGGAAGGTCATGGGCATTAAGTGGGGTGACGCACAGAAAGCCGTTAGTCCAGTTCCAGGCACACAGAAGATGATCAGCGAGTCAGACGCCGCCGAATTTGTCTGTCATCGTCTCTGAGTCCCCGTCATCATCACTGTCACCCCTGTGGTCATCGATATCCCCGTTCGCCATCTTCCTGCCCTTCGCCCTCCTCAGCAGGATCCCCACTGTCACCCCCAGCCCCCTTGATTTTGGCCTCCATGGTGGGAATTCTGCAAGGTGATAGGCACCCGCTTTGCTGCTCTGTTAGTCATTTTTTTCTGTGAACAGTTCCTGAATGTCACCGTTTAAGAGGCAAATCTAGACGTGGAACGGGCCCTGAATTGTTGTTAGTTTAGGTCACACTGTCCCATTCTCCTGTTCATGCTCTAATGATAGATGGTTATCCATCATTTAATGACATTGATACAAAAATGTAATTTGCTTAAATTATTCTTATTTGGGGCTAATCCAAGAAATTAAGTTCCACTTATATTATAGCAAATTCATTGCACGGAAAAAATGAAGTCACACTATGATCACATTCTTACCTTTTGTGGCAAAGGAACACGGAGTAAAGCACTTACAGCGACATATCCCCTGTTCACAAAAGATCCAATGAAATATGAATTCAGCAAGCCTTGCTACTTAAGGAACCACGGTGCCTTTGCTGTTTAACCATGCTTTGGGCTTGCACGTTTTAGGAACATCAGTAAGTACTCTGGTAGACGAGGAACGGAGAACCGGCCCCTCTTCTCTGTCTCTGAGCTCCAGCTGTGCAGGTTTCTAAAAAATAGATAACGGAAAAAATTTGGCCATCCTTTTATTGTTGCGAAATACCTACATCTGCAGAGAAAGGTTTTTGGGTTGAAGATATATTCTTCTTCAACAACAGTTTAGGGAGGTGGCTTTTATTTTTGTCCAGACTTTGGCTTTGAAATGTTACTGGATTGTTGATTTAGGAAGCGGCTTCCTCCAGATAAAGGAACGGTACGTTTCCATATGTCACAGGCTCATGTTGGTGGATGTGGACGCTTGTTTCATTGTCCTCTTCCTGAGGTTAGGGTGGTACCCAGTGAATGACTGAGTTGCTCCTCAGGGCAGCCGATGAGCCAGCGCCTACGTACAAGGTGCCCCACCAGTCGACGACAAGATAACTGAGATACTATCGAGAGTACGCGCTTGGAACCTTTCACAGTAACTGGATGCAGCCATGACATTCAAACATGTGCTTGTGTATTTATCGAAAATCTCAGTTGCCAATTGATTGAAAGTTTTAAAAAAAAAATGACGAAGAGTGACAATAACCAAAACCGAAACAAAAAATAAATTCTGGTCCTTTAAAGAACGCCGGTTCTGTGGGGTATGAACAGGTGCACCAGGAAAGGACATGCCATCCTTAGAGAGGCTTGGGAGAAAATGGTAAAAGAAGTCAGGTAAATTCTTGTCTTCAGGACTCCTCTGAGGCTGCATCGTTAACCTCCGGGAAGCAGGGCCTCTGGCCTCCTCAAACCCTGGATTTGTCTAGCATCAGCAACAAGCATTGTCCTACGGAGGACCTTCCTGAAGAGTTAGTATTCTGTAGCTGTTTTAAACTTGGCAGTCGCTTCTAAAATTTTTTTAACGCGTTATTTCTTTTTGAGAGAAAGAGAAACAGAGCACAAGCAGGGGAGGGGCAGAGAGAGAGAGAGGGAGGGAGACACAGAATCCGAAGCAGGCTCCAGGCTCTGAGTTGTCAGCACAGAGCCCGACGTGGGGCTCGAACCCACGGACCACGAGAGCATGACCTGAGCCGAAGTCAGACGCTTAACCGACTGAGCCACCCAGGCGCCCCTGCAGTCGCTTCTTACATAGTATTAATACAGCAGCCTAATTCTTCAAACTTGGTTTTCCCCTTATTTTTTTTAATTTTTGCAACGTGACCTGTAATGCTACTGCTGTAATCGTGTCCCCGTTTTTCTGATATCATGGGTTTCTTTTCATTTGCTTAACAACAAAACAAAACAAAACAAAACAAAAACAGAGGTGCCTGGGTGGCTGTCAGCTAAGCATCTGACCCTTGATTTCAGCTTAGGTCATGATCTCATGGTTCGTGGGATTGAGCCCCACATGGGGCTCTGCAATGACAGTGGAGCCTGCTTGGGATTCTCTCTCTCTCTCCCTCTCTCTGCCCCTCCCCCACTCATTCTCTTTCTCTCTCTCGAAAATAAATAAATAAACCTAATCTTCAAAAAAATGACCAGTTGATCAAAATGGGATGAAGTCCCACCTCCTGGAAGCCAGAGACTACATCCAAATTTTTTTTATGTTTATTATTTTTGAGAGAGAGACAGAGCGTGAGTGGGGGAGGAGCGGAGAGAGAGGGAGACACAGAGTCCGAAGAGGGCTCCAGGCACAGAGCCCTCCAAGGGGCTCAAACCCATGAGCCATGAGATCATGCCCTGAGCCAAAGTCGGTCACTTAACCGACTGAGCCACCCAGGGGCCCCTACATTTTTTTATGATTTCCGGATCATCACAGAGAATATGGAAAGAGCCTTCTCCTGAGGGGTGACTTCGCAATAGGTGTGCTGGAAAATACTTCTTGGCATATGAAGGTGAGATTAGAAACCGAAAGGATATTGGAATGAATCAGATGCGAAAAGGCTTTTTAGTGGCACCCACAGAAGGCAGAGGAAACAAGAGGGCCACTGAGGGTCAAAAAAGTCACTGAAAGTGTACTTTTAAAAAATACCCACACATGAAAGCCTTCCTTGAAATGCTGTCAGATGTCAGCACTCTGACACCCAGGTCTAGCGGTAGCCACACGTTATAGGGAAGAGACTGCTTCACTTCGTGGTGGTTCCGTCTCCCTCGTTTGTTTATCTATTTTTAAAAGTTTATTTATTTGGGGGGGGGGGAGTTGAGGGCAGAGAGAGGGAGAGAGAGAATCCCAAGCAGGTTCCATGCTGTCGGTGCAGAGCCCGAGGTGGGGCTCAAACTCACAAACGGTGAGGTCACGACCTGAGCAGAAATCAAGAGTCGGATGCTGAAGCGTCTGAGCCCCCCAGGCACCGACCCCCCTGCCCCGCCTCCTCTCTTAGGCAAGGGTCGGGGAGGGGTGCAGGGAGCAGGGAAGGACGCCGGCTAGCCACCTTTTATTTCCCACTTGCCTGTTTTTTGCAAAACTTCTTAAACAACGTATCTGATTTCCTCACCACCTCCTCTGTCCTTGGTCGCAGGCATCTGGCTTTCAGGGCGGGCGCCGCCTTGACCTTGCGCTGACACTGCACAGGGCTGGGTGCTCGGTGCTCAGCACAAGGCACTCGATTGCATGCTTACAATACTCCTCGGAGTCAGGTCTTCCTCCTCCCGTAATTTTATAGGCCAGACGCTCAGGCTTAGGTGAAGCAGTTTGCTACACACGGTCACTATTGACAGGGCTGGGATTAAGCCCAGGGCAGAGTGACCGCAACGCGTTCTCTTAACTACCTCGTTGTTTACTCGAAAGTGCCAGGAAATTGCTTCCGACTTCGAGAGGTGTTATTATAACCCATTTAATGCCCTTACTCTTAACGGGGGGGGGGGGGGGGGGGGGAGCATCGCCACCCTCCCGGGGGGCATTTGCAAATTTGTAGGGGTACTTGGCTGTCTCAAAGCTGGAGGTGAGAAAGCTACTGGGATTTAATAGCTAGGAAAAGGAGGAGGACAGTGGTGAGGAACGTCCTGCAAAGCTGAGAACCACCTTGTGGAACAAAGAATGGTCCTGCCTCAAATGCCGATAATGGCCCATTCGGAAACAATGATAATGGATGAGAATCTAATAATGGGATTCTGAAAGCCTAAATAACTTCCCCGAATCTAGAGCCATAAATCAAACTGATCTCTGTCTGGCTCTAAAGCGTATGCTTTTTTTTCACTCTATTCAACAGTACATTAAAATATTATGTATAATTTGATTTGCTCTCAGAATTATCATATTTTATATGCAACATCTCAAAAGTAATTTATTTAGAGAATAGTTAACTAATTTCCTGATTGAATGTTCTTTTAATACATTTAATGGAGATAGCATGTATCATAGTACTCTCCAGATTTTTTGAAGGATGCTAAAACTCAGTGAAAGAAACCATCAACACTGTATTAAATTAAGAGAGCTGCATATTCTGGAACATGCTGTCTTCTACACTGTCGACCAGGAGTGGAAAGGACTCATTTAGGAAAGGAGAGGGATGGAGGAGGGGGAGGGAAATGCTAGGCGAAGAGATTAGGAGAGAGAAAAACATCCTTGGATTTTGATTTAATTTGTCTTCTATACTGAGCTCTGGGCTGTCACTTGAAGTGTTTACTTCTCTGAAATATCATTAAGAAATCTCCTTCATAAACTTTCTACAGGGTTGTTTCTAAATTTAAACAAAATTTTCGATTTTCTCTACATAAAGGCATCTCTTTAATGTGCTTATTTCCAAAATGTATGCCATATATTTTGTGTAGCGGTCACTGGTTGTGCTGGGCAAAGACCTTGTCACTCTTGGTAAAGGAGGCTTTATCACAGATCTGTGATGCACACGGGGCCGTGGGGCATACACTTGGAAATGCCCCGAGTCTGCAGGATTTAACCATCCTTTCCTAACAGCCAGTCCGTGTGTGTACGTGTGTTTGTGTGTGTGTGTGTGTGTGTGTGTGTGTGTGTGTGTGTGTGTTGGCTTTCTTTGCTACCCCAAAAACTGCAGCACCGGTTTCAGCCCCACCTCCATGCCTACCATGGAGACTCCCATCCTGAGTTGCCTGGAGGGAAAAAAATGTTTCTATTGCGCTCTCTAGTTTTTTGGGGTTTTTATTCCTCCCTATTTGCCCAACTTGGGACATATTTAAATTCCCAGTGTATTCCCAGTGAAGGTGATTTTCTGGGCACCAGAGAGAACAGAGAATCTCAAATTTCAGTGGTAAGAATATCTGGGGAGCTTGTTAAAAATGCAGATTTCCAAGCCCTGCACTAGAGACTTAAATTTAGTAGCTCTTAGGGGGAGTCACGCGCTTTGTCAACAAGTCCCTCAGATGATGGAGTACGGAACGCGAACTAGACTTTGAAGACTTTTAGCTCAGGACTCAGTAGGCCCTTGATAAGTAGTTGTTGAATGTACCTAAAGGCTCTCCTGACTCCTATCGAGAGGCTGTTACCTCTAACCACATGGCCTCACAGTCCTAGAAGATTCTTTAGTCCTGTCTTGCCTTTTGTCTACCTTTGTCCACCTGTTTTCAGTGACTCTGGAAGTCTTACCCTGGTTGCTTCTCACGGTCTCCTACACACGCCCTTTCCATTCCCACGCCATCACGCTGTGTCGGATGCTCCTGTCCCATGTCCTGTTGGCAGGTTCCCCGGGCTCCAGACTCTTCACTCCAGCTTCTGTTGGAAACCACTCTCACGTGCATCATTCTCCTCTCCGTGCTTATATGCATCGAAGACTCTTCATGATTTGGCCCAAGCTACTCTTCCACTTGATCTCTCTCTCTCCTCTTCTCTTTAACCCCCACTGCTTTACAGTCTTGTCCCTACGCGTGCATTGTGCATTTCCACCTTTCTGTCTTTGTTTTTCGCCAGTTCCCATGGGCAGAAAAGGGTTAACTCAGCAGGACTGGGTTGTTCAGTCCCTGCACTTGCCAAAGAAATGCTACTTCAGGACTAGCCCTTGGCCAGCTCCCGGGAGAAAATGTCTGAGCCCCTGAAATAGTCTTCCTGATGAGAGTGTTTTTGTATACCCAAGGCCTGGGATTGTAATATATTTAAGGTAAACACACCTATTTGCATGCCTGAGACATTTTGGAGTTTATTCTATAGATGTCTTCACACAAGGGTAAACTGTGTGTTGTGGTCTTGTTTGGTGAAGTGAAAATTGGAAATAACCCAATTATCCATTGAAAGCAATATTAATGGAATACGAATTCCTTAATAGTAATAGCGATAAAGCTTCCATTTACTGAACACATTGTGTTCTAGGGCTGTGCTAAGTGTTTTATGTACAGTATTTCACTTAAGTTTATAGCAGATCTTCTGTAGGTTATCCCCACGTAGACAAACACGGAGGCACCCAGAGGTGAAATGAGGTCATATGGCTAAGATCCGTATGACTCCATCCATCCATTCATACTGGACTGATAAAGAGTGATCAATTAACAAAGAGTGATGGAGCCCTCTGTGCTGACACAGAAGGATCCTTATGGCACATTATTAAGCTTAAAAGTGAAAATTACGGGGGGCGCCTGGGTGGCTCATTTGTTTGAGCGTCCAACTCTTTTAATTTCGGCTCAGGTCACAATCCCAGGGTCATGGGATCTAATCCCATGTGGGACCGTGTGCTGAGTGGGAAGCCTGCTTAAGATTCTCTCTCTCCCTCTGTCCCTCTCCCCCACTCATGTGCACTCGCTCTCTCTGTCTGTCTCTACAAACATATGAAATCACTTGCATGTGACCATTTTGTAAGCCATATATATATATACATATTTGTCTATTGTATAGAAATTCTGTTCAATATGTATATTAAACATACTTTCTAGTTGTAAAACATTTAGAAAATGAAACAAAGCACAAAGAAGAAAATCATGACCCATAACCTAACCCATCATTTCCTTACCATAGCATCTCTTTTCTGTGTTCTAAGAATAGATCTTACCAGCAGACCTAATGGACCTCAATGCTAGCAGGTTTGTTCTGAGAACAGGAGACAAAGACAAGTTGTGTTGTTTAAGTAAATTTGACAAACACTGCATTTCACATCCTCTCCTTGTTCTGGTGCAGATATATTTATTAAAGAAGGCCCCTTCTTTATTCAGGATTTCTTAGACTGAGTGACTGTCTAACCCTTACACGAGTTGACCGTCCATAGCTGGGCAGTTCATGGGATGAAAGGTAACTGTTGCTTCCCCCGCACAGCAGGACCCTGGGCACCGACAACAACTACTTTCTCATCTCTACATCCAAAGACAAATCAAGAGCTTCAATTTATTTGTCCCAGGGTTTGTACGTTCAAGATCCGCAAGAGTGACTCTAATTGACTCTGAGCCATATGCCCCAAATAGTCGCTATGGGAAAGGGGATAAGACTCTGATCTTTGGCCTTGGTCATGAGCTGGGCACTGTGGCCAGGGCGCCGAGCTCTGTGATGGCCAAAATGGCATGAATCACAAATACCTGAGTCGAGAAAATTAGTTGCACCAAGGAAAAGAGAGGAGGGAAAAGGTGACAAGATACAAGATGTCCTAATATGCTGCCTTATTCTCTTTCTGTACTCTTTGGTTGGAACTCCTAATGTGTTTCATACAAGTGTGTGTTTTATATTCATGCTATATATTCCTTCTCATATTATACTTTTCCAGTTAATATATTATGAACACTTGTTTTCCACTGACATTAAATATCCTTCAGAAACATGAGCTTCTAGAGCTACATTATGTTCCATTTCATGAATGAAGTGTATTTATTTATTTATTTATTTATTTATTTATTTATTTATTTATTTAAAATTTGTTAACGTTTATTTATTTTTGAGAGAGAGAGACAGAGCATGAGTGGGGGAGGGGCAGAGAGAGAGGGAGACACAGAATCTGAGGCTGGCTCCAAGCTCTGAGCTGTCAGCACAGAGCCCGACGTGGGGCTCGGACCCACACACCATGAGCTCATGCCCTGAGTCGAAGTCGGATGCTCAACTGACTGAGCCACCCAGGTGCCCTTATTTATTTTTTAAATTTTATTTCAAATTCTAGTATAGTTAACATACAGTGTAGTATTAGTTTCATGTGTACAATATAGTGATTCAGCACTTCCGTACGTCATCCAGTGGTCGTCACACATGCACTCCTTAATCCCCGTCACTGATTTAATCCAGTCCCCATCTACCTCCCCTCTGGTAACCATGTTTGTTCTCTAGAGTTGTGAGTCCATTTCTTGCTTTTTCTCTCCCTCTCTTTCTTTTTTCCCTTGGCTCATTATTCCACATATGGTATTTGTCTTTCTCTGAGTTCTTTCACTTAGCATTATATACTCTCTAGATAGATCTATGTCGTTGCAAATGGAAAGATTTCATTATTTTTTATGACTGAATAATATTCCATTGTGTGTATATACCACATGTTCTTTATCCATTCATCTGGTGATGCACACTTGGGTGGTTTCCATAATTTGGCTGTTGTAGGTAATGTTGCTATAAACATAGGGATGCGTGTGTCCCTTTGAATTAGTAATTTTGTATATTTTAGGTAAATACCCAGTAATGTGATGACTGGATCATAGGGTATTTCTATTTTTAACTTTTTGAAGAACCTCCATACTGTTTTCCACAGTGGCTGCACCAGTATGCATTCCCATCAACAGTGCAAAAGACTTCCTTTTGCTCCATATCTTTACGAACACTTATTTCTTGTGCTTTTGATTTTAGCCATTCTGACAGGTGTGAGGTGATATCTCATTTTGGTTTTGATTTGCATTTCCCTGATGATGAGTGATGTTGAGCATCTTTTTTTTCATGTGTCTGTAGGCCATCTGTATGTCTTCTGTGTCTTCTTCACACAGTCTCAGAAATCCGTTCAGTTCTTTGGCCCATTTTTAATTGGATTATTTGTTTTTTAGGTGTTGAGTTGTATATGTTCTTTATATATTCTGGATACTAACCCTTTATCTGATATGTCATTTGCAAACAACTTTTCCCATTCAGTAGGTTGCCTTTTAGTTTTGCTTATTTCCTTCACTGTGCAGAAGCTTTTTTATTTTGAAGTGTTCCCGATAGAACTATATTTAATGAGTGAACTATATTCCTCTATTGTTAGGCATTTAGCTTGTCCTTAATTTTGGGTTTAAAAAGCTCTGGCTTATACATTCAGCAACAAGAATTCTTCTTGGTTCTCAACATTCAGACTCACAAGACCACGTTTGACACCCTTCTGCTCCCAAGTGTGTAAAATGGGAACATGGCTGAACAGGACCATTCCTTTCCTTTAGGAGTCCTTGCAGTGGTCCCTAGAAACTCATGTGCAAAGAGATGAAATTCACATAAAGTAAGTACAGGAACTGTCCTGGTTTAGAAGCCTTATTCCCCACAAAGAACCAGTAACTCTTACAACAGTTTCAAAGGGACAGGTGTCAGGGGCCTTGTAAAGGACGTGTCCAGTTACAAGTACACACACTCAGGGAAGCTCAGTTTCTATCAGACTATAGTTCCCATAGTCTAGATGCCATGTAGCAGCCCAGGATCAGTTTTACTCTAAGTCATGGTGACTAATTATCAACATACTTGATGTGCCCTCTCATCAGGTGACCAGGTAAATGAAGGTCAAATTCTCCTGCAGAGGGGCACCCGGGTGGCTCAGTCAGTTGAGCGACCTACTTTGACTCAGGTCATGATCTTGCAATTTGTGAGTTCAAGCCCCACGTTGGGCTCTGTTTGGACAGCTTGGAGCCTGGGGCCTGCTTCGGATTCTGTGTCTCCCTTTCCTCCTTGTGCTCTGTCTCTCTCTCTCTCTCTCTCAAGAATAAATAAATGTTAAAAAATTAAAAAAAAAAATTATCCTGCAGAAATGAGGAGAGGTTTTATAAACCCTTTATCCACACACATTTTAGACATAAATCGTTGTCTCTATATGTGATTATTTCCTTTAAAAAAAAAACCCTAAGAAGTGGGAATATGGAGTCAAAGAGAATTAACAATTTAAAAACTCCTGGTGCATGTAGCTAAATTATGTTCTAGATAGACAGACCAAATAAAAATACCATTCATGGTACACCTGTCATGTTTGGGGCCCAACCTGACTTTCTGGCATCATTTCCTTCATTTTCTACCTGAATGTAACTTTTCCTCTGGCCCCATGAGCCTCTCCACCATCCCACCCATTTCATTTTCTTTAACATCTCTTGTTTAGCCTTGTCTTCTGACTAGAATATTCTGTCATTTGTCTGCCTGGTACCATCTGATTTACCTTTCAAAGTGTTCTAGAAATGTCACCTCCTCTCCAACCACTGATTCCCTTCAGCTCTTTCCTAAGTAGAACTCTTGACTCACCCCTGTCCTGCCCGTACCTTTTTTGTTCTGAAGACAGCTTTTGTGCTTCTCAGGTTGTATTATTGTCTGTATTCTCTACTAGGATGTGAACTTTTTATAGCTGGAAACTGAACTTGTAATTCCCCAGCTCAGAGCACTTTGAATCATCTATAATGACCTTTTAAAAATGTTTGTAGAAGAGCGTAAGTTAGTTTACCAGTAAAGATTTATCAATTAACTATAGGGCAGGTACTATTGAAAGTACTCCATCCCCAGCATCTAGAATGGTCCCTGCACAAAACACATGGCCAGGAAACAGTAAGCCCTGCTTGAATGAGTGAGTGAATGCAGGTAGAGCACCGAATAAGAAAAGTCCCCATTCTCATGAAGTATAACTCTCAAAGAGGGAAGAGAGAGAGTAAACCAGCCAATAAGAGAGCCATGAGATGGAATAAGTGCTATGGAAGGAACAAAAATGAGGATGATGTTATAAAATGCTGGGTGGCTACTTTAGCTGGTAACCAGGGAGGGTTTTGCTGCAGAAATGGCAAGCCGAGATCTGTATGCCAAAAAGTCGTTGGCCTTGGGAAGACTTGCAGAAGAGCTTTCCAGGTAGAAGTAAAGCCTAGTGCAAAGACCCGGTGATGGAAAGAACCTGGCATGTTTCAGAGTGATAACAAGAAATGCTCCGGGGTGGGCCCAAACAGAAAAAAGAGATGATTTTCAAATTCTTAATGACTGCTACAGTATAAACATTGATGAATCATAACTCATTTCAACACCGGCTTCCCTCTCCCTCCCATCATCCCACTTTCTGGTTCTGAAGGTGTCCTGGATCCAGAGCACAGAAAGCTGTAGAGACACCCGTCTCCTCAGCCCAGTCCTTTTGTAGTCCTCCAACTCCCAATCAGATGGAAGAATACTCCCTGTTTTGATTTCATGGACTGTCAAGCAGATCATATTTTCAGTGGGTATCTTGGGATTCCTTTAAGACGGAGTCTAAGACTGTCAGGAGGTATTTTGGAGTGGCTATAATATAGGGCACTGCTTCCCGGACTCTAATGTGCTCGTGAATCCCCTGAAGGTCTTGTTACTAAACCGATTCTGCTCCAGCAGGTCTGGGGTGAGGCCTGAGATTCTGCCTTTCTAGTAAGTTTCCAGGTGATGCCGGTGCCTCTGGTCCATGGTCTCCACTTTTAGTTGAAGGGCACGTACCACTGATTCTGAGTCTTGGCTGCCTGTTAAAATCCACTAGGGAGCTTTTAAATCCCCTAACCCTCAGGCTGCACCCTATGCGGCTTGACTCTAAATCTCTAGAGTTGGGACTCAAGCAGATGTATTTTTTTAAATTCCCCCAGGTAATTCTAGTGTTTGGTGCGTGGACTCATCGGGTCCCTTCGGTTCACAGGCTGAATTCTACAGTCATTGATGAGGCAGCAGGTGCACTTTCAGAAAACAGACCTCCTGGGAAAAGAAAACCGTACCCTGTCAAAGTCCTAAAAGAACTCTAAAGGTAGTTAAGGTTTAAAATTTGTAAAGTTTGTTTTTATTAAGCGTGTGTTTGCGTTTTCTCCCTGAAGAACAGACAGGGCTCCTTTTTTCACTCTTTGGCTGTCCTAATTTAAAACTCTTGTTATTGGTACTGGCCTCTTTTGAAAGAACTTTTTTCTTTTTTCTGAAACCTTTGGGCAAACTAGGGTTATAAAGTAAAAAAAAAAAAAAAAAAAAAAAAAAAAAAAAGGAGGGACCTGCACACTGGCTTTTGCTGTGCAACCCAACGGAATGAAATAATGGAGTCTGAGGTTTGGGATAAATATGGTCACATCAGGTTGGCATTCCCTCCAAACTGATGAAAAAAATTATACCCTTCTGGAACCCACTGTAATTAACTCTCGGACAACATTTTTATTATAAATCCTCGTTTTAAGAAGTTTGTTACTCAGCTGTAAAATTTTGCTCTAGGCTATGGCCTGGGCATAGACAATTTCGGCTTGACAGAAGCTTTAAAAATAAAGGTCTTTTATTTTTTTTTTCATTGAGCAAGTGAAGTGTGGTTTTAAAAAGAATGAAATATCCAGTATTCTCAGACATTCTTTGCATCTCTCTCTATTTTTTTCTCTGAGCGGTCTTGATTTCCAACAAATGAAACCTAGATTGTTCGCATATTTTAAACCAAATGTTTAAACTCCGAAATGTTGGAGGGATTCTTTGAATTAAGGAAACGCATTTTGAGGGTCACAACTCAATAAAAAAAAAAAAAAGAAGAAAAATGTTCTTCACTATTTTTCACGTGCAGAACAAGGGCGGGGCAGGATTCTATTCTTTGAAGTTCCTCAGTCTGTTGCTCATTTTTCAAAGGGGAGATTACACAAGAAAGCTGAATGAAAACAGGAAGC
The DNA here is from genome assembly GCF_028018385.1 of Neofelis nebulosa. Lineage (NCBI taxonomy): Eukaryota > Metazoa > Chordata > Mammalia > Carnivora > Felidae > Neofelis > Neofelis nebulosa. Next base: position 11,834,777 of record NC_080794.1, read on the forward strand.
GAATTCACTCTGTGCCTTCACTGAGAATTTCTCAAGGGATTTCTAAAATGTCCCTTTGTCATCAGTACATGTTAAAATAAACAGTGGTCAGTTTCATGGCACAAAGTCTTGATTTCTGTTTTTTGGTGTTGGGGACTTTTTCTGAGGTAGCCCTCTCCCCATAGTCCAGAGGGAACAGTCGCCCATCTCTGGATGACATTGTTCCTTCAGACTTGGATGGCTTGGATTCAGATCCGGATGGCTTGGATTTCACAGGGTACCTCACCCGCTGGCTGTCATTAGCATCCTGTCTGCTCACAGTGAGTTCCTTCCTCCTACCTCCTTTTCATCCCCCTTTGACAATGGGTGTGACAGTCATCTTACCTTTACCTCCTGCCTGACTGGCATAACAGAAACCCAGTTACACACACTAGTGCCCATAGGAGCTCTGTCCTGGGGCCCTAGGTCTGCACAACCTTATTGATGGTCAGTAGTGGTCAACCCGAGGCCCTGCAGGACTTCATCAGTCCAAACAGACCTTACCTAGGTTGTGGCTGCAGCAAATCACTGCTTATAAACTTGTGCTGCTGTCATTAAGAGTAGTATTTCCTTTGAAAGGGCAAATAATGTAAAATCATGGCATATAAGGATTTCATAGGCAACCACCAATGGGAGGAAAAAGAAAGATAGGTGTTAACTTTAAAAACAGACTTTAGGCTCCTTGTCAATGACGATAGTAGGGAATTCAAGGTGTTCCGGCCATTACCCTCCATGTGATTGGCTGTCTTCATTCTAACTGAAACAGTAGGGCGTCACATTTTAGTTCAAGCATTCTAGGGAAGGAAGCCGGCCCCCACCCCCGCAGTCTGGATCAAGCCTTCCTCCCTCCCTCCTCTTTGAACCCTGGACTTACCTGGAACACAGCTCCTCAGAATGTCCTGTCTGCTTTCCACCAACTAGACCGTGAGCCCTTTGGGGTCAGAGACTATGTACCTTGTTCGCTGTTAGAATCCTGCCCCAGCACCTTGCTGGGTAAATATTTGTCGTATAAATCCATAACACGATGAAGAAACCCATGACATGGAAACATAGGGACTTGCCCCCAAATAACAGCTTTTGAATGTGTCTACCAATATCATACAATGCTTTCCAGGTTAATCGATGTATTTGGAAAAGACTGTCTGGTTTTGTTTGACGAGGGCCGTTTCCTAGGAGAGGAGTTGTAATGGCTGACGTTCACCGAGGGTTCGGTTACCAGGCACCATTCAAAGCGCGTCACCTGCATCAACTCGTGTAATCTTCACAACAGCCAGCATGGTGGGCACGGCCATTGGCCGTATTTGACGGATCGAGAGACTGAGTTACTTGCCCAGATCGCTGTAGTTGGTGGTTGGAACCCAGCCATTTCAACCTGAACCTCCTTTAGCCCCTGGGCTGTGAAAACAGGCCCACACTGTGGCCTCCCCCACGTGCAGGCCACGGCGGACCCTGTCTTCGCATCAGGGGACCGCCGATCTTCCACACCTCGCTTGGTGGTCACCCCACCCCCCGTGCGAAGTCCGTTTCTCTGATCCTCGTTTCCTTGCAGCGTGCACGTGTTTCTTCTCTCAGTTCCTCGCTGTCAGTGTTTTATGGCTCGGGGAGCCTGGGGAGGCCGCTGTACTCTTAACGCAAAGCCATTACCGCAGACATTTCTGCTCTTTTTCAGAACCCCGTAATTTGTTAAAAGTTCTGGCATGGGTTTTCCTCACGTCTTCTTGCTGACTGTGTTAGCACTGCACGCCAACATTCTCGGCCGTCTCCAGGGTACCGATTGAGACATAAAGGTTTCTGTAATTGTCTAACATCATTTGCCGCTTGATGTAGTCCGGCTTGCTCACGTAACTGCGCCCGGCTTCCAAGCGATTTTTCTGGCCCTGATGGGCTATAAAATCGTCTGATGCCGCTATAACTTTAAAGACAACAACATATTAGCTCGGAATCGTTTGCTTTTGTTAACTCACGTTTTCAGGTCGCCTCTGTACCCCGAGAAGGGGAAAACGATGAGCCGGGATTCTTTTGTGAAATTGAAGACAACGAAGAGGAATTTTTCTCATCGTCGCTTCTTTTCCTTGCTGAGGATACCGGTGTGCAGTGTGCTATTCTTGTCAACTGTCTGCGAGCTCTTTCTCATCTGAAGCGCGGATATGACATTTTTGTTTTTTTTTCCAACAGTGGGTGATGGCCAATCTCAAAAACTGTTCTGACCCAGGTTTTTCTGGAGCTGATAGCGATTTAAAAACAAAGCAGCCGTCCAAAGCCACACAGTTCGTTAGGGCCCAGACTGAGGCTGGACTCGTGGTCCCCAGATGCCCAATCCAGTGCTCCTTCCGTCGTACCACACCCTCACTCTTTATTTGTTTGAAATACTGGTCACTATTGCAGCTTTGCAAGAGAAGTTAAAGGAAACTTCACATGCTAAAAGCCAATTATCGTGAGAACTCCCAAGTCCTCATAGATTTAAGTTCCCAAAGAATAATACACACATGGCCACAAGAATGGCTTCCCAGGACGCTAGCAAAAAGAGATTTAAAAAAAAAAAAGTGTTTTATTTTCTAGCCTAACCCCAGACTTGCCTAAAGTTAAGTTTAAAAAAAAAAAAAAAAAAAGTATATGTGACATATTTACATGTTCCTAGGGAGCTGCTATCTGCAGAAACTGAAAAGGGGGTAGTAATCTTTCAACTCTCTGAGATTTTTTTTCACGGAGTTAATGTTTCAGTCCTGTGGAGAATCTAGTCTAAAATTCCTATGGTCCCTCATGATGTCCCCCCAAAAAATTTACAGTCTGTATTAGTTTGCTATGGCTACAATATCAAATAACCACAAACCGTGGGGCTGTAACAACCAGAATTCGATGTCGTACAGCTCTAGGAGCTGCAAGTCCAAGATCAAGGGACTGGCTCCTGTTGAAGGTGGAGAGGAAACGTCTCTTCCAGGCCTCTTCCCTAGTGTGTGAGTCCATTTGTGCTGCTGTAATGAAATATCACAGACTGGCTGCCTTAACAGACAACAGAAATGTATTTCTCACAGTTCCGGAGGCTGGGAAGGCCCCACATCAAGGCGCCCAAAGATTGGGTCTGGTGGGAGCCTGCTGCCTCGTTGGATGTTGGCCGTCTTCTCACATGGTAGAAGGGTCAAGAGATCTCTTTTGGGGGGGCCCCTTTTATAAGGGCACTAATCCCATTCATGAGGGCTTTGCTTCCGGACCTCGGGTGTTAGGATTTCAACATGAATTGTGGAGGGTGTGTAAACGTTCAGTTCATGACACTTCATTTGTGGAGGTTTGCTGACAATCTTTGGCATTCCTTGGCTGATAGAAGCATGATCCCAATTTCTGCCCTCATCTGCACAGGACATTCTCCCTGTGTGCATGTCTGTGTCCACATTTCCCCCCTTTCGTAAAGGGACACCAATCATATTGGATTAGGGGCTGACTCTATTCCATGATGGCCTCCTCTTTGCTAAGTACATCTGCAGTGACCATATTCCAAATGAGGTCACATTGTGATGTTCTAGAGCGTAGGACTTCAACGTATGGATTCAACCCGTAACACTGCCTATTTAAGTAAAGATTAGTTCTTTGATTATCAAACAGGAAAACCCTAAATATAGGCAATATGGCTTCCCATCTATCAGGAAAAGAAATGTAAGTGGCAAGTATTTACTTTAATTGAATTATTTAATGCCATTAAACCCATCATATACTTTTAAATAAAGTCCCTGTAATTCAGGGCCACACTACCTGGAGATTAAGAATATAATGAATAGTTTCATCACCTTGAGATATTGCCTTGGTTTATACAGGCTTTCCTCTCGTCTATTTTTTTTTTCTTAGCAGAACAAATATTTTCATTTACTCTGAGTGAATTCTTGATAAGTTCTTGATCCTCAGCTTCCAACTCCAATTTATTTAAAAGGTTACTTAGAAGACAGCATTCTCTAACTCTTCCTACGCAGATTCCTGTTCCCTTTTTTATGTCCCCATAATATTAAGTGCATGCCTCCATTGTAGTACCTTTACATTCAGGGATTGTACATCTTATTTATAAAACAGTGTTTATTTATTTCCCCAATACCTGGCATCATACGTGTGGTACATAATGTCTAGGGATGCTTTTTTTTTTAAGTTTATTTATTTATTTTTGAGAGAGAGAGCACACGAGCAGAGGAGGGGCAGAGAGAGAGGGAGACACAGAATCTGAAGCAAGCTCCAGGCTCTGAGCTGTCAGCATAGAGCCTGACCTGGGGCTCGAACCCACAAACCACAAGATCATGACCCGAACCCAGTGGGACGCTTAACCGACTGAGCCACCCAGGTGCCCCATGCTTGGGAAACTTTAAATATCCGGTAAAAGTTCACTGAAGATGGAATCAATGTCAAAGAGTTCATAGAAGCATATTATTTTAGAACTAGAGAAAGTCCCACATCACATTTTATCTAATATAGTCTATACACCCACTGTCTGGTCAATGATTTGTCAGTGTACAAAAATAATTAACCCAAATTAGTATTCACCCAGCAGATATTTTTAAAGATAATAGAAAAGCCAACACTTTTTACAGGACAATCATTATTTGAAATCCTCTGAAGTATGGTCTTTTGAAGCCCTGTAATGTTTTAAAAGTCCAAGCATTATAATTAGATATAGAGTGTTTACAATTATTTTAGATTTTAAAACTTTTGGAAAGTCTTTATCGTGACAATTTAACTCCATGTAATAAATAATATTTATGAGGGCCCCTGGGTGGCTCAGTCGGCGAAGCGTCTGACTCTTGATTCCAGCTCAGGTCATGATCTCACCATTTGTGACATCAAGCCCGTCATCGGACTCTGTGCTGGCAGCGTGGAGCCTGCTTGGGATTCTCTCTCTCACTCTCGCTCTCTCTGCCCTCCCCAGCTGGTGCATGGTGCTCTCTAAATAAAGAAATAAAGAAATAATATTTACTTGCATATATCCCATCTGCTACTTTGTAGCTACCTTGGGCAATAACTTTATCTTTCTTTAGGCTTTATAAAATATCAAACCACTAGTCAAGGTCACTTTTATCTCCAAAATTCCTTATTCAAATACATATCTTACAGCTATGTATTGTGCACCTGCTATGTTCTTAGCACCTGTCAAGGCACTAGGATCGTGACTGAAGGATGGGAAAACATATGAGACATGTCGCCTCCATGGGACCACAACCTGGGCACGATCCTGGACACAGAAGAATGTGACTTTTTTTTTTTTTTTAATGTTTATTTTTGAGAGACAGAGAGCGAATGGGAGAGGGGCAGAGAGAGGAGGAGACACAGAATTCGAAGCAGGTTCCAGGCTCTGAGCTGTCAGCACAGAGCCCGATGTGGGGCTCGAACCCATGAACCATGAGATCATGACCTGAGCCAAAGTCCGATTGCTTAACTGACTGAGCCACCCCGGCACACCAGAAGACTGTGACTTTGATGCAAGGTAGGAAGTTCTGTAAAAGGCATGGTGACGGTCAGAGAAAGCTTCCAGGGGCTAGGAACACTTGGCCTGTGCTTTCATCTGTGCTTATTGAAAGGTAACCTAAATACAAGAGAAGCTGACTTTTGTGGAGAAAGCCTGCTTCTTTTAAGTTTTGTGGATACATTATTTTTTATAAAGTTTATTTATTTATTTGGAGGGAGAGAGAGAGAGAGAGAGAGAAAGGGAGAGAGAGTCCCAAGCAGGCTTCACGCTGTCAGCACAGAGCCCAACGTGGGGCTCGAACCCACGAACCTTGAGATCATGACCTGAGCCCAAATCAAAAGTTGGATGCTTAACCGACTGAGCCACCCAGCACCCCTAAATTTTGTGGATACTTTAAAGGGGTGGTCAGACTGTCTGTTTTCACCCTGACTGGACTCTGAATTGACAGCTGAAATGTCACCAATTTCAAGGGTTGCAAAGGCCAACCGAAAATACCCGAGGGCTTCCTTCCACCCCTCAGCCCAAGCACAGGCCGTGCTTCCTGCCCGCAGGAGCTCTGGGGAGATCTTGAACCTTGGGGGCAGAACCTGAGCTTAGAAGTTCAGGATCCAGGGGTGCCTGGGGCGCTGTGTCGGGTAAGTGTCCGACTTCAGTTCAGGTCATGAGCTCGCGGTTGGTGAGTTCGAGCCCTGCGTCGGGCTCTGTGCTGATGGCTCAGAGCCTGGAACCTGCTTCGGATTCTGGGTCTCCCTCTCTCTCTGCCCCTCCCCCGCTCATGCTCTGTCTCTCAAAAATAAATAAACCTTAAAAACATATTTATTAAAAAAAAAAAAAAAAAAAAAAAAAGGAGTTCAGGATCCAAAGAGGACTTTTGACTGTTGCCACGGCCCGGAACCTAAGGGCAGACTGACACAGGAGCTCCCTGAGGAGGGTGCGGGATGGTCAGGGCAAGTTTCTTTGTGCCACAGGAGTCTTTCCTGCTGTTACTGAGTCTTTCCACCCTCCTGCAGACCCAGGAGCCACCAGATCTTGGATTTCCACCCACCGGCATTTCCTTCGTGCAGGTCCCAAATAGACAGGCCTCTCCCCCAAGACGAGGGAGGAGCAGCCCACATCCTCCTGGGGCAGAGCAGAGCGAGTCAGCTTTCCTCTCCTACCGTGACTGCCGTTCAGTGTGACCGATGCAGGATCCCCGGGTGCTGACATGGAAAATGAGGCTGCACGGGTGAACCCGCAAATGGTCAGAGGGGAAGACGGAAGGAGAGAGGAGCTTCCACGCAGGTCGTAGCTCTGAGTTCCTAGGTGACTTTCCGTGCATTCATGCATGTGTTCGCTCAGCGGGGATTTGTGAGGGGCAGCTCCGGGCCCAGAGCAGAAGCAAGGTAGAGGCCGTCCTTTCTTCGTGGAGGCTGCACTCTGTGGGGAAGATGGGTCATGGTAAGAGGATTACAAACTGGGATAAGGGCCATAATAAGGGGAACGTGATACCCTGTTGGCGGGTTGAAGAGGGCTTCAGATGTGTAACCCAGGAGGGCTTCCTGGAGACGATGACATTTCAGCTGATGAAGCACGAGGAGTCAGCTGTGCAAAAGGGCAGGCCGAAGGAACGCAAGTCAGGTGGGTTATCTTCACTCTTCAATTCACCAGCTTGAAAATGGGAGTGGGAGAGGAAGCAAAATACCCCCGATCAGATCGCTCTCTTGTCTGACTGATGAACAGACTCCATGGAGGGACGCTGGGCAGGCATCTAGCCTGGTGCCAGCCATCACTGTCTCGCAGGGTCACGAGATTCTCGTACCTGCTGGAGCCTTCCTCCACGAACTCTCGTCAGCATTCACTGCTCCTTCTTGCCCTCTTTCTCCAGTGCCGGGCTAAACGATGCCATCAAGTGCCTGGGATGTGAGGTCATTATTTGGTGGCCAGTGTACTTCCGAGCTGTGTATTGTGGGGGCCGCCTCAATTGCACATCCAACCCCTAGTCCCTTTGGTGCCGTCGGACGTCAGAATGGTCCAGTGCCCTGCAGCCTCTGTGCAGGGACCCACATGCCTTACTGTGGATGGAGGGCCGACCTAAGGGTTTACGTCCTGCTGGAAAGGAGTCAAGGGCACCCCGCGTGGTCAGTCAGCAGGGAACATGATTTGTCCTCTCTGCCCAGCAGTGGAAACACAGAGAAGAGCAAGCCTGGCCGTTTGTTCTCCTTTTCCACGATCAGTGAAAACCTTGAATGTCTTAACAGTGTCTTGGGCTGTGCTGACTCTAACCAAAATTGATTGGCGAGCTCCGGGGGCGTTTGGACTGTCTTAGCCGCGACCGTACACGTAATACTTTCTGCGGTGCGACAACATGGAACAGACAGAGAGAGCTAACTGTCCCATGTAGGCTTAAAATTAATGACTTGCCTCTGTTCCTTGATCCTGACGTTTCCAATAAAAGGTGGTGGATTTGGTCTTGTGGTTCTGTCTCTTCAGTTGAACACCAGATTTACCCACTGACAGACTTAATCATTGTAGACATCAGAACATGTTTCCATCAAAGGACGTAAGTGCTGGAAAACAGAGACGCTATAAAACGCATCTTTTTAATAGCAAAATAAAAAAAAAAAAAAGAAAGGAAAGGAAAAGGAGAGGAAAAGCCCTTATCCAGCTTGAATCTTTTTGTAAACAGCCCTTCCGCCTCCTTCTCCCAGCTCCCTTCCCTGTCCTCGCCCCCACCGGGTCCCCTTTCCTCTCTACACCCACCATCCAACAACGAAAGAAAGAAAGAAAGAAAGAAAGAAAGAAAGAAAGAAAGAAAGAAAGAAGGTTTCACACCATATGTTTCTATTGAACAGTGGCTTTCTGATTTATGAGAAAATATTGGAAGCATTAAGTTTCAGATCTAAGGGCCCATGTTACCATGTCGTCCTCTCTTCCCCCCTCCTCCCTTCCCCCCTCTTCCCTCCCCACCCCCTTTCTCCCTCTTTCCCTCCTTTCCTCCTTTCCTCCTCACTGGAACAGTCTTCTGCTGGCTGGTTTTATAAGCCATGGTCTAGCGTTCGCTGGGGAAATCTGCCCTTTGGCTTCTAGCCAGAGGCTCATATCTAAAATATCAATGAGGGCAAAACTAGAATGTTTGCTCTTTTCAAAGCTGGGTTGAGGAGTGTTATGATTTTTTCCTCTGTTTTAAACCATAGACAAATATGTACTATTCTTCCTTTGAACCTGTGTGTGCCATATTCTGTAGGGAGAGAGAACGACCTATGAGACAAGGTCCCATTTTCTAGGGGGTTTAGAGCACACGGGATTCAGAACATCTACATAGAAAAAGAAAATCAGCCACCCAAGTAGTGCGTCCTCACCATCAAACACTTGTTCTCAAGAGTCGGTAGGAACTCATCAGCAAATGCAACCTGTTGGGGCTCCAGCAGCTTGGAGAGGTGGGAAGCACTCCCCAGGGGCTGGGCCCTGAGGGCTGGATGCTGTGAATGTGGCAAGTGTTGGGGAGAAGAGGGGGCAGGTCTTACCAGAGGAGGAAAGAACTGTGTATGCACAAGGTCTTTGCTTCACAAAAGAGAAGCTCTATGCCCCATTTGGAACTTGCCCAACAGAAGATTTCGCAGGGCCCCCGGTCACCCCAGTGCCCTGTCTCTGCAGCATGGCGGTGGCCCAGCTCCGAGATAAAATGGCATGGGGCATGACCAATGGACACAGCTTGAACTGTGCTTGGCTGATAGACCAGGCTGGACGACAAGGCTAGCCCAGAGGGGGACAGGCTACCTCGGACTCACCTGGTGATGGATGTCCTGGGAGGACAGGCTCCTTCAGGGGGAAAAGGATTGGGGTGAGGAATCAGGAGAGACCCCCAAAAGGCTGAAGAGTACATATAAGAGGGGACATCATTTTCAGGGAGCCTGACTGGTTCCAGATGATACCTGTACGCCTCCCTCGCACTGCCTTGCTGCCTCTTCGGTCACACCTAGCTTCATGACCTTCATGGTCACTGGAGAGTTCAGGAGCCTTTGTGGATGAAGATATCTAGACACTGAAGACTAAGGGGTTAAGGAGTATTTCATTCTAGTAAAACGCACCTCCTAGTTCAGAGTTAAAGCAACCCCCCTCCCCCCGCCAGAGATTATAAGTATCCATAGCAGAAACCCCATAGACCCCACATCCTTTCTCTTGCAATGCACCCCACACCAGAGATGATGCCTTGCTGTTGGTCTGAATGTCAATGCATTCCTTCAGCAGGAAATCCATTAGGTTTACTGTTAATGTGGGGCCACGGGGCAGGCTGGGCTGGCTTTATTATGCATTTGAGGTGGAAATGGTTTCTTTAATGATTTACACCCTTTTCATTGGCATTGTTCTCACCCCCTCCTGATGTTTTCCTCATTGTGGTGGACTGATACTTCAGATAACGAGCTAACGTTTAGTATGATGATTTACCTTTAGTATGATGATTTCGTTACACTTTATTACCTCCTTTGGCCACATAAATCCCCAGACTCTTTACAAAAACAACCATTCTGCATTCTGGAGGGTGGGTGCAGCGGCTGGTGTGGGGCATCACATATGCCACTCAGACCACAGCGTAACTGGGGAGGGCTGCTTCTGGTCAGATTTCTCCAGCCTGGGCTGCAACACCACAGTGCAAATGCCCCGGGGTGGGGGAGGAAAACTCTGGAGGCTTCACGCGGGCTTCCAGGATTTCAGCTGGAGCTGGGATTTTTCCTAAAATGTATGGATTTTTGTAACGTGGGTGGAGGAGGGAGGCTGCCTGTATTTTCTGTTCAACTTTATCAAACCACCTAGAAGGCTTTTGCTATATAACTCCTACGAGTATGACTCAGTAGGATCCTTCCAGAAGCCACTGGAATTGTGCAAGAGGACAGTGAAGAAAACATTTGAAATCATAGGAGTTATATGGTGAGGGGCGTTGGCCAACCACGAGGCTGGCCCCCCTCTCTTGAGGAAACTGATCCTACAGATGGAACAAAGCTGGCAGGATACCCTGACTGTTTTTGACTTCGTCAGGCATCTCAAACAGAAGAATCACGAAGCTGTTGACAGGTTCCTGGTGGCTCTGAGGCTGTGAGTCCCAGGAGTCATCAGAGCCCCAACTAGGCTCCGGGCCCTGCTATACGTCCAGGCGTGTGAAGTCGCTCGTCCCGTGTGAATGCTGCCCTTTGAGTTGAGCAGTGCGTAGACCTGTCTGTGATGTGGCTGACGGGGGACCTGGTTCCTTCACGTGGATGCTCATCTCATCTCTTCTGTTCAATAGCTACTTGACCTTGGGCAAGGCATAGAACCTTGTGTACCTTATAGCTATGTACCTTAGCTGTACCTTATCTGTAAATATTCCGCATAGTCCTTTCCACTTCTCAGCTGATCTCATGGTCATTTTTGTATTCTCGATCTTCCAGTGTTATCTGACAATTTGTGAATATGGGTTTCATAGTCATTACTAAGATACTAGTACATTATAAGATAGCTAGCTAGCTAGCTGGCTGGCTTATCAAGGAAAAACGTAATAGAAACAAAACAAGCTGGAAGTTTACCTCAGGAAAGCCATCAGAACTTTAATTCTGCTAAAGCTTTGGGTGGTTATTCAGCCCTCTTGGAAACACAGTTTGGACTAACTTGAGATTTAGGGCCCAATGTGGGGAGAAATGCCATGGACAGAACGGTTCCTAATTCACTTAGTTGAGATGGGAAATAAGAGAGTCCTCTTGCAATGAGGCGAACATGATTCCTTTTCCAAATTTTTAAGAATTCTGATTAGGAATAGTTTTATCACAGAATGTTCTTGGTGACTTCTCGTGTAGCTTCTAACATCCCTTCAGCCCTTCAGTTAAAAATGTTACAGGGCGCCTGGGTGGCTCAGTCGGTTAAGCGGCCGACTTCGGCTCAGGTCACGATCTCGCGGTCCGTGAGTTCGAGCCCTGCGTCGGGCTCTGTGCTGACAGCTCAGAGCCTGGAGCCTGTTTCAGATTCTGTGTCTCCCTCTCTCTCTGCCCCTCCCCTGTTCATGCTCTGTCTCTCTCTGTCTCAAAAATAAATAAACGTTAAAAAAAAAAATGTTTCATGTTCAGCGTATCTAAGGCCCCTTGGGAGCCTTTGAATGGAGGTGGATTGGTATTCTCTTTAAAACAAAAAGAGTAAATGAAGAGTGGCCTTGCATTGCAATAAGTGATCCAGGGAACTCTTTTGTTTTCTGGAGAATAACTGAGTCATTGGAAGATATTTCCAACAGAAATGTAAATATCACATTAACTGTCTGTTCCCAGTTTCTTCCTCCCTGCAACGAGAGAAAGGAGACACCTTAAAATGAATTCTAAGGCCATCAAGTTAGAAGTAATTATGGGAATAACTCCCTCCCTGCACAGGGTTTAAATGACCTGCACAGGTTGCCCTAGAAGGTTTAGAACTTTTGTTGCTATAGATTTTCTAGAAAAAGGTAGAGGTTACCCCCTCTACCTTGGTATCCCTGGATCCTAATCAACCTGCATGAGCTACCTTCCACACCCCACCCGGGACATTCCTGGTTTCACCTCCCTCCGGGGCTGACTGAGTGCCTCTGTGGCTCCTTAGCGCCATGTGGCTTCCTACGCGCTGCTCCGACAATGCCTTTGAACTTTCGTGTGTTTCTCTAGCTATTCAGCTGTGAGCTCTTTGAGCTCAGAAGCCGTGTTATTTATTTTTATGTTTGTCTTTTTTCAATCTTTTTTCTCATGTCCTGAAATAGTGCCTGACAGATACACAGTACTCCAGAAATACTTGGTGAATTGAATTAACAAGACTATTTACATAGATCAAATAGCTCAAGTGCAGGAAACGTGTCCAGACTTGATGAACTAAGTCTCAGGGAAGTAGGCACAGTGTGCTCCTGGCTCTTGTGTTCTCCACCAACCCCAGGTGTACCCCCACCTTCACACCCACACTTGGGAACAAGTTCTACCTCGGTCACAGGGCAAAGAAATCGGATAAACCTACTCCTATGGAACTGTAATTGATTTTAATATGTTTCCCTCAAGTGACTTAACCACCCCTGTTTATTTGAGCTCTTAATAATTCTTGTTTAGGCTTTATAGCCTTCACTGAGGAGTTGACCTTGTGGGAGGTTTGAAGGTTGAAATCACGTACACGACTTCTCTAAACCCTAACCATTGAAAATAGATACAGGAAGTATTATTCATGGAACCCCAATGGCTTCCTAAAGAACAAAGCCCCCTGCTGAAGGGGTCCTAGAGAACAGGACTGAAACAGGAGCCTGAAGGTGGTGCTTCGTATGTATTTCTCACACATCAGCGGAGCAACCATGTATAGGAAAAGTTGGATCTACAAAATTGACCTGAGATATTTTTCCTCCCACCGGAACACCAAAATAACGTCCCTAGAAAAGTTGCCAATGGCTTCCTAATGATCAAATCCAATAGTCCTTTCTTTGTCTTGATTAATTTACAATTGCTATTTGGCCCTGTTGAACATGCCCTTCTTGAATTTTTCTGTGCCTTAGGCTTCTACCTTTCCTTGATTCTCTCTTCTTTCCCCAGCCATTCTTTCATGGGCTCTTCTTTTTCAGTTCACCCCCGAAGAGTTGGCATTTCTCCAGGTTCTGTGATAAGCCATCTTGTCTTCTCACTCTGTGGATCATCTATCAATAATCTCCTCCACTTCCAAAGCATCTAGTCTTGTCTGTATTCCAGTAACTTCACGAAATCTACTATCATCACTCCACACCACTATCCATATTCCAGATCAATATATTCTTTTTTTTTATCCCACAAATACATATTGACAAATTACTGTGGTAGTAAATGGTGGCAATACAAGGACAAAAGTCCCTACCTTTAAGAGACAAACTAGTAGCAGAGACAGATATGGAAACAGAGTGGAGTGGCTATATCCAAGAGAATATTTGGAAATAAGAAAACTCAGATCAAACTAGGAGCTCTAGAGAAAGAGCTCAGAAAGAAAGGATGCCCTGAAGGATACTTAAATGTTGACTAACAGTGACCATTGTTATTAATTCAAGAGTCCCTCGCCTCCTTTTCTTTTCTTTTTCCTGGCTGGTGGATGGTCTGAGTTCCAAGGCGGGGGTTGGTCTGCATGCCTCTTCTTTCCCCCCCGCTGCCCTCTGTCAGTTTCATATGGCGTGCGCTGCTGTCCTCTGCAACTCATGGTCCTTCTATTGACTTCTAGTCTGATAGCCCTCTTAGTACGTGTGGGCCTTCCACAAAAGGCTGTGAAATCTCTGAGCTGTTCTTGCTACCTCCTGCTGAGGTATGCAAGTTTGTGAGCCCAACCTCAGGTCCACCTGCAAAGACCCTCTCAGATGGCATCTTAGGGTGGGAATTTTCTCACAGGCACAGGTGTTTTAGGCTTTACTCTGAGATCCTTTTCTAGAACCTACCTCTCCAACTTACCTTATTTTTTAATTATCTGACTGTAAAAGCCTCCACCTTGGGTGGGGAACGGAGAAAAGATATCCCGCACCTATGTCATCCTTCTCTCCCCTCTTCCTCCTTTCTCTCTCTGAGCCCCGTGCTTTGTGCCAAGAAAGGTGTTGATTTCCTCTCTCTGGCCTTTTCCATCAAGTTCTGTAGCTTTCCCTACTCTAAGATTCCTGATATAATGTCCACCTTTGGGTCTTCCAGACTCAACTGCAACTTAGAAGTATATTTTTCCCCTCAAAAGGCTCAGCTCTTGTGAATCAAAAACTCTTTGACTTTCAAAACAGTTGTCTCTGCCATGAATTTCAAGGACCTATTTTGAAACTCAAGGCCAAGAATTGGACTTTTTGTTCTTGACGCTCCTTTTGTGTCCTACCCTCCCCGAAGCAAAAACTTCAGCCTTCCTCAGTTTAATGTTAGAAAGGCTAAAACATTTTTTTTATTAAGAAAAAGAAAAATACATTGGGATTTCATAATATGCTTTTGCTATACTGGTAGCCAGACCAACTTTCAATATTATATGCCTTTCCATTTTGTAATTGTCTTTTAATTTCTTAACCTTAGTATGAAAAATTTAAGATTATTTAGGGTGGAGAAGAAGTCAGAGATGTCTTTTCTACCCCTCAGAAAATAAAACAGGAAACACAAAATGGGTTCATTTTTCCATTCATTCATTCACTAGGCAAACATTTGTTGAATACCAAGAGTTATTGACAAAAAGATGAATAACAACAGTCCTTGCCCTTCATGAGTTTGTGAGTTAATAAGAATTACTATTAGGTAATAAAAGGAAAGTGCAAAGTAAACCAAGATAACTCAGAGGAGAAGAATATAAATCAGAATGAGGGAGAAAATAAAACAGCTTCTTGGAGAAGGTCACACTTGAGCTGAGTGTTGAAGGTTCAGTGAGTTAAATGCATTGAAAAGACTTTATTCCATCCACAGGGACCTGCATGAATGAATAAATGGGAGCATATTTGGGAATCACGACTATTTAATTGTGTCCAGGACAAGTAAAGTCTTTGGTGGTCAGAGAGGAAGGCAGTGGAGAGATGAGTTTAGTATTCACTAAACAGATCAAGAAAGCCCTTTTAATGGAGCTCCTGGGAGGCTCGGTCAGTTAAGCATCCAACTCTTGATTTTGGCTCTGGTCATGATTTCACAGTTCATGAGATCAAGCCTCACATTGGGCTCTGCACTGACAGCACAGAGCATGCTTGGGATTCTCTCTCCCTCTCTCTCTGCCCCTCTCCCTACTTGTACTCTCTCTCTCTCTCTCTCTCTCTCAATGAATTAAAAAAAATTTTTTTAAGACCTTTTTTTAAAAAAAGTTTTGTTTATTTATTTTGAGACAGATTGAGAGCGTGGGGAAGGGGCAGAGAGAGTGGGAGAGAGAAAATCTCAAACAGGCTGCACTGTCAGCACGAAGCCCAATGCGGGGCTCAAATTCATACATCATGAGATCATGACCTGAACTGAAATCAAGAGGCCACCCCAGCACCCCATAACAAAAGAAAGACCTTTTGCACTCATTAGAAGTTTGAACTGACCTATGAAAGCTATAAAGAATTATAACAGGATTTAAGGACTTTAAGGAAGCTCTTAAAAAGGGTTCTAGAAAGGTCACTCTGGCCAGTGTGGAAACGCAGAGAATGCACTGCATTCTTAGGGCAATCTCACACTAGCTGGGATAAAGGTTAGAAAATTATTGCCAAATTCAGATGAGCGGAAAGAACCTGGATACAGACGATGAAAGACAGAGCAGGGGGTCTGGCGGATATGTAGCAGGCCTAACCTTCAGGCCTTGGTTGTGGGTGTGGGGGGAAGAAAAGAGGACATAGGGGATTCTAAAGTCATTGAGCGATTGCGAAGAGTCGTTGCAGGCTTACTTAGGGAAGGGCACATGGAGGGGAGATACCGTGGTAAGATTTGGCCGAGTTGGATTCGACATGCCTGAGGGACTGGAAGGAGGGACGTCGGCTGGAGAGCTTCACATTAGGTTCCATGGCTCACGTACACGCGCCAGAATTGGAAGTGTTGATGTTACTGCTAAAGGCATGTGCGTGAGCAAGGTGTTCAACCAGGAGGAGTGTGAAAGCGTGGAGAAACCAAAGGCACAGAAGAAAATCTTGTGGAACATGGCACAGGCCAAGGAGAAGGAAGCGTCAGAGGCCAGTAAGAAAGAAGTCTTGGTGGGGAGAGGTGGAGAGCCAGCGGGGGCGAGAGAGATAACAGAGAGCGTGTGGTGAGCATTTGGCTCCTGCCAATGGCCAGGAGAAAAGCACCGAGGACACGAGAGAAGAGTACGAACACATAACTCCATGGCTTAAGGAAAGAATAGGTAGTGGGTTCTGCTTTTTTCTAGAAGATTAACATAAAAGACAACTGTGAGTAGTGAATCAATGGGGGATTTTTTTGCCCTTTCATTTTAAACCAGATTCTCAGCATTGAAACCTAGTTTTAACCAGGTGAATGTTCAATCGTGATGTGAATGGAAGGGAAACCCACTTCAGTAACACACATATACAGACGCCCTTCCTGAATGAATAAAGTTTTGATATAATATATACAAAATATACTTAAGAGAGTAATATTCTGCAGCACTAAAGTATTTGCCTTTTCTGTACTTCTTAAAAAAAAACAACAACTAAACCCCAAGATCCTACATAAAACTGTCTTCTCCTACAAAGAAGAGAGTCAGCCCCTTCTCAGTTTTATATCGTATGATCGAGGGCCCACAGGGACCCCTGTCTCTGCAGAAGAGCTCCTGAACAATTTCCAAATCCCAAAGCAGTGTTCCCAGCCTCTTGTCCTATTGTGTGAGCTCACCATTCCTGTTGAGAGAAGCTTCAGGAGGGTGCCACCATGGGGCATAGTAACCTTGCCTCCTGTGCCTCAGATGAGCTATTTTTTTCCTTGCACACCAGAAGCTTCAAGTTGGCTGCGTGGGTAAGTGAAAGCATCATAAGCTGGGAGCTGTCCTCCTCAGGGGCCCCGCTGAGACCTGTCAAGGTTTCCTACTTCCTTTCTGTGTTTATTAGTCATGGGATAAACAGTAGCGTTTGACAGCAGCCCTTGCCTCCCCAGCCCGTCTTAGACGTTCGGTTGTCTTTCTGATGCTTAGAGAATGAGTTCTTCCCCCAGGAAAGGAACCCCTGGGTTACTGTCCGTATCATGGAAAGGCAGCCTTCACTTCCGTCCCTGCCAAGCAAGTAGTGACTAAAGAGAGCATAACCATGTTTGCTGATGGACACAGAATATCCAAATATCCTAAAGCACAAAGCGCCTGCATTTAGCATTGATGCATTCAGCACTGAGGGTCTCCCAGGAGACTTGGAAGACCCAGAAGGGGTTTGCCTTTCAGTATCAATGTTTTAAATCTGGACAAAAATGCCCACTTCCTGGCATAGCAGTGCCTTCCCTCTTTCCTTGGTCACCGTGGTCAGCATAGCATAGTTCCAGAGAATCACCACCAACTTGATTATAAGTAGGAGGGAAGGAAGAGCTCTGTCTCGGTCCTACAAGGATAGGAGCTTAGAAGAAGTGGAAGGGAAAATTAAAGTGAATTTTCTCCTAGAGAAACTGTGCCATCTTGGGGTTTATGAGTTGCCATGGGTTCCCGAAGTTCATTACCAGGCACAAAGAAGTTTTCTCTGTTCTGTCGATTCCTGAGTCTTCAGGATAGAACTCATTTGATCCAGTGGAAAGATAATACTAAAGTATATATTATTTATGATATCTTCTTACCTATAAAAAGAAACAGGGATTTTTTTGTGTGTGTCTCTTAACTCAAAATTTGATAAAAATTTTGCTTAACTCAAAATTATTTGTGCTAATGTACAAGTTTGAAGAATTGTCATTTTGAGATCACGTATGCCGATGGTTCCTTACCAAACATCCCGCCCTCCTTCTTCCTTCTAACAGAACCTGCATTTATTTAGTCATCTACCCCTTCCTCGAGTAGCCCAGGAGACTGAGGGGAAGCTAAATACATCCCCAGTTTCGGAGTCAGTCTTGAATTTCTACACTAGGCAGGATCCAGCCCTCCTGTAGTGACTGTAATGGGGCTAGTTAGTTGGCCATGTGACCTAGATTCAGACCACCGGGGAGGATTTTTATTGCATAATTGAGAGAGGGATTTTCTCTCTCATGCCAGACGGGAATAAGGAAGGATGTAGTCTCATTGCTAGCCAGAGATAACTAATGAAGAGGAGAGAAACCAGCCGGAAAAAGTCAACACCAAAGATTGTAGAGGAGACAAGGAATTTAGCCCAAGGGGACATGGTATGGCTCTAGCCAAACTTGAAATCTTTCCTCTTTGTTGACCTCCCATTATTTGAGAGAATTAATTTCCTTATTATTTGAGTCAAGGTGAATGGGGCTTTTCTTTCTTCGCATCTGAAAGTGTCTTGAGTGATCCATTTATGATTAACATTTCATATTCGTGTCTGGGCAGACCCTGCAAGTAACTGAAGGCTGTGTCTGCCTCAGTGCTTGAATTGGAGGAGTACCAACCACAGATTATCCCTTCCACCTGCCTATCACCAGACCTGAAATCCTGGCCATTAATGGCTGCGTTAGGCGAGAGCACTGTGCCTGTTCGGATGCCAAGGGGACTGACATCTTAAACCATGAATTCCCACAAACATTTTGGGGAATGCTTGCGTTTGTTGAGTACACATCAGTATGACTCAGCCAACATTTATCACATATAAAATGTTAGGATCTAGAAAGAAATGAAATCACGGATGAAGAAGACACAATCCTTGCCCTCAGAGAATGTATGATCAGTAAGGGTTACAGATATGCATGCACCCAGTCAGCCATATGACAAGCAGCTCACGAACAAAGCCATGATGTCAGAGTAAATAGAGAGCTCTGATTGCCAATGGGAGTACTTTTTACAGGAAGACTTGGAGAAACTTTCGAACAGAAGATAACGTCTTACCAGGATCTGGGCAGGCAGTACAGAAGGGACGGTCCAGACAGTTGAAATGTTTCCTTGAGAGAAACAATAAGAAAAGACCTTACAGCTGGGAGCTCCAAGTCTGACTTCTAGCTCTGTTGCTGTGGGCAAATTACTTCCCGCTACTTTAGACCTTGGTTTCTTTCTTTGTAAAATGAGAGTTTGGGTGGGTCGTCTACAAGGGATCTTTCAACTCAGATGATTCACGATTCTACACATGCCTCAAGAGATGCCAATACTACGCACAACCTGCTTCGTTTTTTTTTTTTTGCCACAGATTTTGCTCCCATCTTCTTTGGCCCAAAGTTGACCCTGATTGTACATATATATCCCTTTCTAGTGTGGGTGGTGTTTGAGTAGGTCCTAACTCACAAAAATGTTTTCACTGACTAACAAGCTTGGTGGCAAGACACCTCTGTTGGTTTTAAGAGCCTGCAGTTGCTCTGAGGAGAAGAGAAGGACATTTGTTGTGTTTTCCGCTCTCTGATGAAGTCACTTGGAATGGTTGGGGCTTGTAATACTCACAGTAAGTAGAAGATTAAATTAAATGGCACCAGCGACACCTGGAGTTTAAGATCCTGTGTTCTTACTGAGGATCCCCTCCTGGGCAGGACTCAGATTTAAAGCAGCCATGGTAACAATAACCGCCTGTTCTTTTATGACTGAAGAGAGTTTGGAGTTTGGCGTAGTTCTATTAAGGTTAAAGTGGGTTTTGTTATGTGAGAAAGGAGAAATAAAACAACACGTAACAGGGAGAAAACTGTTGGGTCTCACTTAAGAATATATTGGATTGACTTGTATATATCCATTCAAGTTCAATTTGGGGTTTGGGTTCTAAGAATAGGATCTCCCTGGTGATCTCAGCCAGTCCCTGTCGTTGTTCTTGGCAAGATACAGAAATCAATTGTTTAACCTAAGTGAAAGGGAATTTACCAGGATAACATGGATGTGTATATGGAGGGCAGCTGAAAGAGTAAAAAGGAGCCTGGAGGACTGGGTTTGGGAATGTGCAGAAACCAAGGGTCTCTCGGGGAGCCACAGAGGAGAGGGAGGGAGACCCAATCTTCGGTGGCCCTCTGGTCACCCACAGCTGCAGTAAATACTATTGCCCATATTCCTTTCATTCTCACGTGAATAGTTTAAGATTAAAGGCAAGGGGTGAAACATATTTTTGGCCAAATTCAAGCACCTGCCCATTCCCTTGATGTTCCAGGGGAGAGAAAAGAAAAGGATCTGACCTCCTTTGCTTCTCTAGGAGGAAGCATACTCTCCCACCAAGAGTACCTCTAACTCATCAGTAATAAGCAGATTTCCAAGAAATGACATTAGGATGGGGAACAAATGCTGGGCAGGCAAAAAAAATGGCACATGATCCGTAGGTTGGTTATGATGCCTTCAATTCTGCAAGTGACATAGATTTGTGCTCAGCTGAACTTGAATATGGAGGGAATTTACCAGCTTCGATGACAGGAAGACCAGAGTTGGGACCGTCTTTAAGACTGATTGGATCAACAGATCTTTAAAGTTACCAAGTCACAAGTGTTTCCCATTTTCCCCTCTCTGCCATCATCAGTGTATTGCTTTTGCCCTCTGGCTGGATAATGCAAGATGGCTGCTGCATTTTCAGGCATCATATCCAGATATGGCAAAATCTGGAAAGGGAGTGAGACCTCCTTTTCCTGAGTTTCTTTCTTAGAGTGAAGAAACCTTTTCCAGAAGCACCCCAGCAGACTTTCCTTTACATCCCATTGGATACATTTGAACCGCAGGAGCACCCATAAGCACAGGAAGTGGGGTGTCTATGATTTGCTTACACTCAAGAACATCCTTCCCCCAGTCCCTGAAAATGGGGATGAAGTCAGCCTTGCATGAGTCCTGAATCACATGCGGATTGACTGGGTATTTGAGTGGATGCAAAATTTTATTAGAAAGCAGGGTGTGAGGGGGCTCCTGGGTGGCTCAGTCGGTTAGACATCCAACTTCAACTCAGGTCATGATCTCACAGTCCATGGGTTCGAGCCCCGCATCGGGCTCTGTGCTGATGGCTCAGGGTGTGGGAATGAGAGCTGGGAAGACTTTCAGCAGTATCAAGAACATAGTCCGTTATCTTGGTATCTGGAAATTCTCTGTAGCAAACTGGTCTATTGGGTAAACTTGGACTTGGATTTCTCCCTAAGACATAAACCTTGGATACAATCATTGCAGTAATTCTTGCTATAACATAAATCTCTTGATTTTAAAATAAATTATTTCAAACTATAAATTTGAGTAACATTGTCGATGACAAAATTCAGCCCCATCTATATGGCACTTTAGGTACAACCTTTTTTTGATATCCCTTCTGCATCAAATGTTAATGAATGTCGGTATTAACTGGAGGACAGGAGAGGCAGGCAGGCAAGAAGATGATTGCCTGTCTTCTACCTTCAGGCAGACTGATGCTTCTTTACGTCGCTTACAGATTGAAAGCCAATGGTCTATCCATTTCCCACAAAGATACCCCTGTTACAAAAAATAAAGCTGAAATGCCTTAGTTTTATAGCTAGTGTTTTCTGAGGCAGGGCCTAATGTGCAATTTTCGCTCTTGTTCATGAAGTTGTTTAGGGTTGTAAATTATGCATTAGCCTCCGAACTGCTGTAAGCATCACCTCTGTTATTTGTGTGCCTCATCAATAAATTATGCCATTTCAATAATATGCAAATTTCTGTCAACATTTTTGGTCTTGAAATCACAAACCTCAAGCTCGTATAAATAATATATGGAAATGTA
Organism: Neofelis nebulosa; assembly: GCF_028018385.1. Lineage (NCBI taxonomy): Eukaryota > Metazoa > Chordata > Mammalia > Carnivora > Felidae > Neofelis > Neofelis nebulosa. The sequence goes on from NC_080794.1 coordinate 11,856,400, forward strand.
CATGGTATCTGCAAACCGATTTTATTATTGGGCACTTACTGGTAATGAAGTATCATATTTAGTTTGATGAGTTCTTTATAAAATGTCTAGAAATGAGTCCCCAGCTGTCCTGTTTCTCTTAAAAGTAAAGGCATTTATTTAGCTTTGAGGTTACTGATAAAATTCTGAGGGACCAAGACCAGCTTGAAGCCCAAAAGAGAGTTCTAAAGAAGCAACTTTCTTAAAAGGCACTTGGGGGTTCGTCTGCAGTAGAGCTTTCTGGATGCATGTAATGGTCTATAGTTTGGCAAGATTTCTCACAAGCAAACTGAAATTTGCTTTGCTGCCAGTGTTCATACTCAGTGCTAGAAGCTTTGATTGACTATGAAATTATCATTGTGAGTGGCTTGGTAGCCTCGACGGAAATAAAACATAAAACCTTCGTACGTCTGTGGATTTGATATAGGATGGAGGCCTGGGATTCTCGTTGTTATTTGGAACCGTCCTGGGAGACCCATGTGAGCCAGGGTTTTATCTCTGACCTGTAGGAGCCACAGGGATGATTTGGTGGGCAGGGCTCAAGAAGCCATAGGAGGAGCCCAATGCTGGCGTCCTGTGTGGCATCTGGTGCACACACGGCCTCCGTCCAACCCCTGGGACCGTCGCGCTTTCACTCGACTAGTGTGGCAGCTTACCTCGCCAGAACCCCGAGTGAGCCCACAACCAGCAGCCCGGAGGCTGCTCCTCCCTGAGCGCCAGCTAACAAATCCCTCTTTACCCTCCCATGCCCCTTTCCATCTCGTACTCACACCTTACTTCCTACAGTCCCTCCCCTAAACTCTCTAGTGAAGATCATCACTGTGCCCCAGGGTCCCGGTTCCTCTCTGCCTCTTCATCTCGACGCCATCAGCTCACCAGGGTCAGCCCTAGGACCTTGCTGATAGATCAACTCTTGAGGCCTCATTTTTAGTTATAATATAATAACAATCACAGGGGCACCAGGGTGGTTCTGTTGGTTAAGCGTCCAACTCTTGGTTTCAGCTCAGGTCATGATCTCGTGGTTCGCGGGATTGAGCCCTGTGTAGAGCCTGCTTGGGATTCTCTCTCTCCCTCTCTCTTTGCCCTCCGCCTGCTCTCTCTCTCTCTCTCTTTCTCTCTCAAAACCAAATAAACATTAAAAAAATTATAACATTAGTAACTAAGAATTATGTAGTGTAGCGGTTAACAACTACAATAATTTAAAAAATAGCTCTTTAATTTTCCTATGTGGACTAAGCAATCTTACATGCTTTCTGTTGTTTAATCCTCTAAACAACACCAAAGGGGCCCATTATTATTATCCCAGTATTAGAATCCCTTAATAATCTTTCCCTTTTGAACTGAAGCTGTGTCGCTTTTGCTTTATAGCCATCCCTGGAGACACTTTTGATGTTGCCTGGAAATTTCAAATTCCGGATTCTTGCATTGTTTCATTTTTGTAACAGTCTCTTCTTATTTTATGGCACTACTGTCCTCTACGTTCTTTTCTAGAGTGTTATTTTCATGTAAATATTGAAGTATTCTGTTAGTTCTTTGAATTCTGTTTCCTTATGTGTTTGGGGGGATGTATTATTTTTTGATCTTTGTTCATAGGTTTCATGTTGCTTTACTCCAAATATTTGGTAACTTGATTCTTGTCTTTTCACGTTGTGTTGGAAAATCCTTGGGGGCTGGGCTGGGGGGCAGGAGAAGGTTCTGGGTCTAGTTACAGGTGCTCATGAATGAAGGGGAAAGGAGAGACATACGTTGATTTTGGTGTGCTGGAAACTTTCCTTCTGGTGGCATCCACCCTCCCAGTCACAGGGCCCTTTCTCCCAGTTTCAGCAAATGAAGAGTTGAGGTAAGGGAATAACAAGACAGCTGGTCAGAATTTCGTTTGCCAGTGAATCACACAGACGTGCTTCTGTGACTCGTGTCTATTTGCACCAAGCAACTGCACGTTTTTAACCACTCTCACCTTCGCGAGTTGCCCTCCTCGTGTTTGGGGGCAAGGTTTTCTCCGATCTTAGTCTCCACCTGATTTGTAACTTTCAGGGATGCTTCAAAATCTCTGGCCCTTTGAAAGCACACAGCCTTGTTTTCCAAAGTTGTGTGATTGTATAATTACTGTTTAAAATATCTGTTGTCACTTCATGAGATTTTTGTCTGGGAGGGTATAGGGATTCCTGGAATCAGTCGACCATTTTGATCCAATCTTTACTCCCATTTCACAAACGAAGTAGCTATAATTAGAAATATGCCCAACAATCTGAGATCCTCTTTATTCTAACCAAATCCAAATGCCACAGCCTGTGCTCCCAACAGTATCTACTCTGATTTTCATTATAGGCTTTTTAGTTTGGATAAAAATGGCTCATTTTGTCCATACAATACAGTCTATAAGGTGTTATGACTATTGTTTCCAGTTTGCTGATGAAGACTCAGAAATGTTAAGTGATTGCTTAGGAACTCAGAGCTAATAGTGACGTAATAGTAGCAAATGGGTCTACATGTGCAGCAAATAATTCTTGGCACATAATAAGAACTCAGGATGCACAGGAAAACGTCATACGCCTGTACCCCAAGACCTCACAGAAAGAACCTGAAGTAGGATCCAAGTTTCCTAATTCTCAACCCATCTAATAAGCACCTTTGAATTAAGCCTCACTACCTCAGTTTCCTTGGTTTTGCTGTTATCCCTTTTTCGAAAATCACCTTGTTAACACACATACACACACATACACACACACACACACACACACACACACCCTTACTCTGTTGGGAGATTGCAAATGGCAAGACCTGGCTTGTTTTTGATATGACTACATCCAATAATGCATTGATGTTTCCCGCCAGTAAACATCAGAGAATTAGCCCTTAGGTTTGCAAAAGATTTCCAATATGACCTCAATGCTCCAAAAGTTATGCATCTCTGTTTTAAGGTAGCTATGCAATACGCTTTGAAATAAGAGAGAGAATGAGCTCAATCAAAGAGAAAACATTGACAAATCAGAAGCTTACTGAATAAGTTAATCAACCGAGGAGTCTAGTAGACCAGGCTGATTTTTAATAGTGCCGCTGGACACTCCAAGCTTTTGTTAAGCAAACACATTGCACTGAAGACTTCCAAGAGCCTCCTTGTTAACTGGAGAAAAAACAGCAAGCCTGTAGTGAAACAATTATAAGCACAATACAAATATTAATTTGATTTTGGTACTATTACCTAGGTCGTTGTATTCTGGGCAAGAGAGTATAAAAGCAGAAAGCATTAGATTATCAACACTGAGTGGTGTGGCTGAAGTGAAATTTCATGGCCTCTGCTGACTAAGGAGGTTTGATCTAAGTCCTCGCTTACTCCTTTCATTAGTTATTTGTCAATAATACTAGTAGTAAGAGTAACCACCATGTGGTCACAGAGCTACTGAGATGAGTATCTGGGCTCCAAGAATGGAATTCTGCTCTATTCATTACTGCCTAATTTCTGTTGCTTCACTAATGAAAAGCAAAAGAAATAAATAAGAAGAACAATAATGTACATTTGTTTACCGCTTAATTAATCAAAGATAATTGTCTATAAAATTGCTTCCTTTTATCTCATGAAAACATTATAAAATAAATATCATGATATTTAGATGATATCTAAATTATTATATTTAAATACTGAGATAAGGAAACATATTCTGAGAGGTTAAGTGACTTATCCTGAATTAGCACAGTTCCCCAAGCACAGATCGAGTGATGAGATGAAAACTTATACTCCAGTTATCTGTCTCTGAATTTTTATGCTGATGCCACACTGCCCTGCTTCCCCAGTAGTACACAGAAGAACCAAGTGGACCACTGTGTTTTTCTATACTGGTTTCCATCCCTTATATGGAGATGTGTACCTTGTAGATATGTGGATCTTAGGATTCACTAACAGCACAGACCTCTTGGAATTTCCCTGCTCTGTCCCCAGCTCAACTCATCTCACCCATCTATGTGTTCAGCAAAAAATCAGAGATATATAAAATTGAAACTAGTGTTTCTCCTTATTTTATTGAAATAATAATTTCTTTCCATGACCACTAGATTAACATGAGTTTTTAGTCAATTATTTTGGGTGCCAGTTATTAATGTTTGGCCTGGATAAACACAATTTCTGATATTCAAAATTTATCAAGAAATTCAGCATGGGACTACTGAGAACTATACGTTGTTTAAAAATAAGAATTTTCAGCTGGTTCCAGAATCTCACTTGATCTCTGTACTAGGTTTGATTGAATTTGGTTTAAAAGCAGTAAAATGTATTCTGGCATTTTAGCTCCACTTAAAATATTATGAATTGCAAACATTCATTTCAGCTTGATCTTTTCAGCCCATTCATTTTAATGCCTCTCCAGAAATTGAAGATGAGATTCATAACCACAGATTCCTTGCAGGGGGTCAGATTTATATCCTTCTTGGTATTTGATTTGAAAACTTTGACTTTAAAAAGTGCTTTATGACCACTAAAATAACAAAACCAAGAGGTGTAATTCAAAAGCCAACAAAGGAGATAAAATAAGAATCATAAAAAAAAAAAATCATTGAATCGAAAAGAAGACCAAAAAAAAAAAAAAAAAAAAAAGGAGATGGATCAAGGAACAGATGGGAAAATATAGCAAGTGATACACTTTAACCCAATCACATCAATAATGACATTAAATATAAATGGTCTAAATGTCCTAATTAAAAAGCAGAGATTTTTGGGGGCACCTGGGTGGCTCAGTTGGCTGAGCAGCCAACTTTGGCTCAGGTCATGATCTTGCAGTTTGTGGGTTAGATCCCCACGTCAGGCTCTATGCTGACAGCTTGGAGCCTGGAGCCTGCCTCAGATTCTGTGCCTCCTGTCTCTGCTCTTCCCCCACTCATGCTCTGTCTCTCAAAATTAAATAAATGTTAAAAAAAACTCTTAAAAAGCAGAGATTGTTGGATTGAATTTAAAAAAATCAAGATGCAACTTATATGCTGCCAGAAAGAAACACATTTAAATATAAAGACATAAATATATTAAAAGTAAAAAGTATGAATGTATATATACTTTTTACTATATATATATTACATATTTACTATATATATATATATTATATCAGGCTAACACTAATCAAAAACTGATAGAGCTGATAGAGCTGATGTGGCTTATATTAACATGAGACAGAATAGATTTCAGTGCAAAAAATAACAGGAAAAGGAAGTTCATTTCATGATGATAAAGGGGCCAATTCAAGAGGATGAAAGAATCCTAAATGCATATATACCTAATGAACTTCAACATACATGAAAACAAAACAAATTTTTTTTGCAGCTGATAGAGCTGCAAGGAGAAATGGACAAATCCACAATAATTGTAAGAAACATCAATTTTTCTTTGTCAATGATTTATAGAAAAGGAGACACAAAAACATCAATGACCTTTTACACTTGAATATTACTTATCAATCAACTTTATCTAATTGACTTAAAGAGCACTCCATCAACAACGGCAGAGTACACATTCTTTTCAAATACACCTGGAAAATTTACTGAGAAAGACCATATCCCGGGACATAAAAACAATCTCAGTAAATGTAAAAGGATTCAAATAATACAAATTATGTTCTCTAACTACAGTGGAGTTAAAGTAGAAATCAATAACAGAAATATGGGAAAATTCCAAATATTTGGAAACTGCATAACACTTCTGAATAGCCTACGGGTCAAGGGAAAAATCAAAAGGGAAATTATGAAGCACTTTGAACTGAATGAATCTGAAAATGCAACATATCAGAATTTGGGGGATACCACTAAAACAGTATTTAGGAGGAAATTTATAGCACTAAAAGGCCTATATTGGTAAAGAAGAATGGTCTCAAATCAGGGACCTCAGGTTCTACTTTAAGGAGCTAAAAAACAAAGAGCAAACAAAGCCAAAATTAGCAGAAGAAAGGAAATAATAAAGATCAAAGTGGAAATTAATGAAATAGGAAACAGAAACAAGAGAGAAATCAATAAGACCAAAAGTTGGTTCCTTGAGAAAATCAAATAAAAATCTGTAGCCAGACTGATCATGCAAATAGGAGAGAAGACACATGTTACCAATATCAGTAATGGGAGAGTTAACATCGTTATAGATTCTACAGTTATGAAAAGCATAATAAAGGGATATTATGAACAACTTATGCCTGTAAATCTGACAACTTAGATGAATGGATAAATTTCTTGAAAAACACAAACCATCAATGCCTACTCAAGAAGAAAGAGAAAACCAGAATAGCCCTAGACTTACTAAAGGCACTGAACTTATAGTTTAAAACCTTCTCTCTCACACACACAAAAAAACTCCAGACCCAGAGAGTTTCTCTAAGAAAATTCTCCCAAACATTTAAGAAATAAGTAATATCAATCCTACATAATTCTTCCAGAAAATTGGGGTAGAGGAAATACTTCCCAACTCATTCCATGAGACCAGCATTATTACCCTGATACCAAAATTATACAAAGACATTACAAGCAAAAAAACCACAGACCAATATCCCTGTGAACAGAAAGACAAAAATTCTGAACAAAATTGTAGTAAATGGTAACAGCTGTGTATAAAAAGGATCATAACCAAATGAGAATTATCTCATGAATTCAGGGTTAGTTTAACACAAAAAAATCCATGCAATTCACCACATAAAGAAACTTAAAAAAAAAAAAAATCTATGATCCTCTCACCAGATGCAGAAAAAACATTTAACAAAATCCAATATCCATTATTTATAAAAATTCCCAGCTAGCCAGGAATAGAAGAGAACTTCCTCAATCTGATAATGACATCTACGAAAAGCCTGTAGCTGATACCATATCTCATAATAAAAAACCAAATGCTTTCTCACTAAGATCAGGAACAAGACAATAATGACTGCTGTTAGTACTTTCATTCAACATTATACTAGGAGATTAAGGCACTACAATCAGGCAAGAAAAGGAAATCGGAAGTACCTGGAATGGAAAGAAAGGTGTAAGTAAAGCTGCATCTATTCACAGACAATATAAGTGTCTCTACAGAAAATCCAATGAAATCTACAAAAACAGCAGAACTGATAAGTGAGTTTAGCAAAATTGCAAACTGTAGGATCCATATGCAAAATTTAACTGCATTTCTATCCACTAGCAATGAACAATCAGAAATAAAACAAAATTTTTTTAAGTAATAAATGTACAGTAGCATTGACAAACCCCACACACTTAGGGATATATCTAACAAAGGATATGCAAAGTCCACATCTAAAATGCATACCTGAGGTGCCTGGGTGGCTCAGTGAGTTAAGCTTCTGACGTCAGCTCAGGTCATGATCTTGTGGTTAGTGAGTTCGAGCCCCGCGTTGGGCTCTGTGCGGACAGCTCAGAGCCTGCAGCCTGCTTCGGATTCTGTGTCTCCCTCTCTCTCTCTGCCCCTTCCCCACTCATGCCCTGTGTGACTCCCTGTCTCCCTCAAAAATAAGTAAACGTTAAAAAAAATTTTTTTTAACGCATACCTAAAACCTATAAGACCATTGTTGATAGGCATAAAGGAGACCTAAATAAATCGAGAGAGATCTCTTTTTCAGGGATTGGAAGACTCAATATTTTCCCCACATTGATCTGTGGATTCAGTGCAGTCACAATCAAATTCCCTACGATCAAATCTCTGTGGAAATTGACATTCTAAAATTCATGTAAAAACTCAAAGGATCTAGAATAGGGAAAACTACTTGAAAAAAGAACAGAGTTGGAGAACTAGCATTACCTGATTTCAGGAATATCATGAAGTTGCAGTAGTCAAAACAACGTGGCACCAACATGGAGGTAGACAAGTAGGTCAGCGGGACCTGATAGAAATAGTTCCACACATACGTAGACGATTGATCTCTGACAACGATGCAAAAGCAGTCCAGAGAAGGAAAAAAGATTATCTTTTCATCAAATTGTGCTGCATCAATAGTGTAACTGCACCCTTAAAAGAAAAGACAAAGAACTCCAATCTATAACTCACAACATGGGATCAAAGTGGATCATTAACTCAAAGTGGATCATAGACCCTACGTATAAAACCTAACATTATTAAGTTTCTAAAAGATAATACAGGAAAAATCCTTGGGGCTTGGGATTAGGCAAAGATTTCCTAAATATAACACCAAAAGCGTGATCGATTAAGGAGCAGGTTGATGAATGGGACTTGAGCTCAGTCACTCTTGCCCTTCATGGGATTTGAGCTCAGCCAATGGCTCCAGTAACTTTTGTCCTTCAGTCCTGGAGGGCGGATCAGCTTGAGCTCCAGGTTTGTTCAACATTCCTGTTTAGGAAACTGCAATTTGATTAACATTACTCTAGTGATCCTTTTTTTCTTTTTTGACCTTCTAAATATAGCAGGAATAACTAACCTTCGTATAGCACTGTTCACATTACAGATGGATTTTCTACACATCATCTTGATTATACAGCAACTTTATAAGGAACTTATGTTCTGTTTTATGCCCATGTTACACACGATTCACTGAGGCTCAGAGGGATTCAGTGTCCTGCTCCAGGTTACGCCGCTGGAAAGTGGCACGTCCCAGCTGTAACACACGTTCCCGTGACCTTAGGGTCGGCTCGCTTTTCTACTGTCTTACTTTGCATCTCTATGTAGAATGGTAAATTGGACCCTGATGTTTCAAAAGAAGCTATTTCTTGGTAGATGAGAAGACTAATGGCAGCATCAATTCTCTCAAGACCCCAGGATATTGCTCAGTAAAGTAGATATTTATCTGTTACCTTTCACACCTATCATGGTCATCATCCATGTTTGTAAGTGCATGGCCCAAGGGAAAATGTACAAGACCAACCACCCCTTCCATTCTGAATTCTGAATAGAAATAAATTGGCCTTCGTCTTTAATGACACTTCACCACGCTGTACTCAGGTTGCCCGTAAATGTATGTAATTCCCAAAGGGACTACCAGATGCCCATGGTGTATTAACCCCGTCACCCGGTAGGATCTGACCCGATATTCCTCTGATGTTGTCTAAATAGATGAGTCACTTCAGGCAGCCTCCCTTAGAATTCCATGCTCTTGGCATTTACCCCAGTTCTGTGATAGCCACACGCCTCAGGGGTAAAGTAATGGATCTCTGGCAATCTGGCTCTCCCTTTATATCTCTTTCACATTTGCTTACACATTTGGGACTGTCCTCTGAGAATGGCACAAAGTAGAAAGGATAATATCCTCCCACTATCCTCTCTAAGGGTCAAAACCACATGCACAATCTTATCAGTGTCAGTCAGATTATTCTTCAGTGGCGATTCTAGACACGGTTTCAGCCATTTGAGAGCTGAAGCAGAGCGCCGTCAGGAGAATCAAATTGAGACCAGTAAGCTTAGTGCAAAAGACAATATTCGAAAAAGGTAAATGAATAAGCGTGAGCCTTTCGTGTTTTAGCCAGGCATTTAACACCTGGCGCGGGGGAGGGGGTGCATTTCAGCATGCTGCCCAGAAAAACGCAAAACTGAATTTTCTTATTGCTAGTAGTGTAATCCTTTCCCTTGGCAAATAAATTCAGTATCATATCTGTATGCTATCCCAAGAAACAGAAACGGAGCAAGAAGTGGTTTGGAAGTGAAATGTTCTCCTTCAAGTGCCACTGCCGCTAACAACAGTTTCTGTCCTTTTTTGATTCACATTATTTCCGCCTACAAACCTCTCTTCTCATCATTCAGGGCATTTCTAATCTTTGTTACAATCCTGGTAGGAACAAAGAGTTGACTTCTTGCTTTCTCCTACACAGGCAACATGGTTAAGGAAAAAAAAAAAAGCATAGATGTGTCTGAGTTGCCTCTGGCACTCGTTAATTGTTTGACCTGGGGCAGGGGGGGGGGGGCGGCGGGGGAGCTTATCTAACCATGCTGAAGTTCAACGATTTCATGTATAAAATGAGGGCATCCTCCATGGGTCCTCGTGAGAACCAAATGAGCTACTGTAAAACACGTCAGATGACGGGCATAGAGAAGACCTATCCAATAAGCACCATTTTTATCTTTCCTAATGAGGTGAAGAATGTGACTAATTTCTCTCTGTTCTAAACCGCTGTTGCTGTGTGTGCCTTTACTGAGATCAAAGTTCTTACTCGGCAGTCGGAAATTTCACAGAAATAATGCCATCTGCAGCCAGCTCCCGTCCTTCAGGAGATCACGGGTGTTTGCTCGTGCAGCTTGAAATGAGATGTGATGTTCCCTTCCCTTTCCAGAGTTTATAGCTGGAAATGTGTCCGGTGGGCAACAAATCTGGCCTCAAGTGGAAGAATAGTTAATAGGTAAATACGAGATAGTAGCTATGGGAAAGAGACCCATAGTCTTATCAGTGGGTCTCCCAGGCTGTGGTGGAGGCGGAGGTGTGGGTGACCCCATCTAGTTCCCAAATAGTTCTGGCTCCTAAGGGCCACGAAGAGCCAGCACCCTGTCAAAGAAATACAGCATTATGCCTCGACGCTGTGTCTCAACTGCACTCTGCAAGCAGGGCTTTGGGCACCCTGACGGACTAATGGAAGAAGAGCAAACCCAGAGAACCCACAAGGCCGGTAACCTGGAGGTATCATTGCACACAGTGTGACGGGAAGATGAGTCAGACACGCCCGTGTTCCCATCCTCACTAACCGTGCGCATCCGGGTAAAGGCTAAACGAGCCCCTCTCTGCTTAATGTGAGACTCTTCATTTTTTCTTTCCTTTCCTTTTTTTCTTTTCTTTTCTCTTTTCTTTTTCTTTTCTTTTCTTTTCCTTCCTTTCCTTTCCTTTCCTTTTCTTTTTTCTTTTCTTTTTCTTCTTTTCTTTTCCTTTCCTTTCCTTTCCTCTTCTCTCTTTTCTTCTCTTCTCTTTTCATGTAAAATGGTGATAATAATGCTGTCCCTGTGGAGTACCTGGCATATATAGATGTTCAATGCATACTCTGTTTTTAATGTTTTTCTAATTTTTTTTTTTTTTAATTTTTGAGAGAAAGAGAGACAGAGTGTGAGCAGGGAAGGGGCAGAGAGAGAGGGAGACACAGAGTCTGAAGCAGGCTCCAGGCTCTGAGCTGCCAGCACAGAGCCCGTCGCGGGGCTCAAACCCACCAACTGCGAGATCACGACCTGAGCCTAGTCAGACACTTAACCCACCGAGCCACCCAGGCGCCCCTGTTCAATGAATATTAAATACTACTTTTATTAGTTATCTAAAAGAAACCATTCCCTGTTTATGTTTCATTCTAACCATGGTGTTAGGAAATGGGAAAAAAAATGTATAAACAAAACCAAGCCAAATAAATGCGGGCTCTTCGCATCAGTTTGCCCTACCCATTCTAACTTTTCTCAGATCTAACTGATCTCTATTTGATATATTTCTGAAGCACCCCCTTTTCCCTGCAGCACTGTCACCCCGTGGGATCTCCGCACGTGTGAGAAAGCTATGTGCCACACTGATTAAGAGTGTGGCTGAGTCTGAATCTTACATTTTCCTCTTACTGACTTGGGTGCCTTTGGGCAACTTTATCTGACCACCAGGTACCTATAAAAAGGGGATAATAATAGTGCCTGTCTCCTGGAGTTGTGGTGATAATTTAGTTAATACCTGTAAAGCACCTGGAACAGTGCCCGGCAGGTAATAGGTGATCCACAAATGCCAGCTATGATTAAGTGCTAGCAATTAGGACTAACAGAATGCTTGCCCCTTTCTCTCTTCTGAAAGCACCTATTCATTCAGGAGGCCTGACTTCCTATTGTGAGGATTGCTTTCCCTTGATCTCCTTTTTTGCTTCCTTCCCAATCGTCCAGGAAAGAGGGCAAAGTGTTATGTGGGTACAGCCTACAGCCCCCTTAAGTTGTCACCACAGTTGTCCTGGGTGGCAGTATTGAAGACCTGAGTGCCAGTGAGTCCCTTCTTGATTTCCAGTCTGGGCTTCCTCATTATTCACATGAACACACTTCATTAAAACGGGGTTGTAGTGGACCATTAAAGGTGCTCCGGTTCTGACATGGCTACGACTGTCACCTGGGGTTCGAATTCACATGGACTTCTCTGTACCCCACGTTAGACTGTCATCTTCCTGAGGGCAAAGGACCATATCCTAACTCCTTACAGTTACAGCAGCTACTACACACCCAGGGACACTCAGTAAACCGCCACCTAACTGAACGGACGGACGCAGTCACATTCGAAGCATAGTGCACTAGCCCTCTGTTCGGCAACAGAGGAAACTTCCTAGTTCGTTTTGGGACAATCGTGGAACTTTAACATGTGCAGGGATACTCTGACACATCTATTTTCTGTCTTCCTACCTTCTTCCAAGCTTTATCATTCTTGCTGGTTCATTGTCCCCTCAAACATAACTCGTGTGTTGCTGCCCCGGTGCCTTTACTCTCGCGTTTGCCTTTCCCTCCCTTTCTGCTTGGCTTAGTCTCCACTCATACCTCCCGTGAATGTTTCCTTCTCCGTCCCACACATTCCCCTTCCTCTGACCTCCCGTAGCATCTGCCGTCTAAACGAATTAGCTGCCACTTAACATTCACCACTGCTGTGTGTTCTTAGTTATCATTTCACAAGAAAGATCCCTAACTGGACCTTCAATTCCTCGAAGCAATGGCCACGTCTTCCACTCCTGTGCCCAGCATTGTAGCTCACACTTGGTGCACCAATAACTAAGTAATTGTTGCTGGCGCCACTTGGTCTAAACCACTTTAAACATACTGCAATGCAAAATAACAGTACATGTAGCACCACGGAACATTAATTTGTGGGTGAACAGGAAGGTGTGATGCGTGAAACACATCAGGACAGAAATGCAGGTAGAATTGGAGCTTGATCAGTTGCTGTTAACTCTCCTGCATTAGTTTTGTTTGCTGAGTCTTCTTACCGTTGTTCACTTTGGGCTTTGGGGCCGGGGTTGTGGGGTAAGGGCATTTAACTGCATGCGAGTCGCATGCCCTAACAAATAAAAACCCTACTGCAGAATTTGTTTATTTTACCACGAAAGGTTTCAAAACAAAACATGAGACAACTAGTGCCTCTCTGCCATCTGTTCTGAAGAAGTGTGGGGAAGGCGTAGACGGGGGTGCAGTGTTATATGCACAGTTCCCTCCTCCTCTTCAAACCTTTCAGGAACATGGTGCTAATGACCGTGGTGTGGATATCACCCAAATTTACAGCGTGCGGCAATGTATCTGAGCGTCTTGATTATGACAAAATTCACAGCTACCAAACCCAAAGCCGCGTAAAGAATCGTCAACGCGCACGATGCTGGAAGGTCACGTGAATTCTTGCTTCGTATTTGAAATCCTGGTAGGTGCCTCTTTTAAAACGCAGCCGGAGGGAAAAGCATTACCAGCCATCGCTCCAAATCTCAGAGCAGCCAGTGACCGAGGATCTTGTGCCGAGGACCAAGGTTGGCCCTGACACCGGACACTCTGCCCCAACTGCCAAGAGCATCTGGTCCCACGCATTTTCCTTAGTGTGCGTTCCTTCATTAAAACGTTTTGTATCTCTTCCTTGTCTGAATATCACCACCTGGGTCGTGCGTCAGCACTGTGTGCAGCTACATCAGCAGCTTCCTTCACTCATCACGCCATTGACATTGGCCTTCCATTCTACGTCCACAAGGGAGAGAAGGGAGAGAAGAACGTTCCATTGGTTGGAAGCTATGAAAGAACACTTTCACATGGGTGTGGGCTGCCTCAAGTCACCGGCTGGGCAGGGAGCCCTGGCCTCCCGTTAGCCTCTGCTTGCGTCAGCGCGGCTCCCTGCTTTCCTCACGGCGCGCGCCCCGGGACCGTGCCATCCACGTGCGGCCGTGAGACCCTTTTGAGGCCGCCTCCTCTCCCCGTCTCCTTGCCACGCGCGGCCGAGCTCCCTTTCGTCCCTCCCTGTTTCGGGGTCACTTCCTCCAGCCTCAGCACCAGCTTCCGGTTTTTCTCTGCTCCATCCGCGCGGTCTTCCGGGAGCAGCTGAGAGGAGGGACTCCGAGAGGAGGGACTTCCGGCTCCTGTCTCCACGCTCCAGGCGGTCGTCCTTCCCTTCGCGCCTCCCGCCACCTCGCGACCCCCCGCAGGTGGGCTCAGGTGGCAGGTCCCAGGGCGTGTGCGGCGTGAGGAAGGCAGAGTTCCGGCGCCCTCGGACCTTCCAGCGCAGGGCAGGGAGTGTGAGGGCGGACAGGCGAAGGCGCTCGTGCCCGGTGGCGGTGGAGCCACCAAAGAGGAGACAACAGGGTAAAGCAGAACGGTGGCGGCTCGGGGAGGAGATGCCTCGCGTGACAGATGAGCAAACCGAGGCACAGGAGGGACGAGTGATTGGCCCGAGGCCACACGCTCACAGTCAATGCGGGTTAAACACCGGGCCACCCGGCCCGACAGCGCATGCTCGTCTTCCACCGCGCCAGGCTTGAGCCTAACACGTCCTCACACGGAGAGCGGAGCGGGTCCCCCCGGGGAGGGGCCCGCACGCTGCAGGTGGCGGTCCCGGCGGGAAGCCACGCGGTGCCAGGGCCCAAGGAGGCGAGGAGCGCGTGGCGCCAGTGCCCAGCCCTGGCGACTGAGAACAGATGAGCCGACGAGCCGGGTTTGGCAGAGAAACCCCCAGGCTGCCAGTACGGTCACCTCGCTGTTTGTATGCAGCCGGTAGGCTTGGCGAGCGTTTCCGTCGGATCCTCGGGTTGAAATGGTTGTTTTCTGATGTACAGCTACCGCTTTTCCGTTCTCATTCTGGGAAGCGTGCGCCTGTTTCGGGAGGGCTCAAACCCAGAAACGCGGCCTCACACAGCTTGCTCGGTAACGCGGCCCAGTGACCGTTCCTTCAGATGGGACGAAATGCTAAGTCATCAACCTTAACAGAGTCAGCCTTTGAGCAGCGCGGCCAAATTAGTTTCTCAGGAAGTGTTACGAGCACTGGTTCCGCCACACTGTCTGTTAATAACAGTCCAGGGTGCAGATAAATAGCGCGTGCCCTCATGGGGTCAGAGATAGGGAAGATGCTGATCGGTCGTGTGTCAGTGTGCGTGCAGCACAGATCTGCACGAGGCAGGCCTAACCACGCTGTCTTTTTACAACGCAGGGCCGTGAACAGTGCTGCTGGGGACAATAGGAATGCGATTCACTGAAAAGGTCCCGGAAGCATGAAGGGAATAGAGTGCCTTACCTTAGAACAGGACTAGTGTTCAGTGATTTGGGATTCAACCACCAGTGCCCCCGGCGTTTTGTAAAGCGTTCCCTTTATAAAAAGCACCCACTTGGAAAGATCGCAATAACTGCAGGAAAGCAACAAAAGAGAAAGAAAGTGATTTCTTCCATTGTCTCTTTTTTTTAATCTTCTCTCTTACTCTTTTGTGGGATTTCTATCAAACTTCTCACTTAAAATTATTTTTAAATGTTTTATTTATTTTTAAGACAGAGAGAGACAGAGCATGAGCGAGGGAGGGGCAGACAGAGAGGGAGGCACAGAATCTGAAGCAGGCTCCAGGCTCTGAGCTGTCAGCACAGAGCCCGTCGCGGGGCTTGAACTCACGAACTGTGAGATCGTGACCTGAGCCTAAGTCGGACGCTCAACCGACTGAGCCACCCAGGCGCCCCTCAAACTTCTTATTTAATAGGAAAACTAAATCATGAAATAGGCACACTTTCAAACTACAGGTCCGCTGTCTGTTCTGAGGTTTGCTCACAATTAGTAAACAGAACACCCTGATGGAGTTTAAATTAATTAATCCTCGGAATTTCCGGGTATCTGGAAGAAAGTATAAGGAAGCAGCAGATGTCGCATCAGAGGAGACCCGGGCCATTATAAAATTCCAATCCCAGTTCTTTGAAAGAAATACTGAAAAAGCCATATATATTTTCAGTGATTTGCTATATGCCGTAGATGGGTTTTGAAACAGTAACTGTCTGATGTAAAATTATATCCATACTGGAAACCACTTTTTTCTTCTAGGTTTCTAATTCATATCCCCCATCCTTCAATATAGGACCGTTTTAAAATCACGTGTGCAATGAATAAGGTGGTGTTCGCAGAAAACGAGATGAGATACCAGGGAAGAGTACACTCTCATTCTTCCGAGAGGAAAGCCACCTTTAATATTTGGAGCTATCATTTAATGTTTAAGTGACTATTTCAAATAGAGCAGAAGTTAATGAAATAAAGACAGAGCTTTTCCCTCCAGAAGCGTTATCCTTATCAAGAGTTAGCTACTTATGAAGAAGGATGATAGACGTGTCGGGCCTAGAAAGATATAAAAAAAATTCTGCCCTTGAGGATCCAAGTGAAGATGAGGTGACAAGAGGGACATAAAGGATGAAATACAAGGCAGTGTGACCTTGTGGAAAGTGCAGTAAAGACAACAAGGATGTGCAGGGTTTCGTGAGGTTTTCTCCGAGGAGGAGGAACGGAAGATAAACAACACTCTGGGCAGAAGAATGGCCAGCAGCAAAGGCCAGAGAAAACCTGGCGGAGACATCGCAGTGCACCAGACTGGCCGGAGCAGGAAAAAGGCAGAACGAGAGGCTATGACTAGGTCGTATGGAACCTTAAATGCCAGGCTCAGAGATTGGAATTTCCTTCTGTGGGCAAGAGGACAGCCAGCCATCAGAGGGTCTTGATTGATCTTGTGTGTAATGGGGCAAAGGTGCACACGTACTAAGTGAGACACAGCAACATGGGTTGGAAAGGAGGGTGTTTGGAGGGGCACCTGGGTGGCTCAGTCCGTTAAGTGTCTGACTCGATTTCAGCTCAGGTCATGATCTCATGGTTTGGGCGATTGAGCCCCACGTTGGGCTCTGTGCTGGGTGTGGAGCCTACCTAAAAGAGGGAGAGGGAGAGAGAGAAACACGGAGGGAACAGAGAGGCGCTGTGGTGACAAAGGCAGAGAGTTGAGTGAGGTGGCCACAAGCTAAGAAAGCCAGCAATCTCCAGAAACTAGAAGTTCCATAGAACAGATTTTCCCCTGGAGCCTCCATAGGGCGTGAGACCCAACCGACATCTTCATTTTGGACTTCTGGATCTCCAGAGCGATGAGAAAATGAATTCCTCTTGTTTTAAGCCATCAAGTTATGGTAATTTGTTACAACACACCTGGAAACTAAGATAGCTATTTTTAAAATGAGTTAGCCTTAGCCAGCCTTATAGTTAATAAGCCTTAATGACTTATATGGCACTTCGGTGACCAACAAGAAAGATGTGGGCTATGCATAATGTTATCGATAATAATAATACTGGCTTTATGAAATAAGAGCCTACTATATACCAGGCACTGTATCACGGTCTTCCTAAGACCTTGTTTCATTTGATTCTCTCCAAAAACCAATGTGATGGGTTTAAACCACCATTTTACAAATGATGAAATAGTTGACCAGATACAGCTAAAACCATGTAAGAGCTGAAGAAGACCGAACCTTCGGGCTCTCTGTCAGATGATCTTCCTATTAAGTGACACATGTGCAGTGGAACAGCATCTCAAGGAAGAAGAAAACACCCCTCAAAATTCGAAAATAGAGCAATTAACTTAAATGGTCTTTCTTTTCCAAAAGGCAGCTAAATGTTTGAATAGGTTTTTTCCCCCCTTCTGATTGCTACGTCTTTAGAAATGCAAAAGAATAAGAAGGAACAGGAATTGAGCCTGGAAAATAAAGGCAATGACTTGGAGGAAAAGAAAAAGTGGGCCCAGCCTTGTGTTCCTTCGTTTCCCTCCACTCTCGCCCTCCACAGAGAGGTCAGAGACAGTTCTGGGTGGACAGCGGAGTCCTCTGGTCCTGATAGAGTGAGTGGCCCCACCGCAGACCAGTTGCGCGTGTAAATGACCTCAGTGGCCGTGTAAATGACCTCAGGCAGAATTATGTTCCGGAACCGGGTCTAGCTTCAGAGGTAGTAGAAGGGGCAGTTTGCTTGTGAGGAAGAGCTAGGGGACCTCCTTGAAATGCCACTTGTATAGCAAACACACCATTTGTAGTAGATGGGATTTCTGTGGGTGCCAAGGGTCTGCTGAAGCCCCTGTTTGAGCCACACTCCCCCTACAGTAGGCTTCAGCAAACGATCGAAAGAATCTCAGACTTGCAGGGAGTCCTAGGGAATCTGGGCCTCTCTACACCTGGCCCTGTTCCTCCAGGGCAGCCAATGGGGTGTTTAAGCAACTCCGCTGAAGTCGTGGCCCAGCCATCAGGGCTGGTTCAGCAGGAGATCGTAGGCCAGCCTCTCAGAGTGAGACCATTTAGGAAATTGCTTTCAAGGGGGCATCCGTAGGATGCTTAAGAACACAGTCCTTTCCGGAAAAGCTACTTCCCTGAGGTCCCACAGATATCTGCTTCAATCCGTCAGTCCTAAAGTTCTCCATCACATTTGTAAAGACCCTCTTGCCCAGGAACATAAACGCGATGCGTAGTTTCGGCTTTCGCGTCTCTGCATGTAACCCAGGAGGTCTCAGTAAGACGTCATAGATGGAGATGTGTAACGGAGCTTTAACCTCCTGGCCGCTTACAGTGCCTGGGCAGTTCCTGGAGGATCTTGCCAATGGAGGCAGAAAACAGGAATAACGTATGGTTGATCTTTATCTTGAATGAGAACCTTCTTAGCCATTCAGGAAATTCCTCAACTCAGATTTTGTAAGCCTTTGATGAAACAGACTCTACCATTTCAGATGGCCAAAGTTGAGGACACAGTGCCATGTTTTCAGTAACGTCATTACAAAATCGGTGTGCACAGGGATAGCACCATATGGAGGACTCAACAATGCACGCTTTCTGCATCTCCTAAAAATAACCGAATACACCCTGTGTAAGTTTCCTACTGTAGTAGCGTGAGCAGAACCCAGTTTTAGAGTTGAGTTCAGTTCTCCAACGTGTGACACACCAACTGACTGACGTGGAAAAAAGTCAGGGAAATAATCCCTGAACCTTTATTTCCTTAACTGTGAGACAGGCTTAATGATCCTTACTGAGGTTGTTGCAAAGAGCAAATGCAGTAACACATGGAAGTATCGAGCACGTAGAGGCGAGCAATTAAAAAAGTCTATTGAGTCATTAGCGTCATCAAGGCAAACACATGGCTGCTTATTTCTGCATCTCCAGCGAGAAATTAGAAACAAAATGACAAAAAAAGACAAGGTTCATTGTTTCCCGGATTTCACTGAATGATTACTGAACCTTAGTTTCATTTTATGTGGATATTTTTTGTATTTTAAAAGTCCCTAGTCCTTCATTTCAGGTCACTAACTCCAAAGGGGAAGTGGGCGTTTATACAACACACGAATGTAAAGTGAGTCAGGGATGTCAACACTGTCACATAAAACTGTATTCATATCTGCATCTTAGAAAGCGTCTACAACGACACTGGGGTGGCTCAGTCGGTTAAGCCTCCGCCTTGGGCTCAGGTCATGACCTCGCGGTTTGTGGGTTCAAGCCCCACACTGGGCTCTGTGCTGACAGCTCAGAGCCTGGCGCCTGCTTCGGATTCTGTACCTCCCTCTCTTTCTGCCCCTCCCCTCCTCACGCTCTGTCTCTCTGCCAAAAAAATAAATAAACATTAAAAAAATTTTAAAGAGAAGGCATCTACAGTCCATAAGAGCGTGTGGGCAACAAAAAGCCAAAATCATAAAGATTCCAGAGAACATAAGCAGCTGAGGTCCTAAGCTTGAAACTTCACGAAGTGAAAATGAAGAACATTTTTAATGCACCTTGTTTGTCCCATTTCCCCAGGGTAGATATTAATGTTATGGCTGAAGTCCTCATCATCGTCTAACAACAGGGACATTTAAATATGCAACTCATATTTGGCCTCCGAGTTGCCTCAAGAAATAAGAGTGCTGTTTTATTCAGCATTGTTGGCACTTTGACCTTTTTGGGGAACATGTATTATCTTTCACACTGTATACTATTTGTTACTTTGCCTGTCAGATTAACACAGTTGACTGTTTACACCTGTTCTGTGTAAAGTTTTACTGAGAATAGTTTCCCATCAATTTGGATTCTTGTCATTTAGAAAAGAACTACTTCATTAATCAAAGGCTTTTAAGTCCAAATTCCAACTTGAGAGTGGTGCCTTATACCAAGATTTTCTATAGGAAGCACGTGAGAGGAAACATCACTGTGGAAGGCTGGGGAAATCTCTTCTCGAACCACAGTGTACAAATCCAAGTTTTTGGCTCCCAAATAATAACTACATCCTTCAGAGCCTTCTCTTCAAAAGCCTTTGGAAATTTTGAAACGTATAACATCTTGATTCAAGGCGCACAACCTCCCCCAGAAGAATTCAGCAGAAAATAAAAATAACCTAGCTGAGCTCCCACTCCTCCCTCCAGACATAAAGTCTAGGAAGGCCAGATTCTCATCCTATATAATTCTGTGAGAATTCCCACAGGGAAATCCGCGAAAGAATTCAGAAACCTCCCTCGCGGAAATTCTCATGGAGCTATATAGGATGAGAATCTGGTTTCTCAAAAATAAACATAAAATTCTTTAAGATATGACCTTTTCCCTCAATGAAACCCCAGATGTTAACTGGAGAAGGATAATCTTGGGGCTCCAGCACAATTCTGGGTTCTAGAGAATTCGGTCAGTTACTGAGCAACTCTATTGCCATAAAGGGACATACAGATATTTGTAAAATTGCCCCATTCTTTTTTTAACCTGATTTTCAATAAGGATACATAGGACAAACCAAATTTTAGGCAGAACGGTAATATATTTGCACATGTAGGGTTTTTTTTAATTGCAAAAATGACATAGGCTTGTAAAACATTTCAAAAATAGAAATGCATATAAAGTAAAAAAAAAAAAAAAAAAAGAAAGCCCTCAAAAAGAAAAATCTAACAGACTTTGTTAGATACAATTCTCATATTTCTCTTCACAGAGCAAAGAGGAAAAATGAGGTCAGGTTATCAGTTGGCAATTGAATAATTTTGAAACCTTCACCTACTTAGAATTAGAATTCGCTGTAGCATTTTCTCTGAGGAAAAGAGAGTGGGAGTTTTTAATGTGCTTCAACTCTTACGGTAGAGTTGCTGTGATGCAAATACAGAAACAGGAATCAAGGTCAGGGTCAGGAAGGGCAGAGACAGGTTTTGTCATGCTAACTGTGGTCAGAACACTGAAGGTCTAATGAAAGCAGAGAAGGAGGAGCCCCACAGGTCAGATTCCCAAAAGAACTTGGAAGTCAGGCCAGGCACAGAAAGAAAGCCTGGAGGACCAGAGCTGCTACCCGTGAAACCCTAGTAATGGGTCCTCCTCTTTTACCTGCTTTGGACTTTCAGATTAACCAGCTTGTGTGCATTCTGGTCTGGGAGCAGGAATCGATTGCCTGTACAGAGTGTAATGGCTGACACGAACTGAGTACTTACTGCATGCCTGGATCTATTCTAAAGGTCGTGTGTGCTCATCTCATTGAATCCTAATGAGATTCAGCAAGCCAATGAGACAGGACTGCTGTTATCCCCACTTTACAGATAGCAAAACTGAGGCTTCGAAAGGTCAAGTAACTTAGTCATATAACGAATAAATGTGTACGAAGTCAACTTTTATTCTTTGAATGTTCCCCTAGGCACACACACCAGTGGCAATATATTCACCTCACTGATGGAGGCGGGGAAGAAAGTCATTCAAAAAAGCACAAATCAACTCAGCCTCATAAATGGCATGGTTGAGATTTTGGTTATAAAATCATCAGTCCAGCCCATTGAGTCAAAACGAATCATCTGTTCTTTTGATATGAACAAAACCTCAATGCACTCTTGAATTCCAGTTCTTTCAAATGCCATAGGCCTTTTCTAAGCTTCATAATGACCTTGAGTTATTTTCAACATGAGTCGTTTATTTGGGGAGAGGCGGGAGCCGGCATCATTAACAGGCAAAGAGAAGTAAATATTTTACTATCCCACAAAACCATCTCTTACAGGTTCATTTGCCCACGTGCTCATGATCTTTCCCCCTGAACTCCTGTTGCCTTCCCAGCCCCCTGGAGTGTCTGTCTCAACTGAGACCTTCTCACCATGCCCAGAGTGCGACCTGCCTAATGGCTCATACACG
Source organism: Neofelis nebulosa (assembly GCF_028018385.1). NCBI lineage: Eukaryota > Metazoa > Chordata > Mammalia > Carnivora > Felidae > Neofelis > Neofelis nebulosa. The sequence continues at coordinate 11,878,418 of NC_080794.1, forward strand.
CTTTACAGCATCTGCATACTTTCCATCTGGGTACTTTGTTGGAGGCAGCATTGAAAACCAGAGAGGGTTTTGGTACTTCTGCAGTCTCCTTTTGACTTGTCACCCAGAGTTATAGCCCCCACTGCCTGATTTCTCAAAAGTATTCCTCCCTGCCCAAGATCAGACTTCAGTGTACTCACTGCAGTAGATCTGAGAGGCACGGGAGAAAATTGTGAGCTAATTCCTATCAGATTCCAAGATAAGTTTGGTTAACTGAACAGATCCCAAATAGGCAGGTAGATTGGAGGGGTCATTTCTGAGCAAGACTGGCTTCTCACTACTCACGACCCCAACCCCCACCCTATATGCCATTAAAATAAAAGTTAACAAGGACCGCAAGTTTGCTAGTGGCTGCACTGGGCTGTAAACTTCAAAAGAGCCTTCTGCTGGGGAGCCTGGGTGGCTCAGTCGGTTAAGCGTCCGACTTCGGCTCAGGTCATGATCTTGCAGTCCATGAGTTTGAGCCCTGCGTCGGGCTCTGTGCTGACAGCTCAGAGCCTGGAGCCTGTTTCGGATTCTGTGTCTCCCTCTCTCTCTGACCCTCCCCCATTCATTCTCTGTCTCTCTCTGTCTCAAAAATAAATAACTGTTTAAAAAAAATTAAAAAAATAAAAGAGCCTTCTGCTTTTGTGATTTTCCCATACATCCAGTAAGCAAAATGTGCACATATACTTAAGGATTTCACATTAAGAAGGCATCATAGTCAGAGTCTCTAAAATCAAGTCTCAGACAGCAGCCTTAGTCTTCTTTAAGAATCTGATAAGCGATGTGTCCACACACATATGGATATCACCTTGAGATCCCATGGCTTAAGCAGATGTAGACCAAAGAAAGGAAATGAGAACTATTCCCTGAACTGGTCTAAGAAACAACCTCATCCTTCCCATCTTCAGTTTCCTCATCTCCAAATCCTATGATGTGACTTTCCTAATCTCTGATGTCTCTTTGGCTCTAGGACTTTTAACCATCCTTTTTCTTATGCTCATGGAAAGTTTGCTCTTAGTGCACCGTCGCAGTGGTTAAGACAAACCTAGATGAACTGAAGACCAAATTAGAAGCCTCCTGTGTATTTTTCCAGGTGGATTCAGACCACTTGATTCATGGTAACCAGGTGTCAAGAAGAAACTAACAAAACAAACAAACAAACAAACAAACAAACAGAGCTCCTTACAATCTATTTAATGTGGAAGGCATGTATCTAGAGAACCAGCCTAAATAAGAAAATGACTTACGTTATTTGTACTGATTTCTTCAGATAGAAAGTGTTTTCCATATCTTTAATTTTGGTACAGATGTGTTGTGGAGACTATTTTCTTTTGGTACGAAATACAAAATGAGAGGACCAAAATAAGATCGGGGTTCTTGGGGGCTTACCTATTAAACCCAAATGATGAGTAAAAGATACTGACATGAGGAAACTATCCGCACCTGCAAGAGAAATAAAAAATAGCACAGGTCAGATCCGCTCGGATAAACTGAAACATATCTGAATGTGCGAATTGGAGACAAAGCAAGAATCTGATTTGCCCACCAACAAAACCACTGAAGCACAGAAAGGGAGAGATATGAGAAAGGAAGGAAGAGGTCCTTTAACCTAAATGGAAAATGCAACCCACCCTCACCCCATTTTACCTCACTGATGCCTAATTAATAGTCTGGGCCAAGCTGCAAACAGAGCAGTGAGCATTTGGTTGCCTACTGGGAGGAAGTTCATAAGTATGAAGCAAGGAAGGTGTTAAGATCAAGTTGACGTAAGATGGAGTCAGTGTGCGACCAAGTAGGTGAGAACTTCTTGAAAGAAGACTCATCTCTGTGAGGGAGGGAACACACCGCCATTCACCATTGTTTTCCCAGTGCCGAACACGGTGCTTAATTGATATATGTCGAACGAATTAATGAATGTCAGGTAATGTTGGGAATGGAGTTGCAATTTGCTCATGGGAAGAATGGAGGAAACTATAGGCCAGCAAAAGCTATTAACAGAGTTGGAGCATAAGATGCAGATTAGTGAGGAGGAGAGGGCAGAAGAAAAGACCAAGAAAAAGACATTTACTGCCAGAACAGGATCCAGGAGCACAGTGCCTGGAAGCCTTTGAGTGGGAACCAGGAGATCTTCGCTTCAGCCTCTGCCTCAGTGTATTATTACGTGACCTTGGGAAGGGGATCTGACTTCCTGGTTTCCTCTTAGTCACAGGAGCTCACATTTTCTCTGACTTTAAAGGGACATAAGAGATTCCTCAAACACAGAGGTGAGTAAATACTCCTCCTTTAGGGCTGGGATGTCCCTCCACAGATCTATGTCCAAAACAAAGATGTTAAATATTTCTAGTCTCTCTTCAGAATCAGACCTAAGGATGAATGTTTATTCATTCAACGCTAGTCATTACTTGATGGATTCTATTTGAAGCATGGGTAAAGTTTTCTTTATGTTGAGAAGCTCAGTGGTTTGGGGCACAATCTACAGAGAGCAATTGAGAAACCACAGAATATTTAGAGTCCCTTTATTTTTATTATTAAGTGTCTTGAGAGAGTGGTTGAGGTACGTGTGTAATCCCCTCCGCTCTCCCCCATTTCTCTTCCCCAGCCATCTGATTTCAAGCCGCCTCCAAGGTCATCCATGACTGTCCAAACCTTTGGATATTGTTCAGGTCTCTCTTTTTTCAACTTAGGTTGAAGTATTTGATATTAATGATCATTCCCTCTTGGTTAAAACATCTGCCTCACCTGGGTTTTCTATCAATGATGTGTGTTCCAAATATTTATAAAGTGAGCTTGGAACCACAGAGATGTGAATACAGATCTCCCCTTTGTCATCTTGTGAACCCAAACAAACTATTTAATCCCAAGGCAGTTTCTTCATCTATAAAATCAGGTGTTTGTGGCTTCATTCAACACCTTCCTTGCTGTGAGGATTTCATGAAGGTAAATCATGGTGCCTGGCACATAGTAGAAAAATAAGATCAACCTGAGTTCTATTTGGATTTCCCTTTGCTCCATCCACACTGCTACTATCTTATTTCTGTGAGTTATTTCAGTGGCTTCCTCACTGGTCCCTCCTGCCTTCAGCCTGTCATGGCTCCAGTCCTTGCCTCACCTGTGGACTTTCTGAAATACAAATCTGATCATATCACATCCTACTTAAAGTTCTTCAGGGGAATCCGGTGATCTGTAGGATAGGTGAAGTCCAGAATCCTAAGCATCATGTGACCCAGGCTCATCTCCACAGCCTCACCAACAGCCACAACAGTCTCCCACACCCTTCACTTTGGCCACATTGGGCTACCTGTAGTTCCCTGAGTGTCCTGTGCGCTCACACACCTTCCTACCTTTGCACCTGACTCTTGCTCTACTTTGAAAGCCTTTTCCTTCCTTCTCTGGCTGGATTAATTCTGTGTGTTCTTCAAGATCCAGCTCACCAGTATATCTTTTTAAATTCTTTTTAAAGCAGACAGAGTTGACTCTCCCTCTACAGTGCTTCAGTCTTCTCTAATGCACACATTATGTTTTCGCCATTAATCTTGCTTATCTGTCTTCCCCATTAGGTGTGTGCTCCATGAGGGGCTGTATCTATGCCCTGTTCTTTGCATAGGGCCTGGCAGCTAGTATGCTCGATACATGTTTGTTGACTTAATTACATAAACAATGAGCTGTGTTTGGGCAGGGACAGAGTAAAAAAAAAAAATAGAGCATGGAGTTTGAGCCAGTATGAATGTGAGGGTGAGTCAACCAGCAGTAAGTGGGCAGATGTACAGAATCAATGATGAAGGCAGTGTGGAACAGAATTAGAGTCTGGGTAACAACAAACATGAGTATAACATGGTCCAGCGAGGAGACCAATTTGACCTTTTCAAAATAAAAGGAATATAGAGGAGTATAAACGTTGTAGAACATGGAGCAATGATCAGATGCTCATATGTAAGTTTTTTGGAGTGCACAGAGTGAGATAAGGCCCCAGGATCACTGTGGGGTTGACCATCAGGCTGTGCATGACCAACTTCTACAGAAATCATTGACTGATATGAGAAGCAGCCGAGGGCATTGTGGGAAATCTCCTCAGGTGTTGGAATCATGAAAAGTTAGCCGACTGTGAGGAGGGAATCAGAGTTCAGCCACATAAGAGCTCCCATAGAAGAATGACATTGGAATCTTGTGTTTCTATGTGTGTTTGTATGTCTTCTAACTCTTGTCTAAAGATTCCCTTAAGCCACCTCAATACATTAGAAAGAGCTGGTGATATTGTGTCATCACATGTCTCAAACTCTCATATTTTAGCACTGACCACTGTGCTTATGTCTTAGACATCATATTTTTGTGGGGACTAGTTTATTTTGTGACTTCCTGGGACCAAAATTATAATTTAGTTTCAGTCCTCACAACACCTTTCTTGTTTGAACTTAGTAGCAAAATGTCTAGAGAGGACAACTGAGAACTACAAATTTAACCCTTTGGAGCTTTTGTTCTGATATGGTCCAAACTCAAGTTTTCTTTTCTGAAGTTGTAATGGAAAGACGAATAAAATGAGAAATAATAAATAGAAAAATTGTACGATAAAATCATTAACTGTGAAATTATCAAAATTTCAAGTTCTCTAGTGTAATCATTTAAATGATAAAACTGTAAATATTTTTAATGACTTATTGAAAGGTATGATCTCACTTTGATCTGGAATCTTAAAAAACTAAACTCAGAGCTACAGAGAACAGATCAGTCGTTGTCAGAGTCATAGTTAGAGGTTGTGTGAAATGGGTAAAGGTGGCCCAAAGTCACAAACTTCCAGTCATAACATAAATAAGTTCCGGCAATGTAAGGTACAGCATGGTGGCTATAGTTAACAATACTATATTGTATCTTTGAAAGTTGCTGGTAGAGTCTTAAATGTTTTCATCACAAGAAAGAAAATTTCTAGCTATGCAAGGTGATGGATGTTAACTAACTCTATTGTCATGATCATCTCACAATATATACATATATCAATCATTAGGTGCACACCTAAAACTAATACAATGTTAGGTCAGTTATATCTCAATAAAATGGGGAAAAACAAATTTTAAGAAAGACCTTTAGAGTTTTATGCCTTTATGAACCTTAGCATAAAATGTTCCCTGTATTCGCTGCTCTTCTATGAATATCACCATCATATAGACCAGAAGTTGGCAAACTAGAGTCATGGGCAAATCTGGCCTGACCCCCGCCTTTGTAAATAAAGTTTTATTGGAATGCAGGCACACTTACTTATTTATGTATTGTCTATGACTGATTTCATGCTAGAATGTAACAAAATCTGTATGATACACAAAGCCAAAAATATTTACCATCTGACCCTTTGTAGCAAAAGGATGCTGGTCTTCAACATGACAGTGGTTATTAAGGCAAGTAAGTAAAGCCTGTTCTTTAGAGTGTAGAACCCAGAGCTACTGAGCCCACAGACTTCAGGGCAATTTATCTTAAAAAGTGAAAAAGAAAAACACTTTTAAAAGAAAAAGCTACCAACCATCAACATGAATTTCAACTCCACCAGCAATGTTTTCAAACAACTAGCTATCAGAGTTGCTTGCTTACCACCAAATATGTTCGGAACCTTAATATAACGAACATCCTATGTGCATAGTAAATGAGCTATTTGTCTCTACTACTTTATTTAGTCCTTTGAAAACCATAAGTGACATTCATTTGCAGACACAGGGGCGATGGTCTGCAATCTAGAACTGATTTCTTGGTAGAAAGTGGAGAAGAAGAGATATAAAATCATTTTCTAAGTCAGGGGCCCTAATGACTCATAAAGTCTTTCTGGGCTCTATTTAAATCATTTGAAACTGAAATTAATGATTCATATATGTGATGGCTCTTGCAGAAAAAAGGAAGGAGTCGTGATTCATCCAATATTAGTGCATGAACTTTGTTCTTATGGCACAGGGTGCAGAAATGCATTTCCAGTGCCTTGAGATGTATGCTTTTACACATTCTTTCTCCAAAGAAGATTTTGGATTCCAAATGGAAAACAAGGCTAATGAAACTATCTTCCCAATCACATTACTGCAAAAATGTTTACAAACAATACCTGAAAATGAGAAGTCATTCCTGATCCCTTTGACTGGACATAGTGGCCTTGGTGTACATTTAACTAGTGACCAAATGTGTAAAAAAAAAGAAAAATGACATGGCAGAAAGCTTTCTGAACAGTTGAACAATTTGGAATACAGTAACATTTTATAAGTTGGATTATATTTTCCTACCAACTTAAATGGTATTCTAGAAATGGGTCTTCATTAAGGTTTCTTTTCTCACCATATTATCTTTTAAAAACCATGGACAATTAAAACAAACCATGCTTGGGGCATCTGGGTGGCTCAGTTGGTTAAGCGTCCGACTTTGGCTCAGGACATTATCTCATAGTTCGTGAGTTCAAGCCCTACGTTGGGCTCTGTGCTGACAGCCTGGAGCCTGCTTCAGATTCTGTGTCTCTCTCTCTCTACCCCTTCCTGACTCGTCCTCTGTCTCTCTCTCTCAAAAATAAATAAACTTAAAAAACAATTTTTTTAATAAAATAAACCATGCTTTTCATAGAGAAACATAATTTACTACCAAGCCAACTCAAATCCTTTCGGATGCAAGGAGAGTTATAAAAAAATAGGGGCACCTCAGTGGCTCAGTCAGCTAAGCGTCCGACTCTTGATTTTGGCTCAAGTCACGATCTCACAGTTGTGGGATCGAGCCCCACGTCTGACTCTATGCTGGCTAGCAGTGGAGAGCCCACTTGGGATTCTCTCTCTCCATCTCTCTTTTCCTCCCTTGCTTGCACTCTGTCTCTTTCAAAATAAATAAATAAACTTAAAAAATCTTTTAAAAATAAATAATAAGCCAGAAAAGTATTTCCAAATTTAAAAATATGCTATATATAACACCAGATTGGAAAAAGTATCATTCGCTATCTAAAATGTGGAAAGGGAGAAGTCCCATCTCTCTGTGTAATCCTTACAGATTAAATGAGAAGAAAAGAAGAAAAGAGAGAATAGCTTTCCCATCTAACTGAACGACTCTTCTCCTCATAAAGCCGCCATGGTTATCTCTTTAAGATCTATTTTGGCCACTTTCTAGACGTCCTTAGCCGAGGCGCTGAAGGTCTAGTCCAGACATATTTAGCAATTGCATTTCTGGGACTTGAGTGCTCTCTCTTTATTTATTTTTTTATTTTTTTATTTTTTTAACTTTTTTTTTTTTTTTATAATTTTTTTTTTTTCAATGTTTTTTATTTATTTTTGGGACAGAGAGAGACAGAGCATGAACGGGGGAGGGGCAGAGAGAGGGAGACACAGAGTCGGAAACAGGCTCCAGGCTCCGAGCCATCAGCCCAGAGCCTGACGCGGGCCTCGAACTCACGGACCGCGAGATCGTGACCTGGCTGAAGTCGGACGCTTAACCGACTGCGCCACCCAGGCGCCCCAGAGTGCTCTCTCTTTAAGAATTTGCCTTTGTGGCCTTTTGTCTGTCCACCGCTGGGGACGGCAGGAAGGCAAGTAACATGAAAACATCCAGCCAGTCAGTAGAGAGCATAGCAGAGCCAAAGTTCATACTAATAATGATTTCCTGAGATGGACGGATTTTTATGCCGCATGTTCGCCCCCGTTGCAAGGCACATCACCAATGTCTTTCATGTTTTGCCGACAAAAATGGATTTCCGCGTATTACAGAGTTAATGCTAATACTGAAATTAGAGTGCTCTAATAACGACTTTCCGAGCAGAGACCCTGCTGGCTGTCCTTAGCCCCAACAATTGTGATCCCCTCAGGCCAGCAGCTGTAGCAGGGCGGTGCTAGGCAGCATGGGGCCTAGAACTACACCCGTTCTATTTGGTTCTATTTGCGTTTGGCTCCTAAGCACTTAATAAATATTTGTTGACCTACTGAAGGAACTAGAGTTGGCCTTTCTTCGATTATTTGCACTAACTCCTGCTGTTTTCCCTCCATTTTCCTCTCCTGACGATTTCATCTGTTACCTTCATTCATGGTCATGCCTCTCTCCTCCTCTGTACTGGTATTAATTCTCCTAACGTGTCAGTCGCATATAGCAAGGTCGTCTCTCTTTTCCTCACTCTCTCAACCGTAAAGGAACCTAAGACACGGTAGTCACGGGAAAAAAAGAGTCACAAACCAGACCGAGCCAGCAATGAAAACTGTAAGCCAGCCTTTCCCTGCCGTGTTTCTTCATGGGGAGAGAGCGGAGGCGGTCGAGAGAGTGGAGATTATGTTCTTTCACTGGTAGTGGGCTGGCACAGTCCACGCGCACCAAGAGCTTAATAAGATCTTTTTGATGTTGACGATTATGATAGTTCAAGGGAGCAGGAAATTGAAAGAATCAGAGAAGGAAATGAGGCCTCATCTATGTCTGCCAGATTTGTATCAGCAGTCCACACCAAAGCAATGATTTTTACCCACATCTATGAGATTTGAACGTAAATCACTAGATACGCATCATTTAGTTATCTTTACAATTTCAAGGAGGTTACACTAGAATCATCTCAAGGTGGTCGTCTTCCCTGTGCTCAGAGATCCTCAGAGAAGGAACATTTCCAATTTCCCAGGTGCCAGGAAGCTTTCCCTAAGCCTAACTATAATTCTTTCTTCTGTAATAGAAGCCCGAACTCTAACCAGCTGACTAAAACAGCAACTTATCTTCATCTGGATAATATTTCTCTGCCTACTGGAAGGTTGTTATTACAGCTTCTCTGCACTCCAGCATTCCTTCCCCCGAGCCAACGGATCCTAGTTCCCTTAGCTTTGCCTGTTTTGTAACCCTTTCAACACATTTCTGTCTGTTCTTTGGGTAGTCTCCAAGTATACGACATTTCACTAAGATGACCTAAAAATAAAGGAGATGGGCTTCGAGCAAAGCTGAGTCAGGTATCTGGATTGCTTCATGGTTTCTCTGCTATGGTTACTTATGCACCTTACATTATCAAGTTTGAGCTGTCCATTGGAACACCGTTTTGCTACTTCCTGGTAAGTTCGGAATCCATTATGATCTTTGGATCTTTCCCATTAAACGTGAGTCATGTTTTCCCCTTTCTCTAACTCAAGATTAAGTTCTTTCTGTGGGTAAATTACTCTCCCATTTTGAATGACTTGGCCCCTGACTTAAGGGTTGAGAATAGTTCTACACTCCTACCTTTCTTTTTTAGGAAAATCCTTTCCTATTTTCTCAGCAGAACAAAATGTCCAAAAAATATGCCACCTATAAGAGATAGTAGAGGTCTGAAATGTAGAGAAGGTTAGTCCAGCTCCTTCATTATAAAGATGATGACACACTTAAGACTTAAAGGAATTAAATAGTTTGTCCCACATCACAGAGATTCCCAGGAGCAGAGGCAGGTTGAAGGCAAGGTCATCTGATTCTCCCTTGCATGTTGTTTCTCCAACACACAAAGCCTTGTAACATACTTTATGCTACACTAACGAGATGGACAGGGGACGACTGCCCGACGAGAAAGGTATGGAAATTGTAAATCTGAAGCAATTTCATAGAAAGCTACTTTTATTGTAAATTATGTGATCTTACCAATGAATAGTACATGCATTATAAACTAGACTTTCCTACTACATTATGCTGGAGGATTTTATGTATTCAGTTGGCCGGACCCAAAAAAAAAAAACCAAACCCAAAATCTACGAAACTCTTCAGTTAATCAAAACAGGTTCTTCCTCACTGCACTGTATACAAATGTGTATAAATGTGTGCAAGCATAGAGAGCACAGAATCGTGAGGCCAGAGTTAGCAATTATCAGTATGTGGTTAAGGTCGTTTTGGCTGTAGCTCCCATCTGTCCCTCATAATTATTCCATGGAAATCTCAGGCCTCTTATCATTTCATCTGTAAATAGTCCAGTGTGAATTGCTAAAACATGAAGGTGCTCTTCTAAAACCATAACCACAATAGCTATCACACCCACAAATATTAACAATAATTTCTTAACGTCCGGTGAGTATCCAGTCACGTGATTGCTTAATATCATCAAATAGCTAGCCAGGGTCCACACTTCCCCAATTTCCATCTGTGTGTGTACGTGTAACAGTTTGGGTCCTTCAGTTGACATATGTCTCTTAAGTCCCTTTCAATCTATGGGGCCCCTGTCCTTTTCTTTTCTTCCCCTCGTGGTTTTCTGTTGAAGATACCCAGGGTTATCTTGTATAGTTTCGACAGTCTGCATTTTGCCAAACATGTCCCCATGGTGTCACGTAGCATGTTCCTCTGAACCTTGTATTTCCTATAAACTGATGGATGGGTGTAGAAGAGTGATCATATCCAGACTCACCGCGGGTGTGTGTGTGTGTGTGTGTGTGTGTGTGTGTGCGCGCGCGTGTGTGCGCCCGCCCGCGCGCAGAAAAGACCACTTCATGGGTGACAGTGTATTCTTTTATCAGGAGATAAGCTGTTATCAACTATTGATGACTTTTGCCAACATCCATTAATTCATTAGAGATTTCCAAAAATGTGATATTTGACTTTTTTAGCTAAATCAGTTCTAAAGAACATTCCATTCATTAACTTATAGGCTGTTCTTCTTTACTTTTCTCAATATCTCCTCAGTGATTGCTTGTCTAGAGCCTGCACTTTTAGAGATTATCCTGTAAAGTGTACAATACTTCCTGAGTTCTTGCATGTTCCTAAGAGTTGCCCTATGGCCTTTTTTACTTAAAGATCCTTTGGGCTGGTTATAAAATCTGTTGCTCACATTTTTCTTCCTTTGAGTGTTTTAAGTGCGATACTTCATTGTCTTCTGCATAAAATATTACTGTGATAGGGGTGCCTGGCTGGCTCAGCCGGAGGTGCATGCAACTCTTGATCTTGGGGCTGTGAGTTTGAGCCCCGTGTTGGGTGTAAACAAAATAAATAATAAAATAAAATAAAATAAAATAAAATAAAATAAAATAAAATAAAATAAAACAAATCTTTAAAAATATATTACTGTCACAGAGCCTGATAACCTGAATTTCTTTTTTTTTTTAAGTGTATTTATTTTGAGAGAGATAGAGAGAGTGCAAGCGAGGAAGGGGCAGAGAGAGGGAGAGAAAATCTTAAGCAGGTTCCACACCATCAGCGTGGAGCCTGATGTGAGGCATGATCTTGAACCATGAGACCATGACCTAAGTCAAGAGATGCTTAAGACACCCCCGAATTTCTTTTCCTTATAAATGACTTGGATTTTTTGCTTGGATACTCAAAAGATTTATTACTGTTTTTTAAAAGAAAATTTTAGCTTTAAAACTAAAGTCTCATAGTTTTACTACAACATATCTCAGCAACGGCTGTTTTTGGTTGATTTTTTTTTTTTAGGGACATGATGTGCTCTTTTAATATGTATTTTTGATCATATTTCTTTTAAAAAGACCATGTGTAGGGGTGCCTGGTTGCCTCAGTCAGTTAAGCATCTGACTTCGGCTCAGGTCATGATCTCATTGTTCGCAAGTTTGAGCCCCACGTCAGACTCTGTGCTGACAGCTTGGAGCCTGGAGCCTGGTTCAGATTCTGTGTCTCCCTCTCTCTCTGCCCCTCCTCTGCTCAAGCTCTATCTCTGTCTCTCTCTCAAAAATAAATAAACATTGAAAAAAAAATGTTTAAAAGACCACGTTTAGTATTTGTGCATTCCGTTGCTCTGGTTTTTCCCTCCGTAACTCCTATCCAGTATCTCTCCAGCATGCTTTTGTCGTCTGTAGGGAAATTATTCTGCCCCTTCTTTGTCAAACTCCCAGTCTTTCAGGTCCTTTTCAGTCACCTCTCTGTGAATCCTTCCACAATTTCGGTAAGAAATGACATGTCTAAGGGCTTCTGAGTGGCTCAGTCAGTTGAGCGTCCAACTTCAGGTTAGGTCACGATCTTGCAGTTTGTGAGTTCGAGCCCCACATTCCGCTTGCTGCTGTCAGCTCAGAGCCTACTTCAGATCCTCTGCCCCCCTCTCTCTCTCTGCCCCTCCCCTGCTCTCACTGTCTCTCAAAAATAAAATAAAACATTAAAAAAAAAAAAGAAACGACATTTCTATCCTTCTTACTCTCATAGTACTCCTATTTTGACACTATCACATAATTTGTTTACATGCTTAGTTTTCCTGTTAGACATGTTTCCCGCTGCAGGAGAAATATAGCATGTTAATTGACATATGTGTTAAGCACAGGGCTTGGCATATAAAAGGCATTAAAATGCATGTATTTTGAATGAATGAATTGACAGTTGACTATCAATATGCCATTGTAAGTGCCTGAGCCATCACTGCCCATTAAAAGCAGCCTTAAATTAAATTCAACTCATAGGGGTGCCTGGGTGGGTCAGTCAGTTAAGCGTCCAACTTCGGCTCAGGTCATGATCTCACAGTTCGTGGGTTCGAGCCCCGTGTTGGGCTCTGTGCTGACAGCTCAGCGCCTGGAGCGTGCTTCGGATCCTGTGTCTCCCTCTCTCTCTGCCTCTCCTCTGTTCACTCTGTCTCTCAAAAATAAATAAAACTGTTAAAAATTTAAAAAAAAAAAATTCTACCCATTCAGGACTTTTGTTTCTCATGGAAAGATCCTGCTTTCTCAATTTTGGGGAGTTATTCCCAATGGTTGTATGTCACATAGATTTATTTAGAAGGATATCTTCATTTTTTATAAATATGTAATTGAAATACCTCAACGTGCTATCCAGTTTGATTTCTTTAATATTATTTCTTGCATATTTAGTATTTAAGTAACATTCATTTCTTCCGTCCTCTAACAAAACATTTTAATTTTACTTGAGAAAACAAAAATTCAAATTATACTAGATGTTCAATTCCAGGACTTTGCCCCAACTTTTTGCCCCTTACCCCAGTATACTAGGGCTGCTGTTGATTTGCAAGGTTACTTTTACCTTTGAGAGAGACACCAATTACGAGAAATGCACTTTTTTTTAAAGTTTATTTATTTTGAGAGAGCAAGAGTGGGGGAGGGGCAGAGAGAGGGAGAGAGAAAATCCCAGGCAGGCTCTGTGCTGACAGTTCAGTGCAGGGCTCGAACTCACGAACTATGAGACCATGACCTGAACCAAAACCAAGAGTCCGACATTTTACTGACTGAACCACTCAGGCGCCCCAAGAAATGTACTTCCAATTATTCTGAGAAAATCAGTTGAAAGACCAATATGACAAAACATACATGAACAAAATCAACATGTTTTTCCATAAACCAGAGAGAGAGAGATACAAAGTTATGGAGGTTGGACAAAGTATGGCATTCAAGGTCACACTGAGGAGCCGTGATCTTGTAGACGGGTGGTTCTCAACTCAAACAAACCCTATAGTAAGCTGAATAACGGCCACCTAAATATATCAGGCTTTACTCCCTGGAACTTGCAAATGTTAATTTATAAGGAAAAAAAGATCTTTGCGGATGTGATAAGGTTAAGCATCTTTAGATGAGGAAATTACCCTGGCTTATCTGGGTGGACCCTAAATCAAATCACAAATGTCTTTCTCAGAGAGAGGCAGGGGGAGGTTAGGCATAAACACAACAGAGGAGGAAGCAGGGTGCCTGGGTGGCTCAGTCAGTTAAGCATCCAACTTTAGCTGGGTCATGATCTCATGGTTCGTGGGTTCAATCGGACTCTGTGCTGACAGCTCAGAGCCTGGAGCCTGCTTCTGATTGTGTGTCTCCCTCTCTCTCTGCCCCTCCCCTGCTCATGCTCTGTCTCTGTCTGTCAAAAATAAACATCAAAAAATTTTGTTAAAAAAAAAAAAGAGGAGGTCACATGACCACAGAGACAGAGATTTGTGATGGGGCCACAAGTCAAGGAATGTTGTGTGCAGTGGCCTCTGGAAGCTGCAAGAGGCAAGAAACAGCTTCTCTCCTATAGCCTCTGGAGATAGCACAGCCCTCCCAAGAGACTGATTTTGGACTTGTAGCCTCCAGAACTGTGAGAACATAAAGTTGTGTTCTTTTAAGCCACGGGGCTTGGGGTAATTTGTTACAGCAGCCACTGGAAACTAATACCAACCCGACATCCTCTTTTATTAATTGAGATATAATTCACATACCATAAAATTCACCCCTTTAAAGTTTATAATTGAGTGGTTTTTCGTATATTCAAAAAATAGTGGTTTTGATTTTCAGCCATCACCACTAATTCCAGAACATTCCATCACCCCAAAAAGAAACTCCATGCCTGTTACTAGTCACTCCTTATTCCCACTCCTGGAAATTATTAATCTACCTTCTGTTTCTATGGATTTGCCTCTTCTGGACATTTCGTATAAGTGGAATCATACAATTACGTGCCCTTGTGCCTGTCTCTTTTTTCTTAATAATGTTCTCAGGGATCATCATTTTATAGCATCAATCAGTACATCCTTTTTGTTTCTTGCTAGATAATCCCTTGTGTGGATAAACCACATTTGTTTATCATTCATCAGTAGGGGCATATTTGCTTGCTTCAATGTTTTGGCTATTATGAATAATAACAGTTCTATGAATATTCATGTTTTTGTGTGGGCATATATTTTCACCTGTCTTGGGTATATACCTAGAAGTGGAATTGCTAAATCATATGGTAACCATGTATCACTTTTTGAAGAACCAACCGCCAAATTGGTTTCCATACCTGTTTCACCGTTTACATTCCCAACAGCAATGTAGGAGGGTTCCAACGCTGTCACATCCTTGTCAACCCTTGTTATTGTCCCTGTTTAATAACCATCCTGGTAGGTGTGATGTAGTATAGTCCCACTGTGGTTTTGATTTGCATTTTCCTACTGACTAATGACATGGAGCATCTTTTCATGTGCTTGTGGATCATTTGCACATCTTCTTTGGAAAGAAATGTCTACTAGGTCCATTTGTCCACTTTTTAATTCCAGTTATCATCTTACTGAATTATAAGAGTCCTGTATGTTTTCTGGATAAAAGTCATTTATCAGATGTCTGATATGCAAATAGCCATTCTGCGTGTGTCTTTTACTTCTTTGATAGTGTCCTTTGAAGCACAAAAGGTTCTCATTCTGATGAAGTCCAATTTATCTCTTTTTAGTCACTTATGCCATTAGTGTCTAACTAAAGCCAAGGTCACAAAGATTTATACCTTTGTTTTCTTCTGAGATTTTATAGTTTTATAAGAGTTTCATACTTTTAGCTCTTATATATTTATATCTGTGATTCATTTTAGGTTAATGTTTGTACATGGTATAAGATGGGGTCCAGCTTGTATGAATCACGTCTTTCATTTCCTGTATTCTGATGATCGACATCTGTGGCCCTGCAGACCCTACTGCCCCCCAAGGTTAGCCGGTTCCTAGCAGTAGAAAGCAACTCACCCATGAGTGTTTTTTTCAAATGCAGACCAACCAGTCCAGTTGCCATGCACCCAACCACCTCTTTCATCAGGCTCTCCCACTCCAGACCGCTACTCACCTTCCCCAATTACCCCCGGGTGAGATAGCATACAGCGAGGGATAGCCCCTATTCAACAGAACCTGCTAAGATTATTCACCTAGCTAGTCCTAAACGTGTTTACTCTGGCTCACCTCCTTCTTCCCATAGAAACCACAGTAAAGGCTCTTGCCCACAATTTTGCCCTCTCCCTCTGCCTCCTGACCTACCCCGGTGCTTCCCCACGTAGTACCCCATACCGTAATGTGCCTGCATCTCTTGGGAACTGTGAGTGTGACAGACTATCTTCACTTTTACTCATTTCCTGATCTTTTGGCCTTGGCATACCTAAATAATAACAAAGCCTATCACACCTATATGAAAACACAACTTCATTCTTTTGCATGTAGATATCTGGTTGTCCCAGAATGTATCTATTCAAAAAAAATCTTTCTTTCCCTCATTGAATGGTCTTGGCATCTTTTCAAAATTAATTTGTCTTAGGGGCACCTCGCTGGCTCAGTCTGTGAGTCGTCCAACTTCGACTCAGGTCATGATCCCATAGTTCGTGGGTTCGAGCCCCGGGTGGGGCTCTGTGCTGACAGCTGGGAACCTGGAGCCTGTTTTGGATTCTGTGTCTCCCTCTCCTTCTGCCCCTCCCTGGCTCGCACTCTCTCTCTCAAAAAAAAATAAACATTAAACAAATTTTTTTAATTAATTTGTCTTAGACCTATGAGTTTATTTTTGGTCCCTCACTTGTATTTCATTGATCTATAGGTCTCTCCTCAGGGCCAGTACCACACTGTCGTGACTACTCTAGCTCTGTAGTACGTTTTGAAACTGGGAAGTGTGTGTCCTCCAACTTTTTTGTTTTTCTTCTTCAAGATTGAATTAGCTATTCTATGTTCCTTGAACTCCCATGTGAATTTTAAAATAAGCTTGTCAATTTCTGCAAAAAACAAGAGAGGAAGTTGAGATTTTGATGAAGATTGTATTGAATTTGTCAGTTATTGATTTTCTCTTTTTCTGTTTTCTGTTTTATTTCCACTCTAACATTATTTTCTTCCTTCTGCTTCCTTTAGGTTTAGTTTGCTCTTCTTGCGGTTTGTTAAGGTGGGAGTTTAGTTCATTGATTGGGGATCTTTCTTCTTTTTAAGATAGGCATTTACAACCACAGACTTCCCTGTAAATACTGCTGTGTGCATCCCGTATAGTTTGATATGTTTTGTTTTAGTTTTTATTCATCCCCAAGTATTTTCTAATTTTTCTTCCTATGTATTCTTTCATTTATTGATTATTTGGGTGTATATTGTTTAATTTCCACATATTTGTGAGTCTTTGTTATTGATTTCTAATTTCATTCCATTGTGATCAAAAACATACTTCGTGTGATTTCAGTCCTTTTAAATATACTGAAACTTGTTTTATGGCCTAACACAGGGTCTCTTCTGGCCCCATGTGTACTTGAGAAGAATGTGCTATGGTGCCATTGTTAGGTGGAGTGTTCTCTATGTCTGTCAGGTCTAATTGCTGTATAATGTTGTTCTTGTCCTCTGTTTCCTACCTTCTGTCTGATAGTTCTACGCGCTATCGAAAGTAAGGTATTGGTGTCTCCAACTATTACTTCTCCCTTCACTTCTGGTTTCGCTTCATGTATTTTGGGACTCTGTTGTTAGGTCCACATATGATTGCTACTGTTATATGTTTTTGGTGGATCGAGTCTTTTATTATTATGAAATATCTTTATGTCTCTTGTCTTAACATCTGTTTTGTCTGGTATTAGTGTGACAACTCCAGCTCTACTTAAGTTGCCTTTTGCATAGTATCTTTTTCCATTCTTTTACTTTCTACCTATTTATGTCTTTGAATCTAAATAGATTTCTTATAGACAGCATAGCGTTGGATCAGGTTTTTAGCTCTTCTGTCAATCTCAGCCTTTTAATTGGGGTGTGTAAGCCCTTTACACTTCACGTAACTGCTGAAACGGTAGGATTCATGTCTGCCATTTTGCTATTTGTTTTCTATATGTCTTTTTTACTATATGTCTATAGGACTTCTTTTCTCAATTCCTCCATTTCTGCCTTCTTTTGTAGTAAGTAGATCATTTCTAGTGTACCGTTTTAATGCCCTTGTCATTTTTTAACAACCTCTTAAAAATTTTTTTCTTAGTGGTTTCTCTGGACTTACAGCTAACATCTTTCTTTATAGCACTCTAGGTTGGGTTAATACCAACTTGCTTTCAGTTGTATATAGAACTTTTGCTCCTATATCATTCCATTCCCTTCCCCTTCCTTTCTGCTGTTACAGTCACATAAACTACATTTTACATGGTGTGCCCATCAGTGCAGATTTATAATTATTACTTTATAATTTGTCTTTTAAATCAGATAAACTGGTACAAACAAAAATCATATTTATGCTGTTTTGCAAAGTTACCATCTTATATGGTTATTTTTACCAGTGCTCCCTAGTGCTTCATCTGGATTTGAGTTTTACTATCTAGTGACCTTTCATTCTATTCGGGAGGACTCTCTTTAGTGTTTCTTGCAGAGCAGACCTTCTAGCAATGAATTCTCTCAGTGTTTTGTTTATCTGAAAATGCCTTGGTTTCCCCTTCATTTTTGACGGATATATAATTCCTGGTTGATAAATTTTTCTCTCAGAATTTTGAATATGTCCCTGCCACTGCATTCTTACCCATGTGGGTTCTTCTGTGAAATCAGATGCTAATATTATTGAGGATCCCTTGTATGTGATGAGTCATTCTCTCTTGTTGCTTCAAGATTCTTTTGTGTCTTTGTCTTTCAGCAGTTTGATTATGATGTGTCTAGGTGTGAATCTCTTTGATTTTACTCTTAGAGTTTGTTGAGCTCTTTGGATGTGTGGATTAATGGTTTTCACCAAATTTGGGATGTTTCTGGCATTTCTTCATATGTTCTGCTTGCTGCTTTGTCTCCTCTCCTATGTGATTCCCATGATGCATATGTTGGTATTATCCATATGTATTATCCATACGTATTATCCATACGCACACTGATAATATTCCCCAGGTCTCTGAGGCTCTGTGTATTTTTTTTTCATTCTTTTTTATTTCTCTTCTTTGTTCTTGATAATATCAGTTGACCTATCTTAAAGTTAGTGATTCTTTCTTCCGCCTGCTCAAATCTTCTTTGAGCCCCTCTAGTGAAACTTTCACTCCTATGATTTTCCTTCTCAACTCCAGAATTTTCATTTGGCTCTATTTTATAATTTCTGTCTCTGTATTGGTCTTCTCTACTTGGCGAGAAATCATTCTCATACTTTCCTTTATTTCTTGAGATATAATTTTCTGTAGTGCTTTGAACACAACTGAGATATCTCATTTAAATCTTTGCCTACTAAGTACAATGCCTGGACTTTCTCAGGGGCAGTTGACCACTTTTGTCCTGTGTGAGGGCCACAATTTTTGTCTCTTTCCATGTTTCCTAAATTTTGGTTGAAAACTTACACACTTTAAATAATATAATGTGGCAACTCTTGAAGACAGATTCTCCTGCCTCGCAACGGTTTGTTATCGTTGCTGTTTGTTGTTGGTTGGTTGGGTTTTTCTGAACTAATTCTTTAATGTCTGATTTCTTTGTCATGGGTGGCCGCTGGAGTCTGCTGGCTAGCCACTGTTTGGCTTATGATTGGGCAAAGATTTTCTTAAATGCCTGGAGCCAATAAGCCCTTCAATCTTTGCCAAAAAGCCCTGTGTGTGTGTGTTTGGGGAGCATCTTCAGCACCCCAATGGGCACCATGCAACTCTGCATTCACTTTTACTTCCTGCTTGCACAGAGCCTCAAGATGAGGCACAAGTGAGAGTTTGGGCCCTTTTCAAGTCTTTCCTGAACATAGATATGCTCACCTCCGTATGCATGCACTTGGCCTTCTAGATTCCTCAATATGTCTTTGCTTTTCAAAAATCCTTATGGAACATATCTTTCCACAACTTCTCCTTTTAAGCTTTTGGTAATCCTGCTATTTGCCTATTATCTACTGCCTCTGGAAACTGTAATGGTAAACACTTGCCCCTGACTCTTTTTCAGCAGATGACAGAAAATTGTTTCTATTGAGAAAAAGGCTGTTTACAATGAGCGGATGAGCTCTGAGCCAAGTCATATATAGATGGTGGTTTGAGCAGTATATTCCAAGGAACCACCAGACAGGTGAAATAATGGCAGTTCTCCGGGGAATGGGACTTGGAAAGATCTCTGGCTCTATTTTGCCTTTCCTTGGCTGCCAGACTGCTGGTTTCTTACCTGATTTTCCAGGTTATTGCAGAGCTGGGGAGTGATGGGAGGAGAGCAAGGTAAAATCAAACGAGTATCACCGTTTTTACTGATATCTAGCCACTTTTCTGGAATAAAAGCTCCCCTGATAGCTGCAAGCCTATGGTTAATTTCCAGAGTTTTGCAAAGTACATTTTGACAATTTTTCCCAGTATTTTTATCGCTTTCATGGAGGACAAGTTTTTCAGAGTTCCTTACCCTGAGATTTTTCACTATCACCCCAATGTCCTCTTTTAATGACAAATAATTTTAATAACATCCTTCGCTATCCTAAAATGAAATTCAGGGATAATATAACCTACCAATATACATAATTTCAAAGCTATCAGTATAATTCCCTAACTATAATAGGAAAAAGGAATTATGTTAATAATAATTGAAAACGCTCACGTATAACGACACTAGAAGGCACAATGAAAGAGTCAGACATTTACACCTATTTGCAGAATCTGTTTGAATTGGACATTACAAATAAAGGTGATTACTTACGGTTGTGCTCTTGGGGCCCTCAGATACCATGTGTGGCCATCAGTATCACAGTTTTCAAGAATTCTGAGCAATTCTTGGCCAAGTTCCAGACAAAACAAAGTATAATCTCCCTTTGATTTACTTGGGATCTGCATTTCTGAAAAATTAAAACCTTGCCAAAACTATTAGTGTTTTTATGTAACACTAAACTTGGTCCTAGGGTTAGGTGATTACATGTGGGTTTTTTATCTACGTGAGTGGCTGGTGGGCAAACCTAGGATAACATGGAACTGCTCCGTATGTCCTTAGGCACTGCATGCTAAGTGTCAGTAACAGCCCCATAATTATTTAGACACTTTGAGACACCCCGCCCACAAAAAGCGGTCCCAAAACACCCCCTAGGGGGCAGTACCACTCTTGTAAGAACTACTGCGTTAGATGAACTGGTAGTTGTTTTTTATTTTGTTTTACTATGAGGTCGAGTTTCAAAGAAAGGTCATCAGTAGGAAAAGCAACATGCTGATGAAATGTAAGTGTGCCATATGCACAACTCACTATTACTCTGACCCCACACCCTACTTTTCAAGGTACTGAATATAAAATAATCACCAAATAATTTGCAGACTTTTTGATGGACTAGATGTTCATAAGCGTTGGTTTTTATGTTTTCCTTCTCAATTTTTATTCATTTTTTCAATGTTTATTTATTTTTGAGAGAGAGAGAGAGACAGAGCACAAGTGGGGGAAAGGCAGAGAGAGAGAGGGAGCAGGCTCCAGGCTCTGAGCTGTCAGCACACGGCCCAACGTGGGGCTTGAACCCACAAACCGCGGGATCATGACCTGAGCTGAAGTCAGACGCTTAACCAACTGAGCCACCCAGGAGCCCCTCAGTTTTTATCTTGAATGGTAGTTTTACTTAGTACATTAAAGATGAACAAATACAGGAACTGATCTATACAGGATAACACTGCCTCCCTCTGCCTTAAGACCCTAAGCCAGCGAAGGGCTTTGTTTCTAACTTCCATTCACATGGAAGTGGGCTGGTCCAATGATCTCGGTTCCTCGAGTAGGATCCCTGTGGTATGTCACCTAGATTGTCTCCAAGAGACCGTGACTTTGTCCCCTTGTGGAGCCAAGTGAAGGAGTCACTAAATTTCATGGTCACAACAGTTTCAAGGAGCAAGCACTGTCACCCTGGCCATTTTGATGGACACATTGTGTTTGTATCAGCTCCGTGAGGAATCTAATTGACAACGGTCATGTGCAGTGAATCTCCATGGGTTCTCAGTAAACTGCAACAAAATACTACCTCCCTCTTGAGCTCATGACTATTTATGAATAGTATTGCAAATGCTGTAATAGCTCTATCCTTCTTGCGACCTTCTGAATATAATACCTAATTAGTCAGCTTGCATAGAACCAGGTGATTTGAAATGCGGCGGCTCCTGGCCCGGAGCCGTCCATCCATCTAATGGATGTGGAATTACATGCACTTTTGTGATGGCCCTTCCTTTGCAACTCCAGCCAGCCGTACCCCTGAATTGGCCGGCAAGCAGCTATTCTGAGGCATGTAATTCTTGCTGTCCCCCCGAGAGCAAGAGAACCCTTCTTACAGTTGATGGACATTTTCATTTTGAGTTGCTCCTTACATTTCTGTCACACAGATGGATGCAGTCTCACTCGTTAAGGCTCGTTTTTAAAAAACGGACAAATTTGATTCCACCAGAGGGCACCATGGTAAACTTCATTTTCAGAAGTACCCGGAACAGGTCAGCTAAGAGATCCCCAAAACTAGAATACTGAAATGAATGTCATTGAAGCAGCAATACCTTGATCAAGATACTGATTCCATCGCGATTTGAAAATCTCTAGGGAGTGATTTACTTTGCCGGGGATGTGTTCCTCATTCACAGACGCAACTTGGCCAGATCAAAAATGGATACAGGCTTGGTCATGGCCAGTGCGTGAGCTCCCCAGACTGTCAAGAAAGCAGTACGCTTTTCTTGACCGTTGGGGAGTGGGGACCTCTACTTTCCTGGCTCTAAAAAAGAATGAACGCCTTTCCGCACAGGAATCCCAGAAGGCAAACCGATATCACAATTTCCTACCCGCTCCACAACAGCTATCTAGAACAGCTCCGATTTAGGATGCATTTCAAGCGTTTACTACTAAGAGACCTGGAGAGTGAATGGATACTATCCCCAAGTCCCACTGCAAACGAGATTCTATTCCCTTTTCCAGAAATCATGGTGTTGAGGTTCCACAAAAACCGCCCACACGATGGCAGCTGTAGCTGCCCACGACTCAGGACTCACGACTGCAACAGGAATTCACAAATGACAGGGCACAAACCAGTCAGTGCACAGGTGACATGCCCCGCAGGGTACGTGAAGGCTCTGCTCTTCATTCCTTCCTTCGGCAAACGCTCCCTCCCACGTGCCACTGCTGTGGGCTCAGGGGATACAGCATGAACGAAAGAAACCTTGCCCTTTTGCCTTCGCTGAGCTTGATGATTGCTGGGGTGGAGGCGGGGGGTGGGGGGAGACCCATAAAAAGATGACGATAAACAAGGAACCAAATACAAGCATGTGTGATTCCAGAGTGAGGAATCGGAGGAAGTTAACAAACAAGGACTGCACGGGAGGACGAAAGAGTGTCTTTCTCTGCCAGGCTTGTGACAGGAGCCCTGTCTGTGCAGGTTACATGAAACAGGAGAACGAGCCAGCCACGGAGGACGTGGAGCCCGACAACAGCAAGGTTGCCGGCTCCCCGCCTGCGAAGACCGCAGTGTGTTTTCCTAACCGAAATAAGGCCTCAGTGACTTCAGTGATTCTAGGCAGGGCGTCGCAAAGTGAACAGGGGCCAGGTCCTAGTAAGGATCGCAAGTTTTATTCTCAGGGCACGTTTTAAGCGGGGAGTGGACAGCATGCACAGAACGGATTTGAAGGGAAGGGGGCAGGAGGTGGAGAGGACAGGACGGGGAGCGAGAAATTGGAGACACCCACGAGGAAGCTGTTGCCGGGGAGGTAACGATGCCGGTGACTGTGGAGATGGACAGGAATCACCTGGTTCAAAGCATGATTTGGAAATGGAATCTTTGTGACCTGCCAAGAAATTAGGAAGGGGGAAGGGGGAGAGAGACCAGGGTGACTTTCAGGTTTCCAGCTAGAGCAGCCGGGCGAAGAGCAATGAGATCGCGAAGGCTGAGGAAGGAGAGGCTTTTCAAGGAGAGGTGGGGGACAATGATGAGGTGCCAGGCTCCACATGACGAGTGTGACAAGACTTTGAGACACCCCGGTGAAATGCAGTCCCAGCCGCTCTGCGAGCTTGCAGGACCCGGGGCCCATTTGCACCACCGTCTCCCCTTCCAGATACCCACAGAGATGTTCCCCACGCCTGTGTTTTCAAGGTCTGTGACCGCAAAGGGCAGAGAGCCCTTCACCCGCATTTGCATTTCCTGCTAACCTACAGACCGATGGGGCTTCTGGTTCTCTTTTCTGCAATCAGAGCAGTTGCTCGCCCTGGATCCTGCCCGCAACTCCAGATCGCGACCTCCCCAACACCCCCTGTGACATCAGGAGTGTTGGATTTGTGGCCGGAAACCCTCGGCTGTTTTTCTTAGGAGCTGAGTGACCTGGAGCCCGGGATTGAACTTCTGGGAGCCCTGCAGGTCTTAAGAAAGACAGTATCAGTGATTACACGTAAAAGCACTCTGTAAACCGTAAGCAGTTACATCAGTAGGTGCCGTTACTCTTTTTGTGTTTTCCATCACAGTCATCACCTCCGTTAGGAATCATCTGCCATTGATTTTGCCCCGTTCCCTTCCCTTTTTTTCTTGCCTGCTTCTTCGGTCTCCTGTCCCTTCTGCCACATAAATTTGCTTTCCTGAAAAAGGCTGGATATTGGGAGACATCATCGCCAGCCAATCAGAGCGCACCATTCCTCCCGGCTGCTAAGCCAATCAGATGTAACCTCCAGGTCTCTTGTCTGTGTTGCTAAGGCTTCAGGTCTACTTCTAAAAGCTGAGTTGCTTGCTCTCTGCTGGTTCTCATCCTCACCACCCCCCTCCACCCTCCCAACCCGCCTCCCCCCCCCTCTTCCCCCCCACCCCCCCCATCGCCCAGCCTCTCTTCCCACTTTCCCTCCCTCTCCCTCCCTCTCCTCCCTCCCCCTTCAGGGTTTGGAGCAATTCCAAATACTTAAGGCTTCCGGAAGTTTGGGTTACGGATAAGCAAGGTCTGACTGTGTATATTTTCCCTTGAGAAATAGAGAACAACTATTCCATGTTCAATATTGGAGCAAGTGTTTTAACAGCTTGGCCGCATAACATTTAGATTTGTTTATGGGAGGGATTTTTTTTTTTCTTTCTTCTTTTTTTTTTTTTTTTTTTGGTGTACAAATCGACTCTAATTCAGATAGACCAGAGAATAAACTGGCATTAAATTTGGGAGTGAAACGTCATATCACTTAAACCTCATTGGGCTTCACATTTCATTCAGAGTATTTTAAAGCTCTCCCAGTTCTTAACTGATGACAGACATGATAAATATATTGTGGCTGTTAGGCTCCTGTTTCTTGAACCTTCCGTGCTGGGATTATCGGTGAAAAACCACCCTGGATAGCAGTGATTTGGGAACTAATACCTAATCTCTAAGTGGGTGTCCTGTCACTCACTTCCGGCTTCTTCTTTGGCAGCTAATTAACATGGGAGTAATAGCTAGAAACCTCCACCCCACCCCCACCCCCACCACCCCAGGACCCTCTGGTCCGTCTTTAAAGGCTGTGTAGCCGAGGACATTCAGAAGATTCCCTTAACACAGAACAGCCTCTGCCTTCCAAAACCCTAAAGACATTTGATAAGGAAAAATAACTAACGAGTGATGTCTTTCTCATAACCTTTGCTACCTACTTAAAAACTAACAGTACAAGAATTTGCAGCTTAAAATGACCAGAGAAGTGGCAGAAAGCCAGAATTCTGTCTGAGACAGCTTAGAAAAAGCTTAATCATTAACCCAACGGGTCACTGCCTTCAGGCTCTGACCTTTAGAACTAACCAATTTTAGCCTTTGGGTTAGTTTCCTTCAAATCGAGTTACCTATGGAGAGAAAAAAAACAAAAAACAAAACCTCTCTGGTGGCATGGTACCACCCATCCAAGAAGGGGTTCTTAGCAGCCCACGTATTTGGTGAGGAGCTTTCTGATGCCTGGGAGTTGGTCCAAAACACAATATTCACAACTGTTAAATCTTTTTTTTTTTTTTTGGTGAGAGTTTAGGGAAGGCCCTGAGCACGACTGCATATCCTGCAGGTGAAATGCACGAAATCCGGTTAACATGGTAACGGCTCTAAAAATACCTAGGCTACAGTTTAACCACAGAGTTTCCTCCTTAACGTAAAAGAGCCACCGTCACGAGCCGTTCGAAAGTGCAGCAAAAGCAATCCCTAGGACTTTGTGCAAAGCAGGCAGTTCAATCAGGCCTGGCAATGACAACCGGCAGCCACTCGGCCTCAACGTAGTAATTAAAGTTTTGCGGGGCAGAGCAGCAAAGCTCGCAGCCGCCAAGAAGAATGTTACGTTGATAAGCCTCTTTTTTTTCCTTCCTCCAAAGCTGTTTTCTCTCCTGCACCCCCACCCGCAGGTGGACCAAGCAGGGCGTGGCAGGGGTGCAGAGACAAAGAGTCACCACACTGTAACCGCAGGGCCCCACCCGAGGAAAGCCTGGGGCAGAGGGACCCGAGGGGCCACTGGGCTTGCTGCCACTGTGTGCCTGGTAGTCCCCGCCCTGGGCTCCCTCCGAGGCGGTGCTGGAGGGTGATTGCTCACCTGGGGGTTCCAGTCCAGGCCCTTTGCTGGGCAGGGACCCGGAGGGTGGGGGTCAGCCTTTGCCCCGAAGCCTTTGCAATTAGAGACTGGGAAACACATTAGGAGCTTTTGCATTCCGAGCCTTGCGGGCCCAGGGTAAGAGATTCCTTACTAGATTTTGTCACGTCTAGGGTGCCGGGTTGAGTACATCAAAATACCTGACACTGGGTTACATCCGAATTTTAGATAAACACTTAATAGCTTATTTAGTGTAAGTATGCCCCTGAGCAATATTTGTGATATACTTATACTAAAATGAAAATGCACTGTTTTTCTGAAACTCAGATTTGCTTGGATGCGCCTTATCCTACCTGGCAACTCCAGTAAGTTGCTTTCCTTGTTTGTACTTCTTAGAGTCTCCCTGTCCTCCAACGCCCAATCAGTACGCTGAGGTTTGTTTGTTTGGGTTTTTGTTGTTGTTGTTGTTTTTGTTTTTTACCTTGGTTTATTTTATTGTTGTTTGATTTAGCTGTACTATTTTTAAAAATTTTTTTAATGTTTGTTTATTTTTGACAGAGAGAGAGAGAGAGAGAGAGAGAGACAGAGCATGAGTGGGGGAGGGGCAGAGAGAGAGGGAGACACAGAATCCGAAGCAGGTTCCAGGCTCTGAGCTGTCAGCACAGAGCCCGACGCTGGGCTCGAGCTCACAGACTGTGAGATCACGACCTGAGCGGAAGTCAGACGCTCAACCGACTGAGCCACCCAGTCGCCCCCCCCACCCCCCCCCTTTTTTTTTTTTTTTTTAAATTTTTGGGTCCACGTAGAAGGGCTATAGTCCAGGGAAAATGAACTAGCATTTACTGACTTCATTCTTAAAACAACCTTACATTAGGTATTTTGGGTGCATTTTTTTTTAATCCTTACATTTCTGTATGGGAGACTGTTTTTAATCCACATTGTACAAAGGAGGATCCTGAGGATCAGAGAGGTTAAGTGACTTGATTAAGGTCATACAGCTAACCTGTAGCAAAGCTGGTCATGACTGCTCTCCCCTGAAGCTATTCCGATTTCCATATATCAATTAATTTGATGCTCAAATCGACCCCATGATATAGGTGGTTCTATCATTATAATCCCTGTTTTACAGATGAGGAAACAGGTTCAGAGAGGTTAAGTATGTTTCCCAAGGTCACACAGCCTAGGCTTTGCAGCCAGGAAGACCAGATTTAAATCATGCTTCATTCACTTAGCAGTATACCACCCTAGGAAGGGCTCTGAACTTTAATTTCTCCGCACTATGAATTGGAAAGAGTTATGCCCTCTCACAAAGAAAAAGCTTTGCACGTAGTAGGCACTCAAAAGACATGATTTTGAGAATTGTCTTTACTCCATACCTGTGACAGTAAGAGACAGAAGAGAATAGTCTAGGTCAAGGATTGGCGACATTTTTCTGCAAAGAACCAGAGAGTAAGTATGTTAGGCTTTGCAGACCAAGAGGCAGAATCAAGGATACTATGTAGGCAGTTACATAATGAGAGAGAACAATTTCTACAGATTTCGATCAACAAAATTGAAAATGTAATAACAATACTAATAACAGAGTACAAGTCTCTGTATCATAGGTCTCATAAGTGAACGGAATTCTTTTACTGTGAAGGGGGGTAACATTTAACTGAGGTTCAAAGTTAGTGTTTCCTGCCATCAGAAGTGATTGCACACGACCATCTGTTAGTGCTGATTCATAATGAGATTTTACATATTTCATCTTTGAAAAGGTCTTTTCATACTGATAGATATTGCCAAGCACCGGTGTCTGTCCACGAGCCTGCGACTAATGGAGCACGTTCATTGCTTGGAAGGCGCTGAAAGAATTCTATTCAGTTCTTGGTATTTGCTTTTTAGCGTGTCATGAAATTAATTACTTAGAATCGAAGGGTAGGCAGAGTCTCTCCTCACTGCCGTTAAATGGATTTTGAAATATGGAAATTTCCTTTGCACTTGAAGTAAGGCCCATAGAAATGCCACTGAAACTGTAGTTTGAGCTTAGAAAATATAGCTGGTAAATATAGCTGGTACATGGGACGCCTGGGCGGCTCCGTCGGTTAAGCGTCCGACTTCGGCTCAGGTCATGATCTTGCGGTTCATGAGTTCGAGCCCAGGCTCGTTCGCATCGGGCTCTGTGCTGACAGCTCGGAGCCTGGAGCCTGCTTCGGATTCTGTGTCTCCCTCTCTCTGCCCCTTCCCCGCTCATGATCTCTCTCTCTCTCTCTCTCCCTCTGTCTCTCTCAAAAATAAACAATTAAAAACTTTAATAAAAATTTTTAAAAAAGAAAATGGAGCTGGTGCACAATGGAGGCCTTCTTGTTTTCACTCGTGACAGCACAGAAAACAGATAAAGCAGCTCGACATTACGGGCGATGCCAACATTAGTTGTCATCGAAATACCTTTACCATAGTCTAAGTTTCACTTCAAAGTGCTGCTTTGCCTTGTAATTTTAGGTCACATTCATTAAGAAACTACCAGTTCTGCAACAAAAGCTCATTTCCAAAACCTTATTGTGGTCGATGGTGGCACGGGTCATTCACAAAAATTTCAACCTCGGCCATCAAAAACATCACAGTCACCTTTTAGCAATTGATCTGCTATGTGGCAGAGAAATAGGATATTCCGATTCTGCTGTGACCACTACGGAACTGATGATGCTTGAGGTCCACAGAAATGAAGGCCCCCGTTACCAGAGGGTCACCTGCACACAGTAGATTTTAGTGTTTTCCACAAAGCACCTGCTGGGGAATAAAACGATGAGCATCCATAGGTTTAAAATGCCTTATAAGTTTAGCTGAGTCTTCTTTCTGCTTCAGAACAAATACTCTCACCACCACCATTCGGAACACATCTTGGAAGATTCCCCTTCAGATGGAACTGAATTAGTGTTCCCTCCGTTTCTTTGAAAACCTTCCCGCCTGTTGCTTTACAACGCAAAATGCTCATAGAAGCCAATTCTTCAGTCACTTCCAAGGCAGGACTGAGTCCTCAGATAGTAATAACTGTGCAATATCAGTAACAACGGTGATCTCATCAGGAGCGACGGAAAACCACCCAAAATCATTTGCCTTGGTTCTTAGTTGACTGACAGTGTTGCTCCTGACACTGCAAATTCTTCAAGCCAACGAAGCCAATGGTCTTAAAATGAAACAGGTTTATTTCTCCTGGACAATTTCTTTGTGGCAACCAAGCACAATTTAGTTTACTCACCATCGACTAACAGCTTTCCTTAGGAAACAAACGAGCCACTTAGAAACTTGTTGAGCCTCATTTTTCAACTCTTCTTGTGAAACAAACAAACAAACAAACAAACTGTGCTGTGGGGTCGCCTGGGTGGCTCCGTCGGTTAAGCATCTGACTTTTGATTTCTGTTCAAGCCATGATCTCATGGTTCATGCCCACTGGGGTCTGCACTGATAGCGTAGAACCTGCTTGGGTTTCTCTCTTCCTCTCTCTCTGCCCCTCGCCCGCACTCTCTCTCTCTGTCTCTGTCTCTCCAAATAAATAAATAAACAAACAAAATTCTGCTATGATGAGATAGTCCACTTTTTTAAAAAAAAAATTTAATTTTTTTTTAATGACCATTGCTTTCCTGGGAGTGGTGATGAGCGTTTAGCCCCACTAATTCCAACGAATACGGTATTTGTATCTGGTCTGGTGTCATTCCAGAATAAATGCAATGCTTTGCCAACTAATTTGATAACCGAGTCATCCACACCCCACTGTACACGCCGTTGGAAGTCTGCTTTTCTCTTCTTGTTTTGACCTGACAAGTTTGCAGTGGCGCTTAAAAAATAATATTAAGAGAAGTCACAGTACCGTGTGGTACTTCAATCACAGTCGGGTTGTAACTGCATCGGTGTGGTTTGTGGTGCACGTACTTTGTCACAGTGCAGAGCACTCAGAGAAGGTACCTCAACTGCTCTCCTGGCCGCTGTGGTAGGAGGGCAGCCCAGAGACAGTAAGAGCACAAAATGAGTGCCATTGGTTCCAGCGAACCCTTATGTGTGGATACTATACTTGAACGTTGCGTCATTTTCATGGGTCACAAAATATCATTCTCATTTTGATGTTTTTGAATCATTTACAAATTTAAAAACCATCAGGGCACCTGGGTGGCTCAGTCAGTTAAGCGTCAGGTCATGCTGTCACAGTTCGTGGGTTCGAGCCCCACGTCGGGCTCTGTGCTCACAGCTCGGAGCCTGGAGCCTGCTTCGGATTCTGCGTCTCCCTCTCTCTCTGTCCCTCCCCCACTCATGCTCTGTCTCTGTCTCTCTCTCAAAAATAAATAAACATTCAAAAAAAACCGTTTTTAATGTAAAAACCATTGTCAGCTGGAGGGCCATACAACCGTGGGCAGGAGTCAGATATGGGCCATGGGATAACCAAAACTTGTTCTAGTAAACTAAATATTAAAGTTGATCTAAAAACTTTGATCGGAATTTTTCTGCAATAGGTAATACAGGATCTACGTTTTAAAACAGGCTCTGTTAGGCACATGTTAATCTTTGTTTTATCACAGAAAGATACTATAGAGTAAATACAAAGAACAAGAGCTTTGGGGCAGCTGGGGGTGTTCAGTCGGTTGAGCCTCCGACTGCAGCTGAGGTCATGATCTTGCGGTTCATGAGTTCGAGCCCCTCATCGGGCTCTGGGCTGAGAGCTCAGAGCCTGGAGCCTGTTTGAGATTCTATGTCTCCCTCTCTCTTTCTGCCCCTCCCCCACTTGTGCTTCCTCTCTCTCTCTCTCTCTCTCTCTCTCAAAAATAAACATTAAAAAAAATTAGCTTTAAGAAAAAAAAGAAAGAACAAGAGCTTTGAAATTTGCTACTTGGTCAGACTACTTAATATATTTAAGTTTGTTTCTTCATCCATAGAAATGGGGTGGATAATTAGAATCCTTACTGAAGTCGTAAATAAGACAAAGAGACCTGTGTCATCTGTTCAAAATGTGGCCTGCCTCATCTGGCAGCCTGGGGAAATCAAAATCAGCACTTTAACGAGATCCTTAGGTAACTTGCAGGCACATTAAAGTCTGAGATGCCCTGGTATGAGGAGGTGCTAGCTAATGCAGTCATACAAAGAAAAGAAATTGAAGGGTACGCATTTTGGAAAAGAAGGGGTAATTCTGTCATTATTTGTGGACGACGCGAGGGCCACATAGTTCAAAGGGAAATTCAAGGGGAGTCACCTAATGAAGAAATACACAGAAAAAGAAAGCCAGATATAAGAAATATAAAATATTTCTTGGTACATATAGATATGAATATGCGAATGCACAATTAGTAGCTTTATTATACTGCATCAATGGCCAACTTGAAAATATAATATCAAAAAAACAAAAAACAAAACAAACAAAATCTCTATCTACAAGAGTAACAGAAACCGTAAGCTGACCAGGAATAAACCTAACAAGAATTGTTTGTGAGTGGGTGAAGAAAATTCAAACTTACTGAAGGACCTAAAATATGACCCGAATATATAGGGAAATATACCATATTCATGTATAAGAAGACTCAATATAATATAACTGCCATTTGGTCCCACATTAATCTATAAAGTCAAAGCTATTTTCTCAAGGCCTTGGCAAGTTGGTTCTGAAATTGATCTGAGAGATGAAATGTATAAAGTTGGTTAGGAAAATTTAAAAATAAAGAGGCCAGATTACTTGCCTTTCCGGATAACAGGACATACCAAAAAGGTATAGAAACTAAAATAGAATTTTTATAAAAATGGTCAAATTAATCAAGGGGTCAGAATTAAGTCCAGAAATACACATACGTTGAAGAATTTAGTTGGTAAAAGAGGCATCTTTTATCAGTGGAGAATGGATTATTTAAATACGTGGTATAGAAACAGTCGACTGTGTAGGGCCTTCTGGCTGGTTCAGTCAGTAGACCATGTGACTCTTGACCTTGGGGTCATGAGTTCAAGGTAGAGTTTACTTAATAAAAAAAAATTAATAACAAAAAAACCTATCTGTTTTAAAAGATTTCCATTTCCCCTACCTCCATACCATATAAAATAATAAAGATGGATTATAGGGTTGATCGTAGAGATATGAAAGTCCTAGAAGAAAATGGAAGTTTCTTTTGTAAATAACCTTCAACTGGGAAAGCTTTTCTTTCAAAAAGGCACAAAATACCAAAATTTAAAAAGGAAAAGAATTGAAAAATTTGACTATGTAAAGTTGAAAGTGTTCTATCACCTAACGAGCCACCGGTTGAATACATTGACAATATATGTCACAAGTATAGGATTACATTGCAGAATACATGAGTAAAACAAAAACAATGCAGGATCCAAATGAGCAAAGTTTATGAACAGGCAACAAGCAGAAGGAAAGCGAATGGTTAGTAAACATCTGAAAAGATGATCGACTTGACTTCCCTTGTTGTTGCTGTTTTCTATTGCAGTATGACAGATCCCCCCCCCCCAAATTTAGTGACAAAACAATCATCATATTACATCAAGAATTCTGCAAGTTAAAAATTTGGACACGTTACAGTGGGGACAGCTTATCTCTGCTCCACAATGTCTGGGGTCTCAGCTAGAAAGATTCAAGAGCCGGGGGCGGGGGGATGATATCTTCCGGAAGCATCTTCGCTGATATGTCTGTGGGTTGACGCTGGTGTAAGCTAGAGCTGTTGACCGGAAACTTATGTATCCTTTCAAGTGGCCTGGGATTCTTCATAACATAGTGGCCGGGTTCCAAGACTGAGTGTCCCAGGAGAACCAAGCATAAGTCAGATCATTTTTTTATGACTTCACTCAAAAGTAACATAGTGTCAGTTCTGCCTTAGGCACACACTCAGATTCCAGACAAGGGGATAGAGACCCTACCTTTTGGTACAAAGGATGTAGGATGAGGAGTTTTGTTGCAACCAAATGGAAAAAATCTATCTGCCACACTGGTTATCAAGGAAACTCAAATCAAATAACTCATGACCATTTATCACACATCAGATCGATAATTCTTCCAGTTTCATTCATTCTTTGGAAGAAAGAGCGGGGGGAGGGGGGATCAAAAGGAAGAAGAGAAAAATGAAAGCAGTGGGCTAAATGTTATCACTGTGTTTTCCCCCAGTTTAAAACAGAACAAAACAAAACCTTGGTCTGGGAAGAATTTCTTTTTGTTCCAAACATTATTAAAAACTGGCCATTTTATTAGGATATGAAAAAGGAATTTATTTTGAAAAAGTTATCCTGCTGAAATAGCAATACGTTTTCGCATTTAAATGAACAAAAACAAAGAAAGTCCCTTTTCTTAATTGAACTCACTCTTGGACATTAAAGCACACACTCTACTGAACATAAATTTGCATTTTTTCCCCAGGAATAGTTAATATATAGTTGTCTTCTGCTGCAAGTTGAATGAATAAGTTTAGAAGTGAATAAAAAATGGTTTCTACGTGTGTGTTTGCGAGTATGAGAGAGAGACATGGAAAAGACACCTTATGTTGGATTTGAGCTTTTTAAAGAGTATTTGTGAATTATTTTCAAGAAAATAGAAAGCTCAGGTGTAGCTAATCTTGTCTGATTTTAATGAGCCATACAAATATTATTTTGTTCCAAGAGAATTTGCCTGTATAAAAGAGTTCATTAAAGTTTAATAAATGATTTTTAATTAATGGGTTGATATCTCTGGTGAAGTGTAAGGTGTTACATTGTTTTTTATGTGCGAAGTACATCAGCCTGGAGGGTGGTATTTTTACCAAGACCATTAGAACAGAGAAAAATTGTTCGGAAAAGAAAATAAGTTTTCCGTTCTTTACCAAAGCCATCTGGGTTCTTTTCAGGTTATAAATGTAAATGTATGATTTTATGTTTATTTACTGTACCTGTGATGTTTATAAATGTTACTTGTATGGTTAAGTAGCCGCACGGTATGCAGCAGAAGATTTTGCTTGCATTTCGCACGACTGACTTGCTGTACAATTGTTAGGCAAATTCATGATCCCACCCGGATGTGGTATCCGCCACCATGGAAATAAGGCAGGAGATTCAGGGACTAGCAAAGAACAGAAAAGACTACATGCTTTTTCCAGCCATGCTTGGAATAATAGATGGAACTGTCTGTCTTCGCCACAACATCATCTTCTCGACACTTGCGAGAGAATAACGGATTATTCTTTTGCAATTGCTGATAAAATACAAACACCAGGTTAGCAAATTAAAAAGTTAAATTTCTCAGAATGACATCGACTCATCTATATCGCAGATAAGAAATCAATATTTGCTGCATCGTTCAGTTCAATTTCTCAATATGCATTATTTGAAATAGAGGTGAATTAATTTTTTTACGGACTGCCTATTCGGATGTTCTCGTTTTGCACCGTGTCCCCGAATCTTTGTGCAGGAGGACAGCTAGCAGGGTGAAATCGGTACTGAGTGAGAAACGATAGCGTAAATCAGGTTCCCGCTCCAGGCAGCTCTTGGGTTATAAACTCCCTTTTGGTCATCTGTTGTTTCAGATTAGCAATGTGTGTTCCCCTAGAACCAAAGTTCTCATCTGCTTTCTCAGTCTAGCCCACAAAAACGTATTTGTCATTAACAAAATAGTCTTACTTCCATTTGTTCAAATAAGACGGAGAACGATTCAATTGTTCTATCGATAGTGGACACTGGGTATTGAGGAAATGCCAGATGAGGATGTGGACCGAGTGTTTCACGAGATTCGGAAGGGGACGGACGTCAGGGGACTCTTACAAGCATGGTCCTTTATTACTTATGATTTCAGTAGCAAGCATGTGGCTTTCCTGATCCCTGCATCACTTACTGTTAATGCCACCTTTGGGGCACCAGGGTGGCTCAGTCAGCTAAGCGTCTGACTCTTGATCTTGGCTCAGGTCATGATCTCATGAGGTCTCCGCCTCGCGTCAGGCTCTGTGCTGACAGCATGGAGCCTGCTTGGGATTCCTTCTCCTACCCTCTCTCTGCCCTTCCTTCTCTCTCTCTCTCTCTCTCTGTCTCTCAAAAATAAACAAATAAACTTAAAAAAAAAACAAAACGTAAAGCCACTTTCAGTTTATGTTGGGCAAGGACTTCTTCTGTCCTGTTCGACGTCTTATTCCTAAGTAGGATGAAAGAGACATGGAAAGAGACAGGAGGCAATGGGTGCGCTGAGACGAGATCTTCCCGACGGCAGGACACCTTGGGTGAGAAGGAGGACACGCGGGGAGGGGGACTGGAGTGTAAGGCGGAGGAGAGCAGGGGCCGACAGCCGGCCACCAGCTGGACGTCAGAGCAGGACAGCCTGTGTGCTGCCTAAGCTGGAAATGAGGGCGGGGCGGGTGGAAGCTTGGAAGGAGATCTCCACTTGAATTCTTCTTGTACACGCGGGGCATCCATAACCTACCGTGAAACCAGATAATGTCTGAAAAGATCTCAGCAGGTAACCCCGTAATTTTACCCAGGATTTCCTTGTGATCAGTGAGTGTCCCTACGTTTCCTTGTGTCCCACAAGTTTCCTTGTGATCGTTGGAGTGTCCCTAAGCAGACACAGGTGTGGGGAAAGGTTTGCTCTTTGGAATCTGCTCTTTAACACAGACACGAGGCCCCGTTTGTCATCCCATCACGTAGATCACACCTGAGCAGATGTACACATTTACCCGCAAGCAGGAGTAAACGGGTGTGTGGGGTGGGTGTGTCAGGGCAGGAAAGCGAAGGAGGGATTTATGTTTCTGACTCTACACCACATGATAGAACCATGGGTCATAAGAAGGGAGAAAACTGCTTACTGGGTTTCAGGTTACAGAGGTGCGGTGATTGATTGCATTAGAGTTAAGTTATACACCAACTCTGATTAATAATGGATACCTGGTTACAAAAATCTTTTTAATAGGGTGAACGTTTTGATGAAATGGTATTCATCGCTTCTCGGCCTTTTGGCTAAGATCAAGTGTGATGAAATGGTATTCAACTAAAGTTAAGCTATAGATCAGGAGCAAATATCTTGAAGCTATAAAAACGTCTTTGTGGAGATGAGCCAGGAAAAATTCTTTGTATTCTTCCTTCCTGGCTCCCACTTGTGAATCTCCTGTTAGCAACTATACCTTCCCATAGCAGTTAAGTCTGTCTTGTTCATCCCTTTCCTTGCGATGTCAAGCACAGCAGCGATAATTGTCATTGTTAATTTTTATTTGTCCCTGCTCTGTGCCCAGTATTCTGCATACATGATTTTTATAATATGCGGAG
This sequence comes from Neofelis nebulosa, assembly GCF_028018385.1. Classification (NCBI taxonomy): domain Eukaryota; kingdom Metazoa; phylum Chordata; class Mammalia; order Carnivora; family Felidae; genus Neofelis; species Neofelis nebulosa. The sequence continues at coordinate 11,914,641 of NC_080794.1, forward strand.
TATAAAATTTCTAAAACTTTTCATCCTATTTATTTTTTTAAGTTTTTTTTTTTTTAAGTTTATTTATGTCTGAGAGAGAGAAAGACAGAGCGTGAGTGGGGGAGGGGCGGAGAGAGAGGGAGACCCAGAATCCCAAGCAGGCCCCAGGCTCTGAGCCCGACACAAAGCCCGACACGGGGCTCGACTCATGAACCGTGAGATCGTGACCGGACCCGAAGTCAGACCCTTAAGTGACTGAGCCACCCAGGCGCCCCTTATCATATTTAGAATATAACATCTCTAAATGTTTTTTGGTAATATTTAGAATATAAAATTTCCAATCTAATCCTCATAACTGCCTTGTAAGGTCAGTCGTACTCACTACAAACAAACAAACAGATAAGGAAACTGAAGTTCAGTGAGGTGAAATGTATATATCGCATTATATTGATATGCATTTATTTACATACATCAAGATTTTTGCTGAGGCTCAGAAATGTGAGTCTTCAGCTAAGGAAGACCTCTGTCATCAGATCTTTCAGGTCAAACATTTGCCGTGACGTAAAGGTCAGATGAGAAATAGGGAGAAATGACTGAAACCCGGCAGTAAAAACATTCAGCTCAATAGCATGAATAAAATGGAAACAAAACAAAAATAATAGGGGCACCTGGGTGGCTCAGTCGGTGGAGTGTCCAACTCTTGATTTCAGCTCAGGCCATGATCTCAGAGTGGTGGGATCGAGCCCCGCATTGGGCTCCATGCTGACAGCATGGAGTCTGCTTAAGATTCTCTCTCCCTCCCCGCTCTGCCCTCCCTACTCTGCCCCTCTCCCCTGCCCTCGCTCCGCTGAATTTCCCTCTCCCTCTCTCTCTCTCTCTCTCATGAAAAAAAACAAAGAGAGAGATAACAAAGACAAAAGAACAGTAGTTTACTAAGGTAAAGACTAGTATATGGGTAAGAGGAACTTTAAAAGTATTACAAAGAAAAGGTAAGCTGATAGGAAGATGGAAGATGAAGTTTTTCATCAAACCGAGATTTGTATTCATTATAGGGGTGATTATGCTGATTTTACAGTAAGGAAAACGCTTCCACTAAATGAGGTCGGCTGCCACTTCCACCTTTCTCCCCCCACGTCCAGTTTATTCTCTTTGGTTTTCGCCGAGCATCGTGGGCATTTGCTGTTCTGTAAACAGAAGAGAATTAGTGGATTTGCCAAGTACAAGATAAACATATTTCCCAGTGTCCTGGAGCTTACACTGCCCGACTCTGACATTTTACCTCGATACCGCAGATTCCAGGCCCCTGCAAGCGTTGCTTTCTGATTTCTAAAAGTATAAAAGTTTTGAATTAGATTATTAATTTGCCAAGTCGTTGCCTCGGTACAAAGTAACTCTGGCCATCAATATAAAAATATATATCTGTATAAAAACGCGAGGTGGCATGTAACAACGTTTTTATTACTATGAATTTTGGAACGACTGTACATGCTCACGGACGCCACGGCCATAAAGTAATTAAATGGGGAGGTTGGGACGAGTGGCTGTAACATACGATATCCCGTGACATTTTGCATCATCGTGCGCACAGTGCTTTACTTTCATAGTCTCTCTTGTCTGAAACTCGGTACTTCTCGTACAAAACAACGATGGCACAGTAGCCTAAAAGTTTAGAAACGCATGGAAATAAGCCCAGCATTTCCAACCTTCTTATCGTGGGTTTGGGACTCACTGTGTACGTTGTGCAAAGACGACGGGAAAGCCTACTACGTTTCTGTTTCGAAACCCAAAGGGAAGCCTCCCAAGGATAAAACCCTTAATCACCAGGGGCACGTTATGTTATGTCTCAGTCCACAATCTGTCTGACTAGTGTAGGGCTGGGTGCACAGTGAGCCTACGGTAGACGATGCTGGAGTTAAATAACCCCACATTCTTTCAGAAAACGGCCCCTCCATTTAAAAACTTTTTTTTTTTTTAATTTTTCTAATCCCGCGGTTAGAACTAGGTGCCAGAGAGACAATCGAGTCGTTTTAATGTCACAGGCCCTCCATCCAGATCAAGAGAAGAGTGGTTAGCGAGTTTGTAAGGCAGCAGAGACTTGGTGTGGTTGCGGGAAAGTCAGGGGCTTTATGGCAAGCCAGCTACAGGCACGTCTGGAGGGCGAAAAAGTCTCTTTCAAAGGCCACCAGCGTGGAGTAGCGGGAAGGCAGCAGAAGCAGAGAGCAGTGAGAAAACATTGTCTCGTTTCCCTGACACGCGGTTCTTTGTGATTCCGGAGATGGGGACGCAGAAGGGATGGGAATTCTCTTCCTGGATTGAGAAGGGGGGACCAGGTTCTTCACGAATGCTGGTCACAGTACTGACCCTTTGAGCCTTCACTTTCCTGCAAAGACATTCTAGCCTGGTGGGGCAGATTTGCCTGTTTACTCCTGGACGCCTAACAACGTGCTCCTATAATTTATTTTTATCCTTATAGAGAGAAAGATAAGGTCAGGATCAATGAAGTATTATATTCTAGAAACATTAGGTATCTTGATGTTCTTTTCTTCCCTCTTTGATTCCACTTAACGCATTGATCGTGAGGGACCCCCCAAAGTTTGGGGGCACGTTAGGATCAACTTCTCTCACTAGACATGCACCTAATTGTCCTCCTATGCCTATGCTTTTTTAATGCGTTCCGGTGAGTTCCAGACAACAGGTGGGCATGGCAGCTGGTGAAACGCACCCGTGAACGTCGGCATCCAGGTGACCGTTAGCTTTCTGCCTAAACGCAGGAGTGGAAAACCAGATCCATCCTAAGCTTTTGCCAAAACGTTTTTATCAAGCGGCCAAAAGACAACACAGAGAAACCTTTTTCTTGGGCACTTCTCATTTTTATACCATTGCGGGATAGGATTAGGCTTGAGAAACTGTAACGGCGGGCAGACCACAGGAAGGATCCCCCGGAGTGTGGGTTTCTATTCCTCCCCAAAAGATAAGTCTCTAAATATTCAGCATCCTGAATTCGACAGCTAAAGAATTCCCCAATTTATGTTACATTTTTTTAAAAAAAAACTCTTGTCTGAAATGCTCTTGGCATCATCGCCACTTGTTACTTTTCAAAGAAGAATGTTGGTTTCTTGACCCTTGGCTCTGACCAGTCAGGTGTATCCAGTATACTTTACCAGCCAAAGAGCTGTCTTTGATTTAGTAATATCCTGATATGCTTGAGATGTTAGGATGTTACCTCGAAAGGCTTTTTAAAAACTTTTTTCTGAAGTATGATACACACATCGACACTTCCAAAGGCTTTTAAAGTCAAGAACGATACTGTTGGGTTTTCGCAATACACTGATCACGTGCCTGGGACTGTGCTAAGCACGTACTACCACCTCATTTAATTTTCTTGCCAATCCTTTAAGGCAGGCACTGTCATTATTCCCATCTCACCAGGCAACCGATGCTTGGAGACGTTAGGCAACTTGACCAAGGTCACATAGATACACGTCAGAACCAGAATTCAAACCCCAGTTTTTCTGGCTCCAGAGGTGCTCTCAGGACGAAAGAAATATATTTCCCCAGGGAAATCCCGCATTGATGTAACTGCTGAAGTCTGTCACCAATAAACTCTAGATTTATTGCTTGCTAAAACTATTTTTGAAACTGTGCTTCCAGGCTTAATGACTTCTATACCTATAGAGTCCAAGTGAACATTCAATTTGTTCCTGGTGAAGTGAAACAAGACTGATTCTGTGATGCTTTTACACAAAAGGAATGACTCGCGAATGGTAAAAAGTTCAAACTCTGTATTGGCCGGCTAGGAGAGCTATTTATGGAAAATGGGTCTTTCGGCGCTGTTTCTACAGCCACTTTGAGAAAAGAGGAATCAGCTAATCTGGCTAAAACACTATTGGCTTCATGTAACCACAGGATCAGATGGGCTAACGTAGGAGTTGAGAAGGCGCATAAAATTTGCCATTCTTGGAATTCAGCATAAAAGATCAAAAAAAAAAAAAGCCATATGGAAGTGTTGAACTGCTGTATCGTACACCTGGAATTAAAATACAAACTTTTTTAAAAAAGCAATAATAGGGGTGCGTGGGTGGCTCAGTGTATTAAGCATCCAACTCGGTTCCAACTCAGGTCATGATCTCGCGGTTTCATGAGTTCGAGCCATGTGTCGGGCTCTGCATTGACACTGCAGATTCTGCTTGGGATTCTCTCTCTCTCTTTCTCTCTCTCTCTCTCTCTCTCTCTCTCTCTCCCTCTTTCTGCCCTTCCCCTGCTCATGCTGTCTCTGTCTCTCTCAAAATAAATAAACTTAAACAAAATTTTTTTAAAGCAATAATAAATAAACAAACCAAGAACAGCTAGTGCCCCCTGATGCAGCACTTAAATAGTTATAATACAAATTGACTTCCTGAGTTCAGCTGTCTCCGAGCTGAAATCCTCATATCTAGTGGCAAACCGGGAAATTAGCAATCACCTGTAATCGGCTGTAAGCAACCAGACTTCTGGAAAGAGGTTAAGGCTTTGAGCACCAGCCATCAAAGTGAGCAGATTTACCATTCCTGACGCTACTGATAATGAATGGATAATGAATGTCAAGTTGGAGCTAGAAGGTGCCTTTTGTCCTATTAACATTGAAATATTGGCTGTTATGCCAAAAAGTCAGTTAGAGATGAAGAGAAACTCATCTGCATAGATGAAAATGATCCTTTGTTTACCTATGAAAACACAGACCTTCAAGAGATCACAAGGTATTCTCACTCAGAATACTTCTGGGCAAAAGGATTTGCTTTTAAGAGGTGGGTCTCAGTCAGTTAAGCAGCGACTTGGGCTCAGGTCATGATCTCGTGCTTTGTGAGTTTGAGCCCCGTTTCGGCCTCTGTGCTGACAGCTCGGAGCCTAGAGCCTGCTTCAGATTTTGTGTCTCCCCCTCTCTCCCCCTCTCCCCCTCTCATGCTCTGTTTCTTTGTCTCTCTCAAAAAATAAATAAACATTAAAACATTTTTTAAAAAGAGGTGGACTCTACCGGCCGTAAGAGTGGAAGGTAGCATGCTTTGCTTTCAGAGGGCTTTGCTTTGAGAGGGCTTTGCTAGAAGAAACCAGCCTCCAGCCTCCAGCCTCCGTCTCCTTCCACCCTGCAGTCTACTGCCCAGGCCTCGCACTGGCCACAGCCTTCCAGAAACCAGAGCTCGAGGGAATTCGGCCTTCAGAGGCTGCAGTAACCCCGGGCCCAGAGCAGCACAGAGAAGGGCAGAAGTGGATATGGGGGAGCAGGAGTACCCGGTGCAAACCAACGTTCGGTCTCTCCGTGTTTCAACAAGCAAGAGAGAGAGAGAGAGAGAGAGAAGAAACAACTGACAGATGGCCTCCGTATGTATTATAATATATTGTATGATACTAATCATGTAAACAGCACACCGGAGGAATTTCATAACATGCAATAAATGGAGAATTTCTATAACAGATCACCCATTAATAAAAATCAGCATAATGACATGAAGAATCTAATAGATCAATTAGCAAAATAGGAGCACATTATTTCCAAAAGATAAATTACATAAGTGAAGAGTGTTTAGTCTCATCAGTAGAGAAGAAATCTATGTTAAGACCAACATAAGATCTATTTTTCCTTCTGAATTATCAAGAAACATGGGTAATACCGAACACGGGCAAGGGTACAGGGAAGTGGGTCTTTCAGTACGTACTATTAACAAAAGTATAAATTGGTGCAGTCTTTCTGAAAATCAATTTAACCGTGATTCCGCTTCCAATATTCTGTCTTAAGGAAATGATTAAGAACACAGATAACGACTGACGCACAAAGATATACATAAGAGCTTTAACTACAACGGACCAAACAAAGGAAACAAATGTCCCACATGAATGGAATGGTTAAGCAAATCACACAGACATCCATTGCATCAGATTTTATGGGGGCATTACAAATCGTGCTTACGATGAGATTTTTTTTGTCATAAGGTAAGCAAAAATGCAGTGTGCAGAATTGTATGTGTGATATCAGCACAGCCAGGTTTAAAGAATAAAGTCAGGAAAACACTGAAGAAAAAAAATGTCACAATGTTCATGATAGTGGCTGTTTCTCTGAATAGTGAGAATTATGGTGATTATTTCCCCTTTTGCCTGTTTCTGCATTTGTGCGCTTCCCAAATATTCTAAGTTGAGGATGCATCGTGAATATTTACTGGATGCCCACGTTGTACTCATTTTTGTTGGGAGGAGCTGGACACACAACACTCTTGAGGTCACAGTACTTGACTCAATGTGCATGTGATCTAGTGTCTTATTTTTAGATCGTAACTTCAAGAATTAGAGAAGAAGTAAGGTGTTGTTTGTCTAAGTAGAGTAGGTGAGGAGTGTCCCATCTCTGCCCCATTTGATCTCTGCCCCTCGGACCACCTTTTCAAGCCCACAGGGATCATGGCTGCCTTACCTTCCAAATATGCCCAAAACCCTAGGCAAGGTAAATCAATACAGTTTTCGGAAAGAGTAAATAAATAAAATGTCTTCAAGGCTTTGGAGTAGGTAAAGAGCTCTTAAGCAGGACACGAATGTGCTAGTAAGAAAAAATGGTGAATTGTATTAAATTAAAATGAAAACTCTGTCCATCACACCACACGATGGAGAGAGTAAAAATGCAGGCCACGGAGAAGAAAGTCTTTACGAGTCGCGTACAAGACTCCTGCCAGAATATGTAAAGAACTCCTACATAACAATAAGAAGAAGGCAGGCAACCCAAAAGAACAACGAGCAAAAGTTTGAACAGGCGATCACAAAAGGATATCCAAATCAACACGGCAAGGTTTCCAAATAGTAGTCCTCAAGCAACGCAGATTAAAACCACAATGTGATATCACCTCAAGTTCAGAAGGCAGAGAGTAGCAATTGTGGACAAAGATGAGGAGCAACTGAACTTCTGTGCACCGAGGGCGGAGTGCAGATTGGTACAATGGCTTTCGAAAGCACTGAACGGGATCTACGCAAGCTGAGCGTAAGGGGACCCCGTGATCCGGGAGTTCCAGTGCTAGCTATATAGCCAAGAGAAACACATAATGTGTTCTTCGCGTTACATTTGTAATCACCCAAAACGACAAACGATCCGAATGTCTACCAACAGTAGCATGGATACATAAAGGGCAGTATATCTATATCAGCAGAACTCTCCAGCAGTGGGAGCTAACCGCGACTACGTGTAACAGCATTTGTAAATATCACCAGCTTAGTGGTGTTGGGTGAAGGAAGCCAGGACAGCGAGAGTATGCGCCACATCATTCCGTTTATGTGACATTCGAAACCAACTCAACTAATCTATGGGGTTAGAATTCAGAATCACTGATTATCCTTGTCAGGGAGTGCCTGAAAAGTGGGGAGAAGGTAGCTTCTGGAGTTCTGGTAATACTCTGTTTGTTTTTTAATCTGACTGGCGATTATGCTGGCACATTTTTATGAAAATTCATCAAGGCATACTTTTCGGTATGTATGGTAATCATCGATTACAAATTATAGGAGAGGGGCCCCTGGGAGGCTCAGTCGGTTAAGCATCCAACTCTTGATTTCAGCTCACGTCACGACCTCACAGTTCGTCAGGTCGATCCCTGCATTGGGCTCTGCGCTGACAGTGCGGAGCCTGCTTGGGATTCTCTCTCTCCCTCTCTCTCCGCCCCTCCCCTGCTCAGCGTGCACGCTCTCTCACTCTCTCAAAAGAAATAAATAAACATTAAGAAAATTACCTGATATATATTTATAAACGTGTACATGTATATGCGACATATACACACATCATGCACACATGTATAAAATATGGAATATAAATATGTATTTATACACACATAGGTGCACACACATACACACACACATATATTCCATCCAAACTGTAACCGCTTCTGACGCTCCTCTGAGTGTCATTTTAACATGATTCCAATCACTGTGTGCCCAGTTCCTCTCTTGGAGTCTTTGCCTGTGGCTGGAATAATAGTCTTTAAAACAGAATCTGGGTGATATCCGTCCTTGGCTCATAACCAGCAGTAACTCCGCATGTCAATCAGAATAAAATCCTCAGAGGAGACGTAGATCCCTGACAGCCTACATAAACTAGCCTCGCCACCCAGACCTGTCACTTTTATCCCTTTATCCTGCTTCATTTTTCTTTACAGTTCCTCTCACCAGCTGACATGCCATTGACTTGGTTATTGATTTATAACTGGCCTCTCCACCACTAGTATGTAAGTTACACGAGAGCGGGGACTTTCGCTTTCTGCTTTATGGCCCTGACATCGAGAACGGTGCCCGGCACAAAGTAGGCAATGGATGGATGAATGAGATCATCACCAGAAAACATAAGAAGTAGGCAGAATTCGTATGTGCAGCCTTCTTTCACAGGTTAGGAAGCAAAAACCTGAAATCACCCCCTTGATGTTATTCAGGAGCGCAGCTCAGGTTCGTCTCTCTCTCTCCCTCTCTCTCTGTCATCCATCTCCTCCATGTGGCACACATCACACATTGCCACGCAGCGCAGTCATACGATCCTAGTGGCCGAGAATCAAGTGAGGGGGACATCCAGCTAAAGACGCATTACACTGGAATCAGGCATTTCTCTGTGAGCCTTGTTTTGTGGATATACGGCCCTTTTGAATCCGTGCTAGTAAAAAAGACTATCATTTTACTTGCCAAAAATACATGTATTGGGGACCTCGGGATGCCCCCTTCGGTATTCTGCATAAGGAGAAATTTTCAAACAAAATAACGCCGTTTTGTTAGGTTCTACAACAACTCGACACTTTTCAGGTCCTGAAGATGAATTTTTGTAGGTGAATATGTCCAGAGATTGAGATTGTTTCCATCCGAAGTCCTGCCTCCCTGTCCTCCGTGGGGCTCCCGTTTACATCTGACTCCCGTGTCTGGAGACACTGACCAGTTTTGCCTTTTCACAGAGCTACCCAGTACTGTCTGCCCCTCCGTAGCTTGTCTAAAACCTGGTTAAGGGGTGCCTGGGTGGCTCAGTTGGTTAAGCATCTGACTTCGGCTTCATGAAGTCAGTGAGTTCGAGGTTCATGAGTTCGAGCCCCGCGCTGGGCTCTCTGACGTCAGGGTAGAGCCCACTTGGGATGTTCTGTCCCCTTCTCTCTCTGCCCCTCCTCGGCCTGCGCTCTCGCTTTCTCTCTCAGAAATGAATAAACATTTAGAAAATGAGTAAAAAAATAAATAAAGCCTGGTTAAATGTGCAAATGTTGGGGTGGGGAAGGGGGAGGTCCAGTTTGGTTGTCAACCTGGTTGGCCCTTCAGTTCGGTTAAATATGGGGGGGGGGGGGAGTGGGTGATGGGCATTGAGGAGGGCACCTGCTGGGATGAGCACTGGGTGTTGTATGGAAACCAATTTGACATATTAATAAAAATTAATTATTATATTAATAAAATCATAATTTTAGAATTATTAACATTATTATCATATTAATAAAAATAAAATAAAATAAAATTTTAAAAAGAGAGAGAGAGAGTTTTAGGCCCTTTCAGTTACTACATGGCCGAGGACAGTTTAGTTGCTTTGTTTTTTAACCGATCAAACGCGCAACCGCGATAAGCCCACACAGACCTCCCACATGCTCCACCCTTACTAAGGGTCTTCCTTCCCCTCGCCCCTCTCAGAAAGCGGGAAGCATAACATCCAGCTGTAACTGCAGAAGCGGGTCAAATAATAAAATGAAACCCAAGAGACATTGAGTGTCACAAGGCCAGCGTCAGATCATTCGTTCATCGCACAATTCAATCTTTTAATAAGGCCGAAAATGATGGTTAAAAGGAATGATGCTTTTACTTCTAAGCTGAGTGCGAAATAACCATTAATGTCACAGGAGAAATGGGCGCCAATGTTCGTTCTGCAGCTCAGCCTTACGGCTCGGGAGGTCAGAGCGCGGAGTAACCAGGATATAAACAGGACTCCGATGTGGGAGTTCTGGCTCGTTGGCCACACAACTTGGAAGCCGTGTAACCCAGGGCAAGTCGCTTAACCTCTCTGAACATCGTCTCCCTGGGGGTGTAAAATGAGGATGGAAAAACGCCTACCTGTCAGGGTTTTTGTGAAGAGTCAATGAGGTCTCAGTTCTAAAAATGTTTTGTAGCCAAGAATACACTATGATAATGTATAGGGTTCTTAGTCTCCTTAAATAATTCATTGAATATCGTTCTTAACCTTCTGTCTACCTCCTAAAGCCACTTCCCTAAGGTTTAGCTAAAGCACTCCCCAGCCCTGAGGTCTGCCTATCCCTTCCGTTTTAGATTAGGATCGTTTTCAATAATTCAGCGAAAAAACTGTGTATGTTCCGTATCTGAGCCATCCCACCTAAGCCTTTGGAATCGAACTATGGCCTCTGAAACCCAGATCGTTGATGCAGCACAGATATGAACAAGCGATTCCCTGACACCCTTGAGGGTAGGAAGATTGGAGGTAGAAAATGAAAAGCGAGGGAAATCTCCTCCCTCCCCATCCCAACATGGAACAATGCCCCTGCTAAACATTTTCTTCTCTATAATAGAAAAGGTGACTATTTAGTGAACCCTTATCCTATGCCAAGCACTGTGCTATGTATTGTTTCCTGCGACTTAACAACCTCCTGTGCTATTATTGCCACCTATAGACAAGAAGACTATAATTAGAATAAGTAGCTTGAGGGGCACCTGGGTGGCTCAGTCACTTAAGCGTCTGACTTGGCTCCGGTCACGATCTCACGGTTCATGGGTTCGAGCCCCGCGTCGGGCTCTGTGCCGACGGCTCGGAGCCTGGAGCCTGCTTCCGATTCTGTGCCTCCCTCTCTCTCTGCCCCTCCCCTACTTGTGCTCTCTCTCTCTCTCTCAAAAAATAAATTAAAAACATCAAAATTTTTTTTAAAAAAGGGATAAGTAGCTTGACCAATGTCACATAGTAGAGTCAGAATTTGAACCCAAGCCTGCCTAATTCCTTTCCTGTTTTTTTTTTTTTTTCCATTTGTTGATTGATTACGGTAAAACCTTGGATTGCAAGCAGCTCGTTCTGCGACACTGAACATCACATGATCACCACTGAGCCGATCGTTCTTGAAATTGACTTTGACAGACAAGTGCTTCAGATTACAAGCATGTTTCCACCACGAGTTATGCTTGCAAACCAAGGTTTTGCTATATTTAGCTCCTACATTTTAACTAACTTTGTGTGTCTGTGTTTGCCTTTCTGTTCCTTTATCCTTTCGTCTTTGGATGAGCAGTGTAATGAGTAGGGTAGAGGCTATGACCGAGATGCCTGAGGCATGGTCACCGTGCTTAAGGAACTGTTCTAATCCACTGCAAGAATGGTGACAGACAAATAAGTCCCTATACGACGTGGAAGAATTTAAAGCGGTCCATAAGGAATGGAGCATTAGCCTTCTTACCGGGAACATGGAAATACCACTCTCTATACGGTGGTTGTTAGGATACAGTGAAAGGCCTATATCGAGCGTTTGGCAAAGACCCTGTCTCATAGAAAATGCTCAGGATAAGGATTTCCTAATGTTGTCAGATAACAACTAGGATCCAAAGCTAGGAAAGCAACTCGGCGTCAGATTTCGAGAGCCTTGAGTGCTGGTCTAGAGTTTGGACTTCCAGCTTGATAAAAACAGTTGTGCCAAGGTCAGTGATCATTCTGAAAAGGAATCAGAGCTGACGCTAGCTTGCACTGCCTTTCAACATTCATCATGAGTGAGACGGAGGTGAGGGGCACAGTTGGGACTGGCTTAGAGGGGTTTTGTGTTTGATGCACTAAAAGGAAAGATGATGTTTTCAAGTTTGATGGCCTGTACTTTTTCTCCCGCAGTAATTAGTGAATGCCAAAGGCAGCAACTGGAGTCTGTGCGCTACTCTTCTCGCTACTCTCTGGGCCTCTTTTATGAAGCTGGCACGAAGATTGATGTCCCTTGGGCTGGACAGTACATCACCAGTAATCCCTGCACACGCTTCATCTCCATTGATAATAAGAAACGCAATATAGGTCAGTACCCCCATTATTTCCCTTAAATACAGTAACAATGGTGGGTGTAGATCACGAAAAATGCTGTTTAATTGAGTGTTGCCATTCTGAACAGAGCAAGCATTTAACTCCAAGCCACAGGGGATAAAATTTAATGTCACATTTGGCCAATAATAAAATACACAGTGCAACCAGCAAAGTTTTCCAGAAAATCATTCCCCACATGGTTCGTATTACCAAGTTCATGAAAATAGTGTCAGAAGTTTGAAGATTTCAAAATGGCCCAAGTGTGATTGCTTTAATATGGGTCGATCTATATACAGAAGTATCTCTACTCATTGTGTTTTGTTCGTTTGGCTCTTTTTAAAATTTGGTAAGTGCTGCTCTTTCCACTTCCCAGGCTAGAAGTAAAAAAGTGAATTTGACTATGTTACGAAAACCCTTCACTTCCGTACAATTTTATTTACTTAACTTTCATCTGGACGACTACACCAAATTACTTCGTCTACAATATAACGACAATGATAGGTAAAATGTTTCGTAAGAGCTTTACTAGAATACCAGGGCTAAAATCTCCACTCCACATTTTTTGTGGAAGGTTGTTATTAAAATTAGATTTGAATTGCTAGAATAAACATGATGCTCATCTTAGGAATAAAGGAGAAAGGGTATTCTTATTTGTAGGATTAGCATGGTCCCTGAGATACTGCTTTTCTTGAAGAATAAACTGTAATGATGGAAAATGACTAAATTCTTGAAGGGAATCGTCATTTCAATTTGTTGTGTTGTTTTATGGTGCAGGGGATGGTTTCATCAAGCCGTTAGTTAGACGTCTCGCTTGATAAAATCACCAACTAACGTTTCCCGGCTTGCCAGAACTTTATAATGACAGAACTGGGCTGGAGTATGGTTTTTATATCGGAGCACATGATCTTAGAAAAATGTTTCTTTTATAACTGAAGACTCCCTCAGGGCCAGACTGTTTATGTTAACATGATACCACATATATGTACAATCAGCAGTTCATGAAATGCCCTGTAACAGCAATGGACTAACTATTTTTAACTCTACAACTGCTTTGTTCTAAGAAGAGGAGAATGGCCCTTGATCTTCTCATGTTGTATGCCACGAATTAGACATTATCCTTTGTGTATTGCTTCATAAGATATGCTATCTGACAGGGTGCATGCGGTAATATATAACAGAAAAATCCATTTAAACTCGTTTAAATAACGTAAGGTCATTTGTTATATTAGCCGCAGTGGACTGAATTCCTCTCCAAAAGTCTCGTGTTGAAGCCCAAATCCTCAGTGTGATTATATTTGGAGATGGCTTTTAGGATGCCATTAAGGTTAAATGAGGTCATAAGGGTGGGGTCCTCATCCAGTATGATCGGTGGCCTTATTAAGTGAGCAAGAGAGAGATCTCTTTCCTTGTGCACATACCAGGGGAAGGTCATGTGAGGATAGTGAGATGAGGAGAAGGGGGGCTGTCTGCGATCAGGAGGAGAGGCTTTACCAGGAACCAAATCAGCTGGCACCTTGATCTTGGACTTCCCAGCCTTTGGAGCTAAGAGAAATAAATAAATAAAAAGAAGGGAGTAGTGGACGCTAAGTTGGCAATATGTAAGCCCAATTCTTTCCAAGTAGAGTCACATCTTATATGGGAGGTAACACATGAAGAGAAGAATCACGGATATTCAAAATTCTCTTTGAAAATCCCTTTAAACGCCATGACATTTCGGAGAGTGACATAACTTTCAGTAAATTGAGTGTAGCCATTTTTCCAGCGTTTAGTAGATTTGTTTCTTTGGGTGAGGCCAGATGAAATAGTTGGCTTGCCGATAGAGGACGGAGTGATATTTTCTACTGTGAAAGGCACACAGGAAAGGGAAAAACAGCAGTCAGATCTCCTAACAGATTAAATCGCTGTACAAATGAGAGTGGGGTCGTGGGGGAAAACACACACAGTGCATGGCGGTAGCACTTTATTAAAGAGTTGTGCAAATGTGGAAGAGTGCAACGTAAAATATGAATACATTTTCACATGATTGGCAGCATCTGAAACAATCGAAATGAAAAGAAATTCGCGCGCGCGCGTGCGTGTGTGTGTGTGTGTGTTCACAACCACACAATTTCAAAGCGGGAAGGCTGGGTGGATTAGAAGCCATGTTTTTGCTACCGCTTCTGAGGTTGCCTCTTCAGACAGCAAAGAAATGCCTGCCTTCCTTCGCCAGTTTTATGGAAAATTAATCTTGGATTATGCAAGTTGTAAATTATGAGAGGCCTGCAGTAATGGCATCCCCTAACATAAAATCTAACTACCTTGCACTTAAACTTTTTTTTCTCCCTATCTGGGGCCAGGGTGCTAAGTGTGTCTAGTTGAATTCACACAATATAAATGTCCATATAGTGACTCCACTGTATTTTATTGATTTTTAAGTAGCCCGGCAAGAGCTGTCTCTTTATGTTACCGACCCTGTCCCACACCGACGCTTTACTTGGAGTGTTGGATTGAATCTAAAACTAATGCTGTAAATGGGCACACTCAACGAATGAGGGGGGGCATTTTTGTTCCGTCAGGGTAAGGCAGCAACAAGATAAAAGGTAACAGGGTTGAGTCCACCAAATACAGTCTGTTGTTAAGTCTTGAAGAGATCCAGAGGAGGAAGGACTAGTGGCCCAGACCAGACAAAGGACAAGGAGTCGTCAACGTCAGAGGTTAGGAATGGTCAGCACCTGAAGAAAGCCACCCCCAGAACCAAATCGCCTAATTAGGCAGAGGGTCTAAATACCAAGATACATTGAGACCTAACTTGAACTATAGACCCCTATTGTTACGGGTAGGATCCATTATACTTGGGTTTGTGTTTCCCCAGATGTGCTCAATGGAACACCAGTTCCTTGATACGCTCTTTGGAACAGGGTTCTGCCATCACATAAGTTTGCAAAATGCTACCGACTTGGCTTCCAGTTTAAAGTCTCAGGTCATATTATCCAATTAAAAGACATTCCTATAGGGGCGCCTGGGTGGCGCAGTCGGTTAAGCGTCCGACTTCAGCCAGGTCACAATCTCGCGGTCCGTGAGTTCGAGCCCCGCGTCGGGCTCTGGGCTGATGGCTCAGAGCCTGGAGCCTGTTTCAGATTCTGTGTCTCCCTCTCTCTGTGACCCTCCCCTGTTCATGCTCTGTCTCTCTCTGTCCCAAAAATAAATAAACGTTAAAAAAAAATTTTTTTTTTAAAAATTAAAAATATCCTGTGGAGTGTATTACCGGGAAAATATATTTTATGGATGTTTCTTTCAGAGAAACCGAACTCAGAAATATCTGATTTATATGTTTCCATTCTCAATTTGCTGAGCAGTTTTTTTTTTAATTTTTTCTTAATATTTATTTTTGAGAGAGAGACAGTGCAAGCAAGGGAGGGGCAGAGAAAGAGAGAGAGACACAGAATCTGAAGCAGGCCCCAGGCTCTGAGCTGTCAGCACAGAGCCTGACACCGGGCTCGAACTCACAAACTGTGAGATCATGACCTGAGCCGAAGTCAGACGCTTAATCAACTGAGTCACCCGGGCACCCCGCTGAGCAGTTATTTATAAATATGCCTCGAATGCCTCTGTGCCGGACACTGTGCTAAGAACTAAGGATTCTTAGTCCCCACCCTCACGAAATGAAGTTCCATGAAGTCTACTCACATGAGGAATTTTGAAGGAAAGAGATCCCAAGTCTGTTGGGCGATGACTTAGAGTCAAGGAAGCGTCCTCATAATATAAATGGACGCACTGATACATACAATATAGAGAACGTTAACTCACATCTGTAATCAAAACGGTGGGTTTGAAAAATCAAAATCATGGGTGCCACCCAGGCACCCCCAATAATATGAGCTTCTAAAAGAGCACCTAAGACCTTTTGTCGACATGAAGCCCATAATCTTCTTTCTTTAGGTGAAGAAATGAAAGATGGGGGCTATGAAACATTGAAATCCATGAATAAATCAGAAACTTTAGCCTGGCCCATTATTTAACTTTCTCCCAGGGCTACTAAAAAGTTCAATAGATACAAATAAGTCATGAAATGTCCGAGAGGAAGTGAACAAAAGGGGAAGGAAAGTCTGGAGGCTACAGCTTCCTGG
Source organism: Neofelis nebulosa (assembly GCF_028018385.1). NCBI lineage: Eukaryota > Metazoa > Chordata > Mammalia > Carnivora > Felidae > Neofelis > Neofelis nebulosa. Next base: position 11,930,730 of record NC_080794.1, read on the forward strand.
CATTTCTATAACTACAAACAGCGGCGAATTACCAACTTACATAGCAGCCACACTAAGAAGGGAATCTTAAACATTAAATATTCTAAATCTCTCTTTGTGTCGACCTTCCACCTTTGTGCTCTGCCTGCCCTGCTCTCTGAGAATGGTATTTTCGCTTGGGCTGTCGGTCTGAATTCATGGCTGTCAGGCGGAGATTTACCAAAGACCTTTATGTTGGCCCAGAATTGGTTTTGAACGTAGGAGCCAGATATGCTGGTGACTGCGTGTGGCTTTATCCACTGTTAGTGGGGCGAAAGGCAGGAGGGAGAATCGGGTGATGGTTTATGGTGAATGGGTGTTTGGATCTGAAATTTACAGGTCATAGACGAGAACAGAAGAAAAAGGGAGGAAGGCTGCCATTACTGCTGCTGGTTTAGAAGAGAGGAAAAAATACCCTATGTTGGCTTGGTGAGGAGGTGAGGAAAGCCAGCGTACAGCAAGGGGGGAAAGATCGGCAGAAGGGCACAGGTGGGAATTGCCACAGCCTTTCTGACCTCTCTGCCTAACAAAGGTCGTATAACTTTTTTTATCTGATGAAAAAAAACCCCTGCTGCGTTAAATGTAATAACATCTAATTTTGGCTATTTGTGATCACAGTCCTTTTAAGGGATGGTTCTTTTGTCTGCTGAGCACCCAAAAGAGATGAGATGCCAACTGGGAGTGGAAACGGAGAGCTGAATTTCTTTGCTTAATTGAGGAGAAAATCTCAGACATCCCAAGACAATGGGGAAGGCAGGGGGCAGAGAAGGGGAAGAGGAAAAAGAAAACAAGGTGGTGAAAGGCTTTGGCTTGACCTCAGGGATGACTGACCGTGTGGATTTGTAACTTTTTTGCTGGATGATTTGATCTGTGACCCCTCCCATAGCCCCCTACGACCCAACATAGCTCTGGATTCAGCAACTGCTTTAAATCCACGCTGGCTTTTTCTTGGGGGTCCTGTTGAGTAAGTGAACACAGTCCAGGCACTTTTTGGAATATCTGGGACGAAATTAGGTAGGAACTTTGAGGCTTCTTCAGGTTCATTTCTAAGCAGAAGCTTGGAGTATGGCGAGCCCACATCCGTTTGAGAACCTTATTTTGAATCAAGACAGGGCTTCTCATCCTTTGGACCTCAAGCCAACCCAACTTGCTGCTTCCATAATACCTATGACCATCTCAACCCATTGGGAGAACTTGGAATTAAGAAAAAACTGTCTCTGTGGGACTGAACTGTTCTGAAGGATCTTGAAGTTAAGTCCGTACTGTGGTTTGAGGGGAAGCTGTCAACACGTTGGGTTAGAAGCCAAGGCTCAAAATGATGCGCTGTGCTCTGCTTCCCAGACAAGTGCCTGTTTTTCATCATTCTGGAGGCATCTCTCAACCTCTGAAAGTTGAGAACAGTCTTGCAAAGCTGCATAACGCTTAGACAGCTTGTGAGCCTCAGGTCCTGGGAGATGGTGTAGACTGCTGAGGTGGACGAGAGCTTGACGAATCTCAATTCTGGTCCATTTTTATCTGGGACTATGATGACATAGATCGCAAGGGTGGGACTTTTCCTTTGCCCAGAGCTCCCTCAGAAAAGATTTCACCATTTTCCTCCCTGTCAAGAATTCCTCCTAAGGTCAGTCTAAACATCTCATGGGCTGAAGAATTGATAGGCCCCATTTGCAGAGCCTGCTGCTTTCTCCAGAATTAGAAGTTCTTTCCTGGGGACCCCTTGGTGGCTCAGTCGGTTAAGCGTCTGACTTCAGCTCAGGTCATGATCTCTCAGTCCGTGGGTTCGAGGCCCGTGTCGGGCTGTGTGCTGACAGCTCAGAGTCTGGAGCCTGCTTCCGATTCTGTGTCTCCCTCTCTCTCTGCCCCTCCCCAGCTTGGTCTCTGTCTCTCTCTCTCTCTCTCTCTCAAAAATAAACAAAGGTTTAAAAAAAACTTAAAAAAAAAAAAAAAAGAAGTTCTCTCCTGTAGCAAGATACATGACATGGTCCATTATGCATTCTATTCATCAGCTGATCCCCCTTATCTGAATCAAGACTGAAAACAAGAGATAGACTCTGGCATCACAGCATAACAAGAGTACGTATTTGGCGCTCAATAATTTGCTGAGCTCGTCATCCTCAATGCACCTTTGAGCTACCCTTCCCTGGTCCTGAGAATTAATACGTCACTGACACTGGGAATTAGTACATCAGCACTGGTCACCCACTTAGCAGGTAAGGAAAAGTAATGGCTAGTCAGCCAATTGTTCATCCCTAAAACAATCTAGGGATCTGTTACCAGTGCCCTTTAAATCGTGGAAAATAAATTATCTTTCTTTGTAATTGCTGAATGTGGAAGCCTTTGAAAAGCATATGTGAGTTCTTGGCAATGAGGATGATGAGAAGCCTCTTCGGGAGGCTCTGTAACATGCCTCAAACATTGGGACTAGCTGGCTAGACCATATCACAGGTATTGCCGGTAAGATCTGGACATTTCATGGAGCCCTCTCCCCAAAGAGGTTCAAGTACCCTCAGTAACAATTTTACCGTGGTCTCTAGGGAACAGACATCTATTTCGAATGATGCCCTATAACACAGACCTTGATTTCCAAGGTTATGCTTCAGAGGCTCCCACTGTTCTCTTTGGGAAAGATAATTCTTTTTAATACTTGGATAAAGAGCAACCGTGCTCCAGCTGAAATATTTAACTTACAATATAAGTGATAAGCCCTGCAAATGTGTCATTTGTCTGCCACAGTCTGGCAGATATCCCTTTTGTGTATCCCAATGGCATTGAAATGAAATGGTATCTTGCATAAAAAACCTTGCCATAAACGATGAGTTCACATTAACCCAAGCTTCAGGAGTGATGAGTTCTTCACTGTTGAATTCATGAGCTGGCTTTTATTACCACAGAGGGTCAGAAATGACCGGTATTATCCAGCATGATGCAGTGGGCTTTGCAATCACGTAGACCTAGCGTGGAATTAGAACTCAACACTCCAAATTAGGTTGAGCCATTTATATTGCTTTAGTCTTGGTGGATTAAAAATGTTTGAATACCAGGGGCGCCTGGGTGGCTCAGTCAGTTAAGCATCCAGCTCTTGATTTCAGCTCAGGTCACGATCTCACGACTGGTGGGATCGAGCCCTGCGCTGGGCTCTGCACTGGGGTGGTGGAGCCTGCTTGGGATTTCCTCTCTCTCTTTCCCTCTCTCTCATTCTCAAAATGAATAAATAAACTAAAGAAAAAAAAAAAAAAGAAACTGGTTGAATACCAGCCTTTTCATGGGACTCAACCTCAAAGCTCTGTAGCCATGAGTGAGTTTCGTACTCTCTCTAAGCTTCAGTAACCTGGACTGTGAGTATAAGGCTAATAATGTCTCCCAGAAATGTTGTAGGGATTGAGTGCGACGGTATTTCCAAAATTCCTACTGCCACCTAGTACTAGGACAGAAAATGCTGTCTTTATAGTTGTCACGTAGAAGTTGTTTTACAGTCTCGGTCTATTATACAAACTTCTTTGATTTTGAGAAAGAGAAGAGAAAAGGAAATTGCCAGGGGTACAAATTTAGTTAAATTATATTATCTTTTGGGGCGCCTGGGTGGCTAAGTTGGTTAAGTGTCCAACTTCAGCTCAGGTCCTGATCTCGTCGTTCCTGAGTTCGAATTCCTTGTCAGGCTCGGTGCTGACAGTTCAGAGCCTGGAGCCTGCTTCGGATTCTGTGTCTCCCTCTCTCTGCTTGTACTCTGCCTCCCTCTCAAAACTAAGTGGACATTAAAAACAAGTATATTATCTTTCATTAAAAATAATAACACATATTATTTGGGGGGTAAACAATATCTCTTTACCTGAATAAGGTATTGAGGGAGAGCATTAAATTAGATGTGGTTCTTCTTTCTTTTTGTGGAATCTCGGGTGACATTTTGCATGCACGTGAGTCCAAAAAAATTTGCATGACAGCATCTCTGAGAAAAGTAAGACACTGGAGTTAGGTCGTCAGCAAATCAAAGGGCCGAAACAAACATGAGAGCAGGTTTCGAAGGCGGACCGCAGGGTCTCCCCACAGGAAATCACTGCATTGTGTTTTATAAGCACTTTATGTCAGTTAGCATTTTTAGCTCTGTCCAGAATCACCAGTCCATCATTTTGCTCAGATATGACATTATTGTGTCAATTTCGCCTAAAGAGCCCTTTAGTTTATTACGAGTGACTTTCTTGTTTTTAAGTGAGCTGAAGAGGCTTTGATATGCCCTCTAAAGGGCCCTACTAGTTTTAATGACCATTGCCCCTACAGACTTCATATATGTGCTCGTTTAGATAATGAGAAGTATCCGTGTATACCTTACAGGTCACTGGATTCCCTGCATAATATGAATGAATATTAAACATGGGAATCTGAAAAGAATATATTGAAATTCTATTAATATTTATAACCGATCTGTGGGACTAGGGGAATTCTTCAGTATAAAATATTCCAAATTCATGTTTGTAAGAATGAAGCATCCTTGAATTTAAAATACAGTTTTCCTCATTGAAATAGATGTCTATTATCCATATACCTGGTGAAATCTTTGTTGTTAATGTTATATATCCTTACATTATTTAATAGAGTCAGGAAGGGCATTTTTGGAACCTTGAGCTCAACCGAACCTAACTCATTCTTTTTTATTAAAAATAAAATGTCTGTTTGTTCCATTTTCCACCGTCTATCTTCATAATAATGTTTTCTCAGTAGTAGCTAATAATATCATAAAGATTATAGTCCCTTTGATTTAGGAACTTTTGCCAAAACCTAGATTCAATCTTTTTTTTTTTTTTCTGTGAAAATATAACAAGGAGAATAATTCCACTGGTCTTATTAGTAAAGGAGGTAAGATTGTCCTCAATAAACCAGTCAATTTCCTCTGTGAAAAGGGCCAGAAGTATTTGGACACAATCATAAATAAAATCTTAACCATCTGCTTAGTGTCGGTTGTTGTAAGTCAACATTTTATAATGTGAACACTAAAGCTTCCCTTTAATACACTACTTGAACTAGAACAAAGCTTTAGGTCAAATCGTCCAGCCCAGAGATGTAGTTCATCCACTCACAGAATCCTTTGGATCAGTTACAAACCTACAGCTGAGCCCAGTTTCACAACGACAGCGATCAAGTGATATTCTTAGAGGCAAACCAGTCTGCTGGTTCAAGGGGAAAACCTTGCCCAATTTGGGAAAAGGGTCCAATCATAATACCACTTAACACACAACATTTCATATACGGCGCGATGAGGGGGAGGCCAAAATAACAACGTATCGTGGGGGATGGCTGCTGAGTTCTGGGAAGGCACAGCTCACAGGGGTTGACATCAGAGAAGAACAGGGCTTTCACACCGCAGAAGAACTCCAAGAACTCGAGTCCGAGTGCCAGTTAGGACAAATCCTCTGCTCTGGGGACCTGGGTAGGGCCCAATTAAAGGACTATTGAAATCCTTCCGTTTTTCCTTTTGGCAGGTGCCAATAAAGGCTGCAACAGGCTGAAAATCTCCTTGTGCCTCAGGATAAATAGATGTTTTCACAGAACTTGGGAGGTCTTAGCCAAAGAAAAAACTTCTCCCAAACAGATCCTAAAATATATGCTGTTCCCCTAAACATGGCCCCTTTCAGAATCTATGGAATGTATGGAACATTTTTACAGTTTACTTATTTATTTTGAAAGACAAGAGAGAGAGTGAGTATGGGAGGGACAGAAAGAGGGAGAGAGAGAGAATCCCAAGTAGGCCCCGATGTGGGGCTGGATCTTACCAAACCATGAGATCGTGACGTAAGCTGAAATCCAGAGTCAGATGTTTAACCGACTGAGCCACCCAGGTGCCCCTGAGATTTATGGAATTTTTTTAAGGAATTAATGCAAGGAACATAGAGGAAAGATTATTCCAGCCCTGGACAGCAAGTAGAATTCAGAATATGCTCGCCAGAGTGGCCTTACTCCCTTTTTTAAAACCATATATGTTAACATCAAACTTAACATATGCAGCACTGGCTCTTGATTGCCTGTCTTCAAAATTCAGAATTTGTTCCTTTCTCTAATCTTCTGTGTTTCTGAAAATGGAGCCACCAATCTCCTAGCTCCTTAGCCAAAAACCAGGAACCATCCTTGGTTTCTTCCTCTCCTTTGCCCCAATATTCAACCTGTGACCAAATAAATCATACTGATCTTGCTTCCAAAACAGACATCGAACTCGCTTCTCTGCATCATCACTGTCACAACTGAGACACCATCTTATTTTAACTGGCCTCTCTGCGCTGTCCCTTTCTGGTTCATTCTTCAGAGCCAGAATGGTCTTCTTAAAACACACATCTGTTCACACCACTCACTTTCCCATTCAGAGCCCTTTGCTGCTTTCCCTTTGCACCAAGCACTAAATCTCAAATCCTTATCATGACTTACAGGTCCTGAATGACCTAGAGCGGGGGTCACACACATTTTCTGTAAAGGCCAGATGGTGAATACTTTGGACTCTGTAAGCCATTACAGTCTCTGTCACAACTACACCGATCTCCTGGTGTAACAAAAGCTACAGACATTATAGAAAGGATCGGACGTGGCTATGTTCCAATAAAACTTTACTTACCAACACAAATGGCTGTCCAGATTTGGCCCAAGGACCTTCTTTGGCCAACCCCTCATCTAACACATGCCCATTTCACCAGCTGCTCACTCCTTAGCTTACTTAGCCCTCCTGACACATCTCTCATTCCTGCCGTGGTGTTGCCCACTCGAGACCATCGCCCATTCTGTTCTTCCTGGGCAGACCGCCTGTCTCACTGTCTGCAGAGACCATTCCTGAATTCCTGATTTAACTAGGTTTAATTATCAGTAACTATACATTGATTTGTGCAAGCCCTTGCTTAATGTCCGCTTTACCTTTCAGTTGTGAGATCCGTGAATGGAAAGACTGGATTTGCTTTGCCCATCTTTGAATCTCCAGCACCTGGAACAGTGCTTCACATACAGTCATTTCTTAATTAAATGTTTAGAATGAATTAATGAGATCTAATCAAAACATGGAAGAAAACAAAAGATAACAACTTGGGCTCAGGTCTGAAATACGAGTTGCTTTAAGTCTGTGAATTTCCAGGGCATTTTATTGAAAAAGTTCTGCACTTGAAATCAACAATAGGTACAAGTCAGGGTAATTAATAGGCATGTCCCTGAATCTTCATGCTACAGAGGCACTTGTGGCTGACACACTGTGACTTACACAAAGTCATATGCAGGTCAGGCAGCCCGTCTTCATCCTGTAGCTCTGCCGTCTGGAACCTGAGCCCGGAAGCTCTGAAGGTCCGCGTGGAGGTAGGAAAGAAATGGAGGAGGCGTGTAGCTTTTAACCGACTTGGACTAGATGTGCCACGCTTCACTTCCCCTCGTAATCCACTGACCAAAACTAGTTACGTGGCTCCAGCTTAGCTGCCAAGCAGGCTAGGAATGGTCAGAGAGCTCAAGGAGCACCGTAACAATGAACTCCCTGCACCAGCGAACATAACCAGCAGTTCAAATAGATTTCCTAATATTAAATAAAACTGGCTACCTACAGGTATGCTAAACCCCATATCCTGGTACGCTACCAATACTTTTATATATATTTTACCGGCTTAAAAAAAGCTTTACTTACATGTTAATTTACCTTGTTTATGGTAGCATCTCACTCGGTGGTAATTACCATTGCCTTACTCTCATGTCACCCGCAGATACTGTTCTACAAAGACTTTTAATGTTTAGTAGAGGAAAATGCTCGCTTTGTAACAATTTCATGTTATGACCATGATTTTTCTATAGACTTTATAAGCTTCAGTCATTTAAAAATAATCCTATGGCACGTTTCGTTATAAAAGGAAAAAAGATCATAGTCCAAAGACTGACTGTAGGAGAGCGATCTTTCCAGGGAAAGATATCTATGTCATTTCTCTTTTGCCTCCCAAATTATTTATGTCTATATAGATGATTCGTCAGTCATACATTCAATCAACATTTACTGCATTCCCACACCTGGGCATCATTCTAGGGGTTCAGGTAAATGAGACAGTTCTCTTAGTGCTTGCATTGAATGGGGAATATTAAAACATATTTGAACATGATAAGTAAAATTTCAACAGTGTTTATTTTATTTATTTTCTAATTTTTTTAAGTATTTATTTTTGAGAGAGAGAGAGAGAGAGACAAAGCGTGAGTGGGGGAGAGACAGAAAGAGAGGGGGACACAGAGTCCAAAGCAGGCTCCAGGCTCTGAGCTGTCAGCACAGAGCCCGATGCAGGGCTCGAACCCATGAACCGTGAGATCACGACCTGAGCCAAAGTCGGATGCTTAACCAAGTGAGCCACCCAGGCACTCCTCAATAGTGTTTAATCCGATATTCTCTTGTTCCCTTGTTTTATTTTTGCAAACTTTTTCAGGATCTGTACTTTGAGGTCGATGTAATGTTTGTGGAATTGAGGTATCTGTATCTCCGTGAGACATTGTCTTTTCATCTGTCCAGTAATTCTTGTTGGGTCTTTGGCAATCCTTGAGTTACACTTCAGGAATATAAAAATGTACCTTGTTTTAAAGGGATAATAATAAACATGTCTGCTCCATCAAAGAAGGTAGAAACATTTCTATAATTTGAAATCAGTCTCCTGATTTACATAGCTTGCTCGAAGGCGCTCGTCTGGAGAGATCCGTCTCTGGCACAAAACCAGACCTTCTTGCACATGCAAATAAAGGCAGGAACCTAAGGAATGATGGAGAGCACGGGACTCAAACGTGAGTCCCTGTTGACCAGGTGGCGGACTTCCCTTAGACGTAACCTCCTGAGGGTCTTTAGCAGGGAATCTGTCAATCTGCAAGGGCTCATCTTTGCCGTGAAATCTGGAAATCTTGCCTCCTTGGTTTGCCACAATGGGAAGCTTCAAGAACTTGTTTCCTCTGTAAAGGCCAGAATTATTCGAAAGATCATCAGAGCTGACAATTTAGTTGTAAATGTGATTGGAAAAATCAAGTCCTGAAAATGTGGTGGGGGAAGCCTAGGGGAAATGTTATCTAAGACCCTACTGATGTAGAAATACATATGAATTTTGAGCTTTGATTTATACAACGTGTATCTGGGTTTGGGGATGCCATGCGTGTGTTTTACAGCTTAAGTCACCCCTTCCCTCTTGATATGTCTGTGTATACATACATATCAGCTTGCGTGTGTGCTGATTAGATCTTAAATTACAAATAAGGACATGTTTGGGGCCCCTGGGTGGCTCGGCCAGTTGAGCGTCTGACTTCAGCTCAGGTCACGATCTCACGGTTCGTGAGTTCGAGCCCCATGTTGAGCCCTGTGCTGAACACCTTGCAGCCTGGAGCCTGCTTCACGATCTCTCTCTCTCTCTCTCTCTCTCTCTCTCTCAAAAATAAATAAACCTTTAAAAAAAATAATGAAAAAAATACGGACAGGTTTTTCCTCCATTACAACTTGCTTCTGTGTAAGAAGCAAAGAGAAGTTTTCTATAGGTGTAATTTAAAACAACTTGCGTCAGGAGTTGGGAAAGTTAAAAGAAATGAAATGAAAACCAGAATGTTGTTCAACCTCTGGAAGCCTCACGCCCGCCATCTTTATTAAGCTGTGCTAAGGGCCTGACGTGTTTTATTGTGCATCATCTGTGCTACAACTCTATGAGGTAAATCGTATTATCCCTACTTTATAGATGAGGAAGCTAAAGCTTAGGGAAATTAAGTAAAACCGTGACTTCAGCCTGAGCTTTCTTTGTCTCTAAATCATTCTGTTTTGATAAAAGCAAAAATCTCTGTCCTGGAACTCCTAAGGAAAACTCCCCACAGAGACTTCCCTAGTTCACCACCCACCCTCCCACACACTGAGATTCATCCATACCTGCTAACAAGACTCTCATTTTTTAGATTCTTCTCCAACCTATACTTTCTGTCATATTGAAAATAACAGTGGCTTTTAAAATTCGTTTCTGAACGATGAGATACTAACACCAAACGTGTTATCTGGGGTTTCACCTGCTCCCCTCCCCGACTTCCCAGATTTGTGCTCACCAGACCCTCAAGGGCGCACCTCTTCCCCCAGCCCTACCAGGCCAGTCCAAGCTCCACCAGCACCTGCCCCCATCGAGAATCCCAGACATGCAAGAACTTAGAAGTCTAGTTTTCCTACCATCGCTCGTGTGACAAATGACATTCACGCTCAAAGCGCCCTTCATGGGGGCAGGTCAAGTTCTTGGGGATCCCGAGAGGCCTGCTGTTCTTTCGCTGTCAAGATCACATCTGTCAAAGTACATGTAAGCAAAAGTAATGTTATTTTCAGAATAAGCCTGAATCCAACTTCATATATCTCTACAAAGCGCAATAGTCGCAATTCTGGGTCTGTTCGCTTCACTCTTGTTAGTTATGCATGCTCTCCCACAGAACTGTGACACCTGAGAATTGTGTATCCATTTCAGTGTGTGAACCAAGTATGTCTGGCGTTGCCGAGAGCTGTTCTCGGTGTCATAACAGAGCTGTAACCAAGGACCAAGATGTCCCCAAACCGTGTGGCACCTGTTGTGACCATACTACAAACTAGCTCATTGTGTTTAGGCTCAAAAGTGGGATGGAGATTAAGGTCCTCAAATCTAGGGCATACTCAAAGATGGAGAAAGCTCGGAGGAAGGGAAACATGTTCATCGCCCGGGTCCTGTGGATTCTTGGTTTTTAGTCTCTGAGGACCAGGAATTTCTACCATGGTGACAACGGGGAGTGACCAGCACTGCCAACTGGACCTCCATATGATAGACTCATGGCAAATCAAAGCTGGAAGGAAACTTGAAAGAATGGGCTAGGCCCATGAAGCATTTTTCTCATAATTACTTGGTCAAGCTTTTTAAAGAAACTGCTACAATCTAACCTTTATATACCGGAGATATAGAGGAAACTTAAAGGCAGGTGGGAAGAGAGGACAGAAGGAAAGGAAACAGGCATTTGTGGGAGGAAACCACACGTGCCAGCCAGAGTACTAGATGCTTCACACATTTAAGATCATTCAGACTGCAAGTGACATAAAACCCAACTCAGAGGGAACATGCCAAAAAGGGGAATTTGTTGGTACTGTTTCTGAAAAATCCAGGAGTCAGGCTGCAGAACTGTACAAATAGTAACGCTGTCTGGATGGATTCAACCAACATCATAAAGACTTAGCTTCTGTCCATTTCTTGACTCCACCTTCTGCTGATTTAGATTCATTTATGGTGAACTACCAGATGGCACCAAGCATGTCAGGGCCAAGTTGCAAAAAGAACCCATTTTCCGGAAGCTCAACAGTATTCCTGGAATTGAACCTCGCTGGCCTGCTTGGCTCGCGTATGTACCCATTGCGGAACCAATCACTGTGACCAGGTGGGATGGGTTAACTGAGCAGTTCAGCCTGGACTACCTTTGCCAGGGATGAAAGTGGGAGAGGGTTAACCCCTTACATCAAAATTTGGGTACTGTTGCCACAGAAGAGCCAGTGGATGCCGAGCAGGTGACGTCTGCAGCGTAGACATTCTCCCCTGTGATTCTCATAACTGACCTGCAGGTGAATTTTACCGTGTCTTCTGTTTAAGATTCTGGGCTCCTTGAGTCTATTAAGTAGAATCACAGGTAGAAGACCTTCACCGTGTGAATTGGGTTGAGCCCCTTTATAAGACCCAAAGCCGGTCCAATAGGAAAAGAAATAGGGAAGTGAATTTGTGTAGGCAATGTGTATTTTTTCTTCCTCAAACTAGGAGTACTCCCCATCCAGCCTCCACACCCAGCCTGGGGTCATCCCTCACCTCTGTATAAGTCATCCCTTTCCACTGATCACCTGGTCTACTAGAAAACCTTGTCGACTTTGAAGATTTGCCTCAGATTTGCCTTCTTACATCTCCTCCACTCTCAGGGCTTGGGGATGCCTCTCTAATAGGTAGTGGTCCAGCTCAGGCTCTCTTCCCACCCTCCCGACCCTATCTCCAAGTTCCCAGCACTCACAGGTATTGCGGGAATAGGCAACATGCTGTTTATTTTTCAAGTAGCTTGGATTACTGGCGAATGTTATCATTTACTTTCTCAGCTGGCGAGAGAAGGCAGAGCACTCTTCTGTGAACAATTTTCCATTGTTTACTGGGAGGTTATTTCCTGAATTTGTATACATTTATTTATACTGGAGCTGTGGGGAAACATCTTCTGAAATTGGAAGTATGAACTGTAGGGGGATTCTCGTTTTATTTCCAGTTCATCGTGTGGGGTTTTACATGCTTGTTTATATTTAACTAAATGCCTATCAGTATGGTCATCTTATATGGGATTGTTTAGAAGATGTCTGTGTATCTTGCTAAACATAAGAAATCCAAACATATGTAGCTTGGAATAACAAGGTTTACAAACATACGTGTGTATCTGTTTTAAAATTTCCCTTCTATCCTTTATTTAAATAAAGGCCAATGCCTACATCCATAGATACACCATCACCCAAAGACACTCATGGAAAATGCACACCCACAGGCCTAGGATAAACAAGTCAAAGACCACAAGAACAGAAGAAACTAACAGGCATGTTTGTTTGTTTTTAAAGCTAGTATTTCCAACTCAATGATGGAAAACTTTCTTAGGGTCACATATGGAACCAGAGCTATAATTGTTCAGCTGCGAGCATTCAGTTCTGTCAGCTTCTAAATGTGCTGTCGCTTTGTCCAGTAGAGCTGACCCCATCCTGTTCATTCAACAGACAGCGAGGTTCGCTCTACCTGTCCATGCCCCCAACAGAACTGTTACTGCTTTCGTCCTTCTGTTCATCCAGGTCTTCAACAAATATGGACTGTTAACTCTGTGCCAGATCCTGAGGGAGGAATGAGAAATGTAAAACAAGACAGGATCTGTAAGTTCAGGCAGCTTTCAGTCTAGAGGGAAGACGGACAAGAAAATAGACCATTGAAATATAATATGATGGATACTGTGATTCCAGGGCACACTTTCTTCCCATGAAGCTTCATCTTCTGAGACTTAGGTTTCCCATCGGTGAGATGCAAAGCACGCGCGAAGGCACAATGAAACCTCAGTAACTATAGCCCTTTGAGATGGAGCGCGTCAGCCTCCATAGGTAGCTCTTCCAAATGCACACCGACCTCTGAATTTACCACTTTGCATGGACTCCATCTACGCAATGGTCCTGAGGTTGGCACCATGCTTACCAGGAGGGGAAGACAAAGGCAGGTCGCTGGAAAAGAATGTACACATTGGGTTTATATGTGAAAATACCCCATTCACACGTAACTGACTGAAAACTAAAAGTAAATGAGATATATTTTAACCTAGCTGATTAGCAAAACTTAGTGTCGGTAAGAGCATAGAGAAGCAAGTCCTCTTATATGCCATTGGGGGAGAGTGTACTTTTGGGGGGGACCCTTTAGCTACATTTGAAATCATTCTAAATGTGCTCACTCTTTGACTCAGCAATCCCATCTCTAGCAATTTATCCTGGAGGTAGTCTCACATAAGTGCGACCAAGATACACGAATAAATGCGCTCATTACAACATTCATTGCTTGTTACAGAAACTGGTAAAAAAGAAAAGAAGTATCTGGCCAAGGAAGACCAATAATAAACTGTGGGTAATTCCATACTATTAAATTAAGTATTTTCACATGAACTGATAAAAAGCTATCCAAGATACGTTAAATGAACAAAAGCAAGTTCAGGAACAATAGGTATAGTAAGAGTGTATTTCCATTTTAAAGAGGGGAATAGATACACAGTCTCATGTGTATAGAAAATTCTAGAAGGATACATGGGAAACTATTGGCAGTCATTACTCTGGGGAGTGGGGCTGCCGGGCTAAGATAGAAGCAATACTTTTATTTATTTTTCACTTTTTACCCTTCTACGGTGTTTGAGGGACATTTTTGGTTTTTGCAGTTTTTTTAATTTAAGTAAAACTAGTTTTAAACCACCAAAAATAATTTTCTACTATTTTTCCTTTAAAGGATCATATTGTACATAATCATATTAGGGACTTCTAAGAAGTCTTATTTCATTTTGTTTAAAAGAGGCATTCAAAAATCTATTTGTGCAAAGAATTTCGTTGTTGTTGCTTTGCCTAATAACTGTTAATACGTCACAAGAGTCCTTCTGAGGCAATACTGACCTAAGGAATCATGGGGACATTATGACCACCCTAAAGTCATATAGCCAGGCAGTGGGAGACAGAATTTCTGACTCAAGATCCAAAGTTCTGTTGAGGGGCACACGGGTGGCTCAGTTGGTAAAGCATCTGACTATTTCGGCTCAGGTCATGATCTCACGGTTCATGAGCCCCGCACTGGGTTCCGTGCTGACAGCTCGGAGCCTGCTTAGCATTCTCTTTTTCCCTCGATCTCTGCCCCTCCCCGACTTGTGCATGTGCTCTCTCTCTCTCTCTCTCTCTCAAAATAAATAGATAAACTTTTAAAAGATACTTTGAAGTTCAGTTGATGTCCTTCAGAAACTTACTGTGCCATCAGAATGGAGCAGGAGCTCTGATTCATTCATACTAAATAAAACTTACCTTGTTTCTTAGGTGGGGAAATAGCATTCCAGAAATTTCTGTAAATCTCAGAGGATAGTTTGGAGTTTCCTAAGAAGAGTGAGGAATGGGGGCAAAGGACCCGCTCTTACGCTTGAGTTCCCGAATACATGTCTCCCAAATGAGGCTATTCGTTGAGACCCGTTCACTGCTTTTCATTGGATATTTCAAACAATTGCCATTATCAATGAATACACACCCCTCTCCGGGGAGGGGAATAAAACAAACATTTCTCTTCAAAGATGATAGGACAAAAATGAAATAAGTAGAGGGAGGACTGTGGGTAAAACCATCTTTTCTCTGTGCCCGACCTACTGTTATTTCAGCGGTTTCTACTTGCACAGCCCTCCTCTGCCGCTAAAACCATAAAACTGTGTCAATCGAATATCGATGCTTCCTACAAAATCACTGCTGCCGTTGAAGTCAGAGGTAATGAAGTTGCCTGCCAGTCAGGCTCCTGAGGAGGAGGTGAGGAAGCTGCCTGGGACGCCAGTGGGGGTCTCAGAAGAGTCTGGGCCGCTCTCACCTCCACATGAGAACGGGTTGAGATTATTCAAGAGCAAATGAAATCTGCAGGTGGTCCCCTTGAAGAGTGAGGCCTAGTTCGTGCTTCTGGGCCGGTGGTGGATGCACAGAGGGGCAGACACGCCTCCAAGGGGACAGAGGGCCACACGGCGGGCACTCTGTGCCTGTTGGGATGGGCTTTGCCAGCGAGGTGGTGAGGGAGAGGAAGACCTCAGAAGGGCATATATATCTGTCTCCGTCTCCCTTCCTCTCCTCAATCTGCGTCCCTCCTTTCTCAGCTAGTCTGTTTTCTTTCTTTAATGTCTATTTATTTTTGAGACAGAGGCGGAGACAGAGACAGAATGTGAGCAGGGGAGGGGCAGAGAGAGAGGGAGACCCAGAATCCGAAGCGGGCTCCGGGCTCCCAGCTGTCAGCACAGAGCCCGACGCGGGCCTCGAACCCACGAACCGTGAGATCGTGACCTGAGCCCAAGTCGGACGCTGAACCGACAGAACCCCCCGGGTGCCCCTTCTCTTGCTTTCATCATCGGGGTGAGTTGGATTGTTCTGTCGGACTTGGGGATGTGCTGGGCTTACTGTCCGTTACATTTGCTGCTGGGCCCTGATGCCATATGCTAAGGCCAACTTGTCATAAGAGCGTCTCTGATCAGAGGGCAAGGGTTGTTGAGCCAGTTTTGCCTGGAATGGGGAGAAGGAGACTTACCAGCAATTTCTACTGCCAGGAGGAAGGCGCCAGGCGAGCGGGTGCCCCGCGGCCACCCCCACCTGGCACAACCCTCCACTCCCTGTGTAGTTCCCTTCTTCACGTGGACCTGTCTGTCTGCTGAACTTCATTTCCATGCCCCCCGCCGCCCCCGCTGTCAGCCACACACCCGTTAGCAGGTAACACTTGGCTGGTTGTCCAGCCTGTGTGTCACCCCCCCCCACCCCCGCCCAGTTAAGACGCCAGCTTCTGAAAGGCCTCCGTGCAGTTTCCTTCCCACAGCACCAAACAGTGCACTAGGTGCCCACGTGTGCATGATCCGAATCAGTAATTCAAGAAATGCTGCCACCCATGGGGCGCCTGGGTGGCTCAGTCGGTTAAGTGGCTGACTTCTGGCTCAGGTCATGATGTCACGGTCCGTGAGTTCGAGCCTGGCGTCGGGCTCTGTGCTGACAGCTCACAGCCTGGAGCCCGTTTCGGATTCTGTGTCTCCCTCTCTCTCTGCCCCTCCCCTGTTGGTGCTTTGTCTCTCTCTGTCTCAAAAATAAATAAACGTTGGGGCGCCTGGGTGGCGCAGTCGGTTAAGCGTCCGACTTCAGCCAGGTCACGATCTTGCGGTCCGTGAGTTCGAGCCCCGCGTCAGGCTCTGGGCTGATGGCTCGGAGCCTGGAGCCTGTTTCCGATTCTGTGTCTCCCTCTCTCTCTGCCCCTCCCCCGTTCATGCTCTGTCTCTCTCTGTCCCAAAAATAAATAAAAAACGTTGAAAAAAAAAAAATTAAAAAAAAAATAATAAATAAATAAATAAACGTTAAAAAAAAAAAAAAAAAAAGAAATGTTGCCACCCATTTCTTGATGCTCTGGGCCTACAGCTACAGTATGTGACACCCCTTCCTTCTCTGTAGGACACGGAACCTAGAGCTGGCCTGACACTTCAGTCCTTTGACGGCCCAGTTTCTGTCCCTGGATAGATAACTGCCAAAAAAATGAAGTTTCTCCCATGGAAAAGGTCTCTACGGTGTCCCAGGGAGTTTGAGCTTGCTGTGTGACCAAAGGGGGTGCATTCCTCAATATGGTTATGGAAGTAGGAAAGCAGAAAAGCAGAAATGGTGACAAATTTAGGTCAGAAGCAGGAGGGGAATATTCTAAGTTAATTTTCTATAGCTCTGATTTTCTAGCACGAGATAAAATGTGCATCTTCCTCTATGGCTTTAAGTTTGTTAGCCACTAAATACTTAAAATGTTTCGGGATGTGTTTCCAGAGATACTTATATTGATTCATTGACTATTAGTGCCAATCAGGACTGGGAATTTTTTTTTTTAGGTTTATTTATTTATTTTGAGAGAGAGAGAGAAAGAGCGAGCAGGGGAGGGGCAGAGAAAGAAGGAGAGGGAGAATCCCAAGCAGGCTCTACACTGTCAGTGCAGAACCCTACATGGGGCTCAAACTCATGAACCATGAGATCACTACCTGAGCTGAAATCAAGAGTAGGACGCTTCACTGACTGAGCCACCCAGGCGCCCCAGGACCAGGCATGTTTAATTGCCGTGGCTTCATAATGTATTTAAATATATGACAAAATAAGTCTTGACTCATTGATTTTTCAAAAAAAAATGTATTCTCATTGCTTTATTTTTTCCTTTAGGTTTGTTTTTTTCAAATTCCAATAAACTCTTGTAGAATTAATTTTTTCCTTACCAGTTATTGCTGGTATATAGGGAAATCAATTTAATAGCAAAACTTTTAAATTAACTTGATGGATTTTACGTTGGTTTCACTATTGTTTTCAATCATCTGATTTTCTTTCTTCATAATAGTTATGAATTTTATTTCTACTTTTTATCTTAATGCACTGACCAGAGCAATGATATATAAGTGCTGGTATTACTAAGCATCCTTGGCTTATGCTGATTTTACTGTGACAGTCTATATTATTTCACTGTAAAGTATGCTAAAAAACGATCAGCTCAAGATATTCTAACTTTGAGAAACCTATTTTTTTCATATTGTATCTTTTTCTCAAGTGATTGATATTAAATATTAATGAATGCCTTTATTTTTTTAAGTTTTTTTTACTTATTTTTGAGAGAGAGAGAGAGAGAGAATCAGCATGAGTGGGGGACGGGCAGAGAAACAGAGGGAGAGAGAATCTGAAGCAGGCTCCATGGTGTCAGCACAGAGACTGACACAGGGCTTGAACTCACGAACCATGAGATCATGACCTGAGCCCAAATCAAGAGTCAGATGCTTAACCGACTGAGCCACCCCAGGCGCCCCAATGCCTTTTGATATATATTGAGATTATCATGTTTTCTTACGTATACCTACTGATATGAAAAAATAGAGGCCTATTCATATTAATAGAAAAATAATTTGCAGCTCTGTTTATATTTATATGTGGAAATGTGATGTGTATATCTGTAATAAACATTTTACTAGCTTGACAATTTGAAACAAATCACAAGTAAAGCAACCAGATCCTGAAGTCATTTTTTTAAATTAATTTATTGACTGTGTTTTCAATTTCTTTTATATATTTTGGTTTATACCAATTTCTTTCATGTTGAGATAATTTTGATAACGTTTGTCTACCAAGAAAAATCACTCTGTTTCTTTAAGATTTAAAAGTTTATCTGGGGTGCCTGGGTGGCTCAGTCGGTTAAGCGTCCGACTTCAGCTCAGGTCATGATCTCACAGTCCGTGAGTTTGAGCCCCACGTCGGGCTCTGTGCTGACAGCTTAGAGCCTGGAGCCTGCTTTGGATTCTGTGTCTCCCTCTCTCTCTGCCCCTCCCCTGCTCATGCTCTGTCTCTCTCTGTCTCAAAAATAAATAAAAACATTTTTAAAAAATTAAAAAATAAAATAAAATAAAAATAAAAGTTTATCAGCGTGGACATGTACACTTTTCTGACCTTCAAGAACTCTATATCTGATATATGCCATCTGGCAGAAGAAAACAGTGTGGGTGCTTGCCTGTCCTTGAGTGGGGTGGAAAAAACACACAAACAAACAAAAAAAAAAACAAGTAAAAAAGAAAGAAAGAAAATGTCTCCCCTGAGATGCCAAACCACATATCCGCCCTCAGGCAGATTCGGTGCCAGAATTCATTCTGCCAGTATATTCCAAAAATCTAGTTAAAGTAGTTATGGGCAGTATTGCCCCCGAGGCATCAGGCAGAAACAAAAGTAAATCTCCAAAGGGACGCTCTTTAAACTCAGGCCTCTGAGAATTTCTCAGATAAAGTTGCTGGGAACTTTAGACTCGCAGTAGGGGGAAAAAAAGAAATCACAAAACACACGAGGAAAACACTATCATGAGCACATGGCAATAGCCATCCCCAACAACAGAAAGGGGAATGAGACTCATAAAGACCGCAGATTTGGGGACAACCAAACACACAATATACTACATCGGCTATCTTTAAAGAAATAAAAGAGAATGTTAATAGTGTGGCTGGGGAGAAAGAGACAATCCAAACTGATCATGCAGGCCTGAATAATGTTTACAAAGGAAGAAGAAAATAATTCCAACTTGAAATTCAAGGGACAACGTAAACATGAGAATAAACACAGATAAAGGGAGAACAGTAAACTGGAAGCTAAATCGGAAGAAATCACCTAGAATCTAGCCCAGAGACAGAGATGGAAAATATCACAAAGAGACCAAGGCACATGAAGATAGAATCCGACCAGCTGCTGTATCTCTAACCCGAGTTCCATGAAGACAGAATAGAGACAAAGGGAGAGCCACCAGCTAAGTAATTTCCAAAATTAGTTTACAAAACATGAGTCTTAAGATTCAGAAAACCCAGTGAAGTCAAAAGAGGGAAGCAAAAAAGAAAGTCCCACCTCAAGATAACCAAGTAAAACTACAGAACCCCAAAGGCAAAGAGAAAACAATAGAAACATCCAGATATGAAAGAAAAGTCACCTGCAAATGACCTGCCGTTGAATGAAGAGCTGACTTCTTCACAACATCAGTAAAAGCTAACCTATATGAACAATATCTTTCAAGTGCTGAGAGAAGATGTTTTCAATCTGTTGTCACATGCCAATCTTTCGCAAATGAGCATCACATAAAGACACTTTTAGAGCAGCAAAAGCCTTCAACAGAACCTCATTGAGGAACTTCAACTTGAGATACAACATGGGAAAAGGAAAATGACCCTGGAGACAAGATGTGAGATCCAGAAGGAAGCTGTGGACGGATAAATATAAACAAACATTGACTGTACTAAAACAAAACTGAATATATATATATATATATATATATATATATATATATACATACATACATAAAATCAGAATTAAAGTACTCGAGGGTTCTTATATGATTCTGGAGAAACTTTGACTTTAATATGGATGCTTAAGTCTGTGGATAGTCCCCAAGTAACCAGGTTGTTCTCTCATTGCCATGCAAGAACTGTTTCGTCTTGGGTCTTAAATTCCTTCTTTATTGTTCTTCTTGGACTGGATGGCTAAATGGGAGGAGTCTGGCAAAACACCATCGCTGCCCCTGGTAGTTTGACGAGCCCCCCTAGAACACATAGCTGGGTGGGAGCACCCTCCAGCTTCTCAGCACGCGGCTAGCCTTCACTGTCCGTGGAAGCGTGCCATCGATGAGTGAGCTCAGAACCCCAGCTCTTGTGCATCAGAATGTGCACCCAGAAGTTTTCTCTGTCTGCGGGAAGATTTGGCACCTTACGGAAGAGGGGTGGTATTGACACCCCCTTGTCGAACAAGCCTTTCTGAATCTATTACCTAGTAACGTAAATAACATTCCCTGAGGCAATAACGGGTAACAGGATTTTTTTTAAGTTTTATTTTTAAGTAATCTCTACCACCTGGGTGTGGCTCAGTTGGTGGAGCCCCCGACTTCAGCTCAGGTCATGATCTCCTGGTCTGCGGGTTCAAGCCCCTCGTCAGGCTCTGTGCTGACAGCTCAGAGCCTGGAACTTGCTTCACATTCTGTGTCTCCCTCTCTCTCTCTGCCCCTCCCCCTCTTTTGCTCATTCTTTCTGTCTCTCTCCCTTCCCTCTCTCTCTCAAAAATAAATAAACTTTTGTTAAAAATTAAAAAAAAAAAGGGGGGGGCGCCTGGGTGGCTCAGTCGGTTAAGCGTCCGACTTCGGCTCAGGTCACGATCTCGCAGTCCATGAGTTCGAGCCCCGCGTCGGGCTCTGTGCTGACCACTCAGAGCCTGAAGCCTGTTTCAGATTCTGTGTCTCCCTCTCTCTCTGCCCCTCCCCCGTTCATGCTCTGTCTCTCTCTGTCTCAAAAATAAATAAACGTTAAAAAAAAATTAAAAAAAAAAAAAAAAAGAGCCCCAAGCTCTACCGACTGACCCAGCCCGGAGCCCCATGGGTGACAGGCATTGAGGCTTTGCAATCCTTGGTCCTCCCCTCTGTGAGGTATCTGCAGAATGTACCCTGGCTGGTTAAACATTGAATGTTCAGAGATGGTCCCTGTGCTTCCTCTTTCAAGCTGTTGCAGCTATGGTGAGGTGAAAACAGTGGACAGTCTCCTTGCCCCTGTATTCGCTGCACAGATTCTGACACCACCTGTCCCTCCTCACGCATATAAAAAAATTTAGGTGCACTCGCTTCCCTTTCAAATGCTTACAGCATATTTTGGGACTCCCTTCCCTTGTGTTTTGCTGTAAAATTCATACTCCAGTATGCTCCGAGCAGTGGAAGAAGTGAAGTACTTAAAAAGATAATGCACACCCACCATTTGGGCAACACCAGAGAACTTTTTCTTTTGTACATATCTGGTTTATTGCTTCTCGTCTCATACCTCACATTTATGAAGCGCCTACTCTGGGCCAGAAATCGTGGCGAGCACTTCACGTGCGTTACGTTCCATAGTCCCCACCGCAGACCTGTGTGATAGGTACTAACATTCTGATTTTACAGCAAACAAAACAAAAACCTTGAAAGGTAAAGAGAGTAAGTGGGCATATAGCAAGCAAGTGGCCTATGTTGTTCAACGGGTTGTTTTTTTTTTCTTTTTAATGTGTAAAACTGTACAAGCCAACCTCCAATAGATCATTGCCGTAGCCTTTAGAATCCTAAATTAGAATTTTCAGAGTCGGGCTTGCCAACCCCTACAGTACCTAATACACATTAATATTTTGTGTCGGCAAGGGGTGGGGGGAAGAACCAAATATCTTATTGTTGTTTTCATGCATTTCAGATCTCTTACTATTTTCCTCCCAACTTTCTCTTCTGTGTGATTTAAACAAATAATAACAACAAGCGAACTCTTAACGTTCCTGCCAAGACTGTACTTTTTAATGCCTTGGTCACTCTGCTGTCAGCTTAAAACTTCATTTGATTTTCTATATTCTAGGAAAGAGTGAAAGGTACAAAGTGGATGTACATTATTTGAAATTTTGAAAATATAGCAAAAAAAAAAAAAATTGACGGCAACCAAAATTGGGAAGTATCTCCATGTCATGAATGAGGGAGCTTTTTCTCTTAATGCTATGAGGTCAAGCCCATTTTTAGAGAGAAGCTTGATTTTTTTATGTGGTAAAGATATTTTACTTTATTTTATTTTTTTAATATGTATTTATTTTTGAGACAGCGAGAGACAGAGCACGAGCCAGGGAGGGGCAGAGAGAGAGGGAGACAGAGAATCCAAAACAGGCTCCAGGCTCCGAGCTGTCAGCACAGAGCCCGACTCAGGGCTTGAACCCACGAACCGTGAGATCATGACCTGAGCCGACGTCAGATGCTCAACCCACTGAGCCACCCAGGCATCCCTAAGATATTTTATTCTAATATAATTTCAACAAAATATTTTGCAATCCATTTAACATAAAATTAATACATATTTACTGCACATCTACTTTGTTCTCAGAATTTAAGGAGAATATAAGCTATACGTAATAAACAGCTTCTGCCTAGAGAACATATAATTTAGTGGATAATTTATACTGATAAATTTGATTATACTCAAGGCAGAACTTATTAGGTGTTCTTCTTCTCCTTCCTCCCAGTTCTTTAGCAAGACCTAAAATTTGTTCTTTAAAATACGTTGGGGTGCCTGGGGGTTCAGCAGCTAAGCATCCGACTCTTGATTTCAGCTCAGATCGTGATCTCGTGGTTTGTGAGATCAAGCCCCGTGTCAGGCTCTGTGTGGACAGTGCAGAGCCTGATTGGGATTCTCTCTCACCCTTTCTCTCTGCTCTTGCCCCCAAGTTGTGCATGCACGTGCACACACACACACACACACACACTCCCTCTCTCTCTCTCAAAAGTAAATACACTTAAAATAAAATAAAATAAGATGAAATGAAATGAAATGAAATGACATGACATGACATGAAATAACATCGTAACTCTGTTCTCTTCGGAGAAACTTGACTTTGAATTTCAGAGGTAGCCCAGTTTTGTGGCCAGAGATTAGACTCTGTTTTTCTTCTGTTGTATTATCTGATTACAACGATTTACTCTTAAACCCGGTTTGAAACGCTGACAGATGCTTCTGTGTTACCTGCTTTAAGGTGCGTCTTTGTGTCCCTCTCATACCAGAGTCATCAGAAGTGGGACCTTCCCTGGTGGTTCACACCACTGTCCCATTTGCAGTCACATACCTGGAGCACAGCACTGAGGATGTGCAGGAGCTAATCTACCAGCAGCTGGAAAGCATCTTGCCAGGACTGCGTCAACCAGTTGTCACCAAATGCCAGAAATGGAGATATTCCCAGGTAATCAGAGAATCCAGGGGTATGGGCACAGTTTTCTTAATCAAACCGACAGGGTCAGCAGAACTGATGATTTTTTTTTCTCATCTTTGCCACTCTGTAGTAAAAGAAATGGACGATCTGATCTCTGGGGCAAATATTTGTTAGCCTCGTACATGGCTGTGAACTTCTACGGGTCTTTTTAGCCTGTTATTTCCCAATAAACGATGCACGCAATTTCCCCTGGGCTTATGTTCAAAGACTAGCATCTCAAGACTTATACACCCTGAAAATATGGGGTTTCCTATTCAAGCAAGGCAGGTTGTATATCAAAATGCAGCTGTTTCTCTGGGGTTTTTCTAAATCAGTACTGTGGTTATATAGAAACCACTTGAACCTCCCCAATTTTTTGCAATATGTTAGATTAACCTTGTTAGTGTATTTCGCTACCACAATTTTCATTTTTGTTAAGTTCCCACTTTGGTTTTGACTGCCGCAAGCAGGGTTCTTTGGGGGACAAAGGTGAATACCTGTAGAATTCAGCTACTCAAGCTGTTTTTCAGGGTTTGATCAACCTGCTGATCACTCTACTGGCTCAGACTTCAAGCTCTTTAAGTAAATGTTGACTTTTGCAACAACCTCTGCATATTCCAACAGAAGTTTGTGAATATTTGTAGAAAAAAATCTTTTGATCTGTAAACTCAGTTGTAAAGCCATTGGGGATAGTAGAGTGAAGGTCAGAGGGAGGAAAGGAGCGGTGACGTGTCTTCCCCAAGATTTCTGAGCCTGTTGATTAACCAATTTATCCGCACTATTGGTTACCCAAAAGCAGTATTGTGAGAAATTGCAGCAGATTTTGTATATTTTAAAGGGCTATCCAAAATCAGAGGAAATGGTAAATTACTTCCTAAAATATGACAGCATGTCTGTGTGTTTACCCGTGTCATCTGAAGTTCAATTATACAGTGAATCTTTGGGGAAAATATTTACTTAAATAGATCATGGTCACTTTAGAAGACTTTCCTCTTTCCTTCTAAAAAGCATTGAAAGATCCCAATAGCTAATGTCTTTAAGTGATACTTAATTCCATTTTAGGTTGACTTGAAAAAGAAGACAGGGAAATCATCTTGTCGGTATAATTTGAAGCTAGATACATTACACAGTCATTTGGCAATTTATAAATATTCCTTGAAAAGAAACAATAGTTTGTGAGTTTCTTCTTGTGATTTCTGCAAAATAATAAACTTAAAAGATGGGCTCAAACCACCTTATGTCTTCAAATTTAATGCGTTAATAGCAATAGATTTGTCCTAACCACAAAATGACCTATTCAAAGTTGTGCAATATCACAAAATTTAATAAAAAAATATCTGAACACAAAGTACATCCAAGCCGTAGCAATGATTTTTATTACAATTTGGATGTTCTCTCTTGAAATTGTCCCAGTGCGTTTACAGCTCTGTGTCATGAAATCTACATTGGCTGCAGAGTCTAAAAGGGAGTGAGCTGTTTCATTTAAACTTAGAAGCTTGCATTTTCTACTCTTCTCCTTTCTACCCTTCTCCTAGTAGCCTGAGGGTACAAAGCATAACATTGTCATTTGTGGCAGAAATCTTGCCCATATTGTGAAATAGACGATAGGTAGATAAGTAGGTAGGTAAGTAGATGGATGGATGGATAGATAGATAGATAGATAGATAATCTCCCATACCACCTTAGAAAAAGGAATAGGAATGACAGGTCCAGAGATATAATAAGATTTAACTAGTTTTCAGTTATTGTTCCCAAGGGAACATTTCTCCAGTGCTATGCAAAGGTCCGTCATAACCTTTGAAACCTGACATCAATGTAAGCACCTGTTATTTCCTCACTGTCCCGGAACACCTGAGCTACCTTCAACAAGTTCATGGATGTATGTGCATGACTATGGTCTACCATATGCATAAATGGAAAGGGAGGATTGTGTAGGGACAGGGACAAAAAAGAAAGAGGAACAACCAACTTGTTTGGAAGTTTCCTTCATTTCTGAGCAGCAGTGTAGTCCCCACAATGGGGAGATCCCACCCCTATTTTCTTCCAGCCTGGATCCCACCCTATGTTTCTTTTCTTCCTCTTCCTCTCCTGTTCCACCCCAAACATCTCCTATCCTTCACACTCTAGCCTCTTCCTTTTCTACCCCCTTGCTGCCAAATGATAAAGCTCCTCAAACCCTCATTTTACAAAACCCTAGAGAGACCACAGGATGGGTGTCCCCTACACCAGGCAGCAGTGAGTGGTGTGGATTCCCCATCCTAGACCCCTCGGGATTGGCTCTTTATCTCCATTCATTTTATCTTTTCCCTTTCTTCTCTTCCTTTGCATCCCTGCGCTGCATCCTGGTACCCAGTGGCTGTGAAGGGGAGGGGAGAAGAGGGAAAGAGAGAACAATGATGAGTACCCAGTGTGACAGCCCAGGAGCTGGGCCACTGCGATATGTGATCCCATTTAGTATCGGAAGTAGTCTGATGAGGTGGCTAGCTTTAGCCCACTCTAGCAATGAGAAAACCATGAAATGACCTCCCTAAGGTCCAATGACTAGTCATGACAAAGGTAGTCTTCCCAGCCTCTCCGTCCTTCCCTCCTCTTCACGGACCTTCTGTACCATACGGCTGTGGCCACAAGCCTCCACAAGCTTAGTGGAGGAAACGACATAAATTTATTACCTTAAGTTCCGGAGGTCAGAAGTTCAAGACCAGTTTTGAAGTGTGGGCAGGCTGTTTTTCTCTCTGTGGTCTCTAGGAGAGGATCCATTTTCTTGCCTGTTACAGTTTTTACAAGTTGCCCACATTCCTTGGCTCGGAGCCCTTCCCGCACCTTCAGAGCCAGCAGCAGCCGGTCAAGTCCTTGTTGTGCGTCACTGTGGCCCTCGCTTTTGCCCCTACTCTTCCTTTGATGACCTTGTGATTACTTTGGGCTCTCCTAGATAATCCAGGAAAATCTCCCCATCCGGGGTCCAAGTGATTACCAACGTTTATTCCAGCTGCAACCTTAATGCTCCCTCAGCATTCACAGATGCTGGGGATTAGGATGCGGCCATCTTTGGTAGGGGCAGCATGATTTCTGTCTACCACACCCTCTTTCCCCCAGACTTCCCTCAGTAGGTTCCTTTAGGAGGCAGTACCTCCTAACCTCATCAAACCTCTGGGGAGAGCATCACCCTTTAGGGCTCAAGCCACTCCCAGGAAGTGGCTGCTCTCCCATGCCCAGGGCTGCCTCTAATGTGACTTGCCCACAGTGGCAGGGGGCAGTGAAAGATGTCTGCTCATTATTCATCTGGCTACTCATTTACTCAATAAGCACTTAACAAATGCCCTCGGCATGCCTGGGACTCTGCTCATAGAACCCTGCAGACGAGGATTTGCTGATGGCCTTCTCCTAAGACACGAAGTTGAATTTTTGGTCTTGAGTAAGAAAACGGTGCATTCTTGTGGGCGCTGCTCTGCCGGGAGAAAAGTGGCGGATGAAGGAGGAAGGCGTGTGTGAAAGACTTGGGAGCCACTCGGTTCCTCCCATGTGGGTTTGAATAACACGCTTGAATAGGTGGTTTGAACAAACTTAGCGAAGCAATGGCAGGTTTTCCTGGTTCTTAGTCTTCCCGTTGGTGCTCTTTGCCGTCCATAATTGAACTGTTTATCCAGTTAGTATAACTTGATGTCTAAGCTGGGATGCATTGTGTTAAGATTTCTGTAACTGGTGTGATATATTAGCCCTTTCAGGAGGAGAGTAATAACTAAAAATGGCTTCCGGCATGCCTGGATGGGACGTGGTAATCAGTTTGAGGGCCCCGAAACTCACTCCTATTTGCTGTGCTTTCCCTTGTTCTGGGGGTCATCATGAAGCCTTTCTCAAACTATAGGAAATGTCTGATTTGCTTGTGAGTAACTCTGCTTTTCCCCACATTCTTTAGTCCCCCAAAATACCAGTGGCCCTTTCCCCCACTTTATTTAGCACACCCACGGATTATGTTCTTCAAAAAAAACAAAGCAAAGCAAAACAAAACAAAACAAAACACTGAATGCGTTTTCAAATACCAAGGAAATCAATCAGGAGAGGAATTCAAGGGGAGGGGAAAGAGAAGAGGGAGGTGGTGAATGAATGAGTACATCGGTATCTTTGACAAAATACACGGATGCACATGAGGCTCTTAAGCTTTTGCGGCACGATTAGTAGTAAGGTATCTTCTGTAGTTACGTTTCTTTACGTGGCCCTTTGCCCTGAGATTATGCCTTCTCTCTCCCCAGTGGCAGTCCATTCATATTTTTTTAGAAGAAGCATGAGTTCTTTAAGAACCTGATAAAAGCTATGAGCATGGAGGTTCCCATCATTTCAAAATATACACGTACACATGACCCCAAAAATTGCATACAATTATGAGGATTTATAAGCAACCAAGGTCCTCCCTCGAGTCCAGCATTAAGAGCACCTGCTATAAATGTTATACTAGTATGACCTGCATAAATCAAGAGCCCCTCATGGCCCGGTCTTGTGTTGCGCTCAAAGAAACACGATTCCGCAACCAAAAGAAATTTAAAATACGGGCATACCTTGTTTTATGGGACTTGACTTTAGCGTGTCACAGATACTGTGTTATTTACAAATTTAAGATTTCTGGCAATGCTGGGTCAAGCAAATTTATCAGCACTGTTTGTTTGTTTGTTTGTTTGTTTCCCAATGAAATTTCCTCACTTCGCGTCTCTGTGTCACATTTTGGTAATTCTCACAATATCTTCAACTTTTTCATTATTATATTTATTGTGGTGATCTGTGCTCAGTGGTTAGGACTCACTGGAAGCTCAGATGACGGTTAACATTTTGTACCAATAAAATGTGTTTAAATTAAGGTATGTACATTTTTAAAGACATGATGCTATTGCATAATTAACTGACTACAGTATGGTATAAACATAACTTTCATACGCGTGGAAAACCAAAAAAAGTCATTTGAGTTGCTTTATTGTGATAATCGTTTTATTGCGGCTTTATTTTTAGAGCCTGTGGCCTTAGCCACCACACAGCACAGCCCATCTAAAAACAGATACAGGGGCACCTGGGTGGCTCAGTCAGTTGAGCATCCAACTCTTGATCTTGGCTCAGGTCATGATCTCACGGTTCAGGAGATCAAGCCCCATGTGGGGCTGTCAGCACAGAGCCTGCTTGTGATTCACTCTCTCCCTCTCTGCCCCTCCCCCACTTGCACTTGTTCTCTCTCTCAAAATAAATAAATAAACATTAAAAAAATAGCAACAGGGCGCCTGGGTGGTTCAGTCGGTTAGGTGTCCGACTTCGGCTCAGGTCACGATTCAGCGGTTCATGAGTTCGAGCCCTGCATCGGGCTCTGTGCTGATAGCTCGGAGCCTGGAGCCTGCTTCGGATTCTATGTCTCCCTCCCCTGCTCATTCTCTCTTTCTGTCTCTCTCTGTCTCTCTCTGTCTCTCTCTCTTGCTGTCTCTCTCTCTCTCTCTGTCTCTGTCTGTCTCTCTCTCTTTCTCAAAAATAAGTAAACATCAAACAAAAACCTTTTCTTAATAAAATAGATGGTCAATTTTGACACTTTTCTTTAATGTTTTTATTCTATTTATGTAACTCAAGAAATATAGACACTTACATTTGTCTGTTTTAATGGGGCTGGTAAGCTGATTCTAAAAACATTTTAGAGAAAGCTGGTACACCTCAAAGACATTGGCCAGTGCACTGTCACAGATTTGAACATACAGCCTTCTAGGATAGGTACTTTGAAAAAGAAATAATCATTGTACAGTAATCAAGTACATCCCATGTGTTGCTTTGTAGTTTATTTCCACGATGGAATCATGCTCTATCGCTCATCCTGTTCCTGGTCCTGTGATTTTTCCCCCATATCTGTGCTTTATAATTTCTGGATTTTTAATGAGGCGATTATGATCTTGGGCCTTGGAGTCAGACAGATTTAGGTTCAAAGCTGGGTGCCTGGTGTGCTCTGAATGGGCTAGACTTGATGCTCGGAGCCCCAGGGCCTGTGTGTGAATGGTGACATCTGAACCTACCCCACAGCGGTTGACGTTGGGACGAAAGGAGACAACACAGTAGAAAACGTTTACTGCAGATGCCAGGACAAAGCAAGTTCTGAGCAGGTTTTACTACACAGGGATGGCAAGAGGAAGAAGGGAAGGAGTGGGGTCATTTTTTCCTAGCTTAGCTCGTGCGTCCCTTGTTTTTGTTCCTTAACTCCCTCTCTTCGTGGCCACATGCTGTCCTCCTTTTTCACTTCTCTTACTGTCTTTTCTGTTTCTCTCTTTTCTGCACTCTCCACTTCAGTTACGCAAATAGCTGTGGACAGGCGTGTTTCTGAAGGAGTGAGTCAATGCCAGGGGCTGTGACAGTCACACCATAAGGACTGTTGAATGACATCAGAGCAAGGTGAGACCAAAGAGGTAGATGTCTATGGATGCAAGGAACTCTTTGTCAATTAGTTCTTTGGTTTTTTTTTTTAAGTTTATGGATTTTTCAGCTTCTTGCCATTTGTTCCCAGACAAACTTGCACATTTTTTAGAGTTTGGTCGTTTAGCACACTTATGCCATGAGTCAACATTTCCTGGAGTGAAATTACGGCCACAAGAGCACTCTTGCCGAGGTGCCATAAGTTTACGGTAACATACGGAGTGCCCAAACAGGCCCTCCGGGATCAGTGGACTATGGCATGACCCAATCCGTCAACAGCTAGTCATGTAACAGGTGTCAGTCCTAAGCATTCCATTGAGTAATCTCCCACATCTTTGTCACTGGCCCCTAACTAATGAGTTGCTTCAGTTTATTATGAGGTAGCTGCATATAGGTGAGATCATTGGCTGAGAAATTCTGGTCATTGAATTAGGGATGTACAGTCACAGTTTAATTGAAGTTTATATGAGCAGAGATTTCCCCTCTTCACAAAATTCCATATTCTGTGAGCTATTAAATGTTTTAACACATGCATTTAATTAAATCATTTTTTTCTTAAGTACTCATGAGACTAATCCTGCCTGTATTCAGTGTGACGCTTTTTCAGAAGAACTAATTATTTTGAGCAGCATTGCTTTATAGAAAGCTTTTTAAAGCAGTCTGTGTCATTTCTCCTGGACAAATGCTGTATATATTCATCTGCAGTCAGTTTTACTACTTAAAACTTGATGGCAGATGTTATTTATGGGTGTGGATACCCTGAGAGAAATAGACCCTATTCCAGCACATTTCCATAAAGGGTAAGTCTCCTTGGTCTTTAGGATAGACATCAGTATTATGCTATACAAACAGCAAACAAAAGTTTTGCTGACATACGCTATTATATCCACATTAGAAACTAATGATGTACATTTGGGGTGCCTGGGTGGCTCAGCTGGTTAGGTGTCTGACTTCAGCTCAGGTCGTGATCTCAAGTCCGTGAGTTCAGGCCCCGCATTGGGCTCAGAGCCCGCTTCGGATTCTGTGTCTCCCTCTCTCTCTGCCGCTCCCCGCTCATGCTCTGTCTCTCTCTCCCTCTCTGTCAAAAATAAATAAAACATTAAAAAAATTAAAAAAAAATTTTTTTTGAAGAAATTAATGATGTACATTCATGTTTCCATTTCACACACATATATTGAGCTCCTACACTAAATCAGACATCATACAGCTTTCTGAAGACTCAAAGACAGCTCCCTTCCTTCAGGGAGCTTCCTATATAATCAGGAAAACTGACCAAGAAGCAGATAACCATGATATAGCACAATTTGCTGAAAGAAAGGTGTGTATAATATTCTCTTGAACGCAGAGTGGTTTGAGGTGAGAGTGGTAATTCGTAGTTTCCTAAGAGAAGATGTGTCTTGAGCTGACTCCTACAAAATGAAGTCAAACAGGCAAAGGGAATGACGTTAGCATGATATTCTAGCAAGACATGCACTTTCCCAGAGGCAGGAGAGTGAAAGGTGCACTCTTTGTTTGTACCTAGGTCTTTGCCATCATCTTTTATAGCATTTTTAGAAACATGACAGTGCACATCATCATTTTATTACACTGTGTGTGGTGTGTGTGTATTCATTATATATTCTATATATATTCGTTCTCTCTGTGTGTGTCTCAAAAAAGTCGTTTATTCATCCCCTACCCCACTCTGTGTAGCTCATCGCGCTTTGTACTTAACTCGCTCAGTCTCCATCCACCCTGTGGAGGGTCTGCTTCTCCACTGCACAGACGACGTGGGGAAATAGAGGCTCAGTCCCTCGTGTAAGGCTCTTCCCCTGGGAAGTGGCCAAACTGGGGTTCAAACACAGGCATTCAGACACCTCACTAGACTGCCAGTAATTGCTTGAGCTCTGGCTTTCCCCCAATTATGACACATTCTTCTGTCATCGTTCTTTCGCTGCTGTCAGCTACAGATAATAGTTAACATTTTTGCTCTGGTTTTAGAAAACACTTTTATATTCTTTTCATTTGATCCTCATGACAATTCTGACAGATCAGGAAGTAAATATTACTCTCTTTGCTTTAAATGAAGAAACCGAGGCTCGTGGCTCATGGTTTTGCCTAACGTGATGCCACTAAGAAGTCGAAAAATAGAAACTGGAACATCTCATTTTAGATTCAAAAACCCATGACTCGCACTGTGTACAGAAACGAACTAAACATGGATCATAGACCATAAAACCTTAAACTATAACACTTCTAGATGAAAACACAGGAGGAAATCTTTATGATCTTGGTTTTGGCAAGCATTTCCTCGATGAGACACGAAAAGCAGAAACCATAAAATAATAAATTGATAAATTGGGCTTGATGAAAATTTAAAACAATGTCTTTGAAAGACACTGTTAAGAAAATGAAGTGACAAAACACAGACTTGGAGAAAAAACATACATGTGATAAGACTAGTATCCAGAATATATGAAGAACTGTCACAAGTCAGTAATAAGAAAACAAATGACCCAGTTATTTAAAAATGGACAAAAGATTTGAAAGAGCACTTCACTAAAGAAGAGATAGAAATATAGCCATGGACATGTAAGAGTTCTACAATGAAAACTATAAAACATTGCTGATAGAAATTAAAGACTTAAATACAGGAAAATACACTGTGTGTTCATAGATTGGGAGACTTACTTATTTTTTTAAGTAAACTCTGTGTCCCTCGTGGGGCTCAAACTCATGATCTCAAGATCAAGGGTCGCACGCTCTATCAATTGAGCCAGCGAGGTGCCCCAGGAGACTTAATATTTTTAAGATGGCAATATTACCCAAAGTGATCTACAGATTTATTGTAATTGCTATTAAACTCCCACTGGCTTTTTCAGAAATACCCCAAAATTTGTACGGAGTTGCAAGTGACCCCAAATAGCCAAAACAATCTCAAAAAAAGAAAGCTAGAAGACTCATACCTTCTGATTCCCAAACTTACTACGAAGCTACCTTAATCCAAACAATGTGGTAATGGCATAAGAATAGACATATAGATTAATGGGATAGAACCACGACTCTGGAAATAAATGCACACCTATGATCAATTGATTTCTGGTAAGTTTCCAAAAACATTCAATGGAAAACAACAGTCTACACTGTGGTGGGACAACTGGATATCCACATACAAAAGAATGAAGCTGGACCCTGAACTCACACTGCATGCAAAAATTCACCCAAGTGGATTAAAAACCTAACTGTACAAGCTAAAATCATAAAAATCTTAGAAGAAAACGTAAGGATAAATATTCACCCTTGGCAATGGTTTCTTAGACATAACATCAAAAGCATAAGCAAGAGAAAAAGTAAATAACATGGACACAACTTGTGTCACATCAAAATGTCACAACTTGTGTGCATCCAAGAATTATCAAGAAAGTAAAAAGATAACCCATAGAATGGGAGAAAATATTTGTGAATCACTTATATGATAAGGGTCTACAATCCAGAATACATAAAGAACTCTTATAAAAACTCAACTGCAAACCATCAAGCAATCAATTTTAAAATGGGTCAAGGACTTGAGTAGACATTTCTCCAAAGAAGAGATACAAATGGTCAGCCAGCCCGTGAAAAGATGCCCAATATCCTTAGTCATTAGGGAAATGCACACATTAAAACTGTAATGAGATACCATTCACACCCACTAGGATGACTGTAATTTGAAAAAAAGGAAAGAAAAAGGAAAAGAACAACTGCTGGTAAGGATGTGTATAAACTGGAATGCTCCTGCCTTCCTGGCTAGAATATAAAATGGTTTGGACACTAGAAAACGGTTTGGCAGTCCCTCAGTAAATTGTACATAGAATTGCAATATGACCAAACTATTTTCCTCCCATATACACAAAAGAATTGAAAACGTGTGTTCAAACAAAACCATATACACAAACACTTAAAGTGCTATTCACCATAACTAAAGATGGAGACAGCACGGATCCATCATGGACATGAATGAATAAACAAAATATGGCATGTCCATAAGATGGACTATTATTCAGCCATGAAAAGCAATGAATATACCTCAATTAAAAAATCAGTTGTTAGGTGGGAAATATGTCTTCAACATATTTCTAAGAAGAAGACCTATGGGAAATTATACAGAAATATACATATTAAACATTTGAAGGACAAAAAAAGGCAATGAGACACTGATAGATGTTACAATGTGGACGAATGTTGAAACCATCATGCTAAGTGAAAGAAACCAGCAGACACAAAGGCTACATCTTGAATGATTCCATTTATATGAAATGTCTCGAATAGGCAAACCCATAGAGACAGAAAGCAGATAACTGTTTGCCAGTGGCTATTATGGATAGTTACAAAAAAGAAGAGATTGGATGGCAAGTAAGCACACAAAAAAATGCTGAACATCATCGGTCATCAGGGAAATGTAAATTAAAACCCCCATGAGATGCCATGGAACACCTAGTAGAGTGGCTCAAATCAGAAACTCTGAAGGTACTGGGCACTGGCAAGGATGTCAATGGAATCCTCACGTGTCACTGCGGGAATGTGGAATGGCCCCACCCCCTTTGGAAAAGAGTTTCACAGTTTCCTACAAAGTTAAATATACACTTACCATCTGACCCAAGGACCCCACCCTTCAGGATTTATCCAAGAGAAATGAAGGCATGCATCCACATAAAAACTTATTCGCAAATGCTCATAGCAGCTTTATTAATAATTGCCAAAAAAAAAACAAAAAACCCTGGAAACAACCCAAGTATTAACCACCTGGTGAATGGGCAAAAGGTTGCACATCTGTAAATGAAAAAATAC
This sequence comes from Neofelis nebulosa, assembly GCF_028018385.1. Lineage (NCBI taxonomy): Eukaryota > Metazoa > Chordata > Mammalia > Carnivora > Felidae > Neofelis > Neofelis nebulosa. The sequence goes on from NC_080794.1 coordinate 11,965,486, forward strand.
TCAGTAATAAAATGAAGCAAGCTACTACTATCTACAATAGCATGAGTGAATCTCAGAAGCATTATCTTAGCAAAAGAAGCCATGCTCAAAGGCTGTCTATTGTATCATTCTACCTGTATGGCTTCCTGGAATAGGCAAAATTATAGGGACAGAAAACTGATCAGTGGTTGCCAGGGGTTATGACTGGGAGAAGGGAATGAACTACAAAGGGGCACAAGGGAAATGTGGGGGGCGGGGGGGCGGGGGGGTGGGTGACAGAAATGTTCTTTATATTATATTTGTGGTAGTTAACACGACTGTGTATACTGTTGAAATTTATAGAACAGTGAGCATAAAAAGGGTGAATTTCACTGCATATAAATCACACCCAATTAAGCTGGTTTTTAAAACCCCTTGTTTTTTTATCCTCCATTATTGTCTCTCTGAGGAGCACAAGTGTTGATCCTTTTAATTTCACAGTATTAACAGTGGAAAGGAGGTTGTTTCTGCATCCGAAGATCAAAATGGCGGCAATCTTTTGGCCAAAATTCTCGCAGCGCAAACAAAAAGCTGTTGGGTCCGTTCAGCACGAGTGAGGATCAGAAGGAAATAATGGCCATTCTTCTGGGTCCTCAGGAAGAGGACGGGAAATGGAGTGGGAGAAGGGACAAGGATTGAACTGGTGGGGAATTGAACAGCTGTTAAATGGGGGAGAAGTAGTGATTAGGCTCACTTGAGTAGGAAGGATGATTTTAGATGTATGTCCAGACGCACAAATCGAAAGCATGTTTGGCCCTCTGCATCCTAGGATCCCGAGCAATCGGATCCTTTGAGACACTGTGGTGCAACATTTATATTTAGGCAAAAACAAAAGGATCCCGATCTGGTAGATCACCTCATGGCTAGGAAGTGGTGTCTGTGCCCTCAGCCCCCTCCGCAGGCTCGGTCACTGCTAGGAACACGCCACATGTTGGAAGAGTTAATGCATGCATATACGAAAACTTGCTGAAGGGCAGGACAATTTTCTATTAAATTAAAAACTCTAAAGGGGACTGTAATGCGACTGTTGTTTTGTCTGTTACTACTGCAACAGCACTAGAGAAAACAGTATCTCATTCTTTATTGTGTACTTGTGAACAACTCCTCATCGAAACAGACCGTTCCGGTGATTCCTGGACTTTGAAAGGTAGAATAGATCTAAACAGATTTAATGTGGACTTCAGGAACGGAATATACAATTTCAGCAGAGTGCGTCCTTCGCAGCTGAAGCCCCCACTAAAGCTGCCGCGTGGATCATATAATTGATTTGTGGCACTTTCTGCCTGCATCTACCCCATGGTTTATTAAAATAGAATAGACAAATACCAATAAAGTGAAAAGCTCCACTGAGAATTGGCCAAACCACATCACTTTCTTCCCATATAGGGTATTCCAACCAATAGTCATTTTACAGCGGCTCTCTGTAGTACCAGATACGCAGCCCCGCAGCCAGGAGCCCACAACACAGGCAAACTTTCCCCTAAAGCGCGACAAAGAAACGGGCTTATGAAATCACCATTAAATATAATAGAACACCAGAGAGACGAATAGAACCGGAGAAAGATGAGATAATGAACATAACACGTAAGAACCAATTAGAAACGTACCATCTCTGCGGGAAAGCACCCGTGTGTTGATAAAGCTCTTTACGAATATTAAGTACTGTAACTAAGATAATATAGGACTGAGAGCCTCAAAAATCAGTGGCCAAAAGGAGTGCAATCTTTTTTAAGGAAATATATCTAAAAATAGACGAAGCGGGATAATCGGCACTCCAATTTATCCTGATTATCCCAGTTCTCAGTATCACTTATCTTCAATAATATGCAACGTATGGTTAAGAAATAACCCATATCATCACTTTTCTTAATAATACAGCAAATATATTCCATATGTGTATGATTTCTGGCTGCGCCACAAAAATCTGAGCACAGAGAGTTGACTGTTCTATGAGAGAATTTTTTTTTAATATAGACATAGATTGGCTAGGTCACCCAGAAAAATTGGTTTCTTTTCTCCCTGACACCTATAGCTTTCTAGAATGTATTCGCTGTGTCCCAGGAAAGAAAATTATTTAAAGGATTGTTTAGTAACTATGTCTGCACAGGCTCACTGCAGCTTTGACATTAAACTGGAAATATCATGGACCGTGTCACTAGGGTCTCCATTTTTTTTTTTTTATTTTTGGGACAGAGAGAGACAGAGCATGAATGGGGGAGGGGCAGAGAGAGATAGGGAGACACAGAATCGGAAACAGGCTCCAGGCTCTGAGCCATCAGCCCAGAGCCTGACGCGGGGCTCGAACTCACTGACCGCGAGATCGTGACCTGGCTGAAGTCGGACGCTTAACCGACTGCGCCACCCAGGCGCCCCAACTAGGGTCTCCATTTTTAAAAATAAAGGCAGGGGTACCTGGGTGGCTCAGCTGGTTAAGGGTCCAACTCTTTGGCTCAGGTTGTGGGATCGAGCCCTGCATTGGGCTCCTCGCTGATGTGGATCCTGCTTTTAAGATTCTCTGTCACCCTCTTCCCTCTCGCCTGCTCATGCTCTCTCTCTCTCTCTCTCTCTCTCTCTCTGTCAAAATAAATAAACATTAAAAAAAGTAAAGACAAACATCTGTAGATCCTATCACACACATATGCATATTCATACGTACACGCTCATCTAGTGATATCTTACACACTTCCCAGGTTGTCGTTAACAGTAAGTAGCATTTTATAAGGTGAAGCTGAATTGTCTGGGTGGGAAGCCATTTTCATTCGCTCTTTGAAGTTCAGGCTGATTCAGACGTTCTTGGTGACTTTGCCTGGTACCTACAAAAGGTGAGCCAGACAGAGGCGGAGAATTCCGCTTTCGGGCCATCAGAACAAGGAGTCTGGAGCCCGAAGGGTTGTCTCCTGGACAGTTCAAGTGCTAAAGAACTAAATGACAACTGGCAGGTGTTAAGTGTTATAGAAGAGAAGGAAGTAAATAGCATGATAACTCAGAAGGTAAAGGAAGATTTAGAGACTGAAAAACCAAAGGAAATTATTTTCATAGAGAGAGAGAAAAAAAGTTCCTCCATGTTTAAAGACCTTTTGAATTCTGAGACTTTAAAACCTTCGTAAGTTCTAATTAGTTTTTTTGTTGGCCCACATGCACACGTCCTTTGAGCAAACATTTATTCAACAGCAGCCACGTACAGCGGAGTCAGAGATGCTGGGAATACGAAAATGAATAAAACAACCTTGGTAGCTCACGATTTCTGAGGACACACAAGGCTTTTCAGTAACAAATATCTCTTACCAAACTGCATTTTAGTGAGTTAAGTGTAGAGGAATCAGCAACATTTTATTGTATTTCCATTAGTTCCCAAAGGGACTTTTATAAAATAAAAGCATAGAAACATTACATTTTTAATTTAGCCAATGGAACACATTTTTTTTACTCAAGAAAAAACCAATGCTCAGGGGTTGATAATATTTTTCACAACTGACCCAACAATGAGGTCTCATCCTGCTCTGAGGCCCTGGGCTGGATCCTCATTTATAAATATGTAAACAGACGTTTCCACTAACATCAGCACAGTCCCTGGTCTCTCTTCTTTTGTTTACATTTCTCCCTGTTTTTTGTAAACAGGCATATGATAGATGCTTAAAATCAGTGCCTTGAGAATATGGTAGGAATGGGGAGATGTATACATAGAATCAACACAAACAACATTTTCTCTCAAACAACATTTTCTCTCTAGGGTCATAGAGTGTGAAGGCAGACATTTATTCTACGTTTGATTAAGTCTTTCCCCATCCCTATTTTTCCCTGCAGCCCTGTGTTTACTACCCAAGTGTTCAGCCACAGGTGAACAGAGGAAGAACGTGTTACCCTAGATTGTAGTTCTGTTTAGATTAATATTTGGCTGCAGGAGGGGCTTCACAAGTTTCTGGGAAATGAGTCGTACACGAGATTTTATCCCATTTTTTAAAAACTGCTCATCCACTCACCAAGTCCAAACCAAAGGTTATGCAGTGTTACCTGAGATTCCTGGTGGTTTTCCAAAGCCTCCCCTCTGCCCTTCCCCCTCGTGCACCCCGGCTTTATGGAAAACAGTCCAAGCGTTTTTATTTCATGGACCGGTAAAATCCCTCTAAATGTCTCGGGAACCAGTATAATATTGCTCTCTTTGCGTTCTGCCCTTAAGAATTTGAGAAGCACAAACACAGCCTCCAGAATTTAATGGAAGGGATAACCAAAAGAAAAAAAAAATAGTAAAGATGTAACCTCATACCCGATTTATAAATAGAATACATTCGGCTCCATGAAAAAGCTCATAATTCTCCTTATTTTTTTCTCTTCTTGCCATAGATTGACTTTTGGGAACCACTGCCTTTGAGCTCTGCATCGGGGCTATAAAAGAATAAGTTAACCAAATATTCCATTTCTGCTGTTTATGTACCATGGCATGGGTTCAGGTTTATGCTGGCGGCCGAGGAGAGGAAGTGAGGAAATGTATGAATCAGCCCCACTGCATCTCAGCCTTCCTTGCTGTTCTTATTGCCAGTGTGGTCAGTACCCCCCACACACAATGGTCTGGGGAAATGCCCGCAAAAGGAGATGTTCACTCAGAGTTTGCCCCAACCAAGTTAGTGTGCATCCAGGAGACAATCAGGTTTCCCTGGACTCCGGGGACAATGGGAGGAAAGAGACGCCCTCAGACATTGAAATGGATAGAAATCAATTTAAATATTCAGTGTGGCTATCGAAAGTGCAAGTGATGCCTCAGACATCTCCATTTGTCCAGACTCAGGCATCCCACGTCCAATTAACGTGACCCTCCGGAACGTAATGTAACACAAGAGAGTCATAAAATTGCTCAGTCTTTTGTAGCACCTGGGTTTTTTTTTTAATGTGAATTATTTCAAATGCAATTGAGAAATAGGAAATTAGGGTCATAGGGGGATCGTATTGGTGTCGTACGTGTTTATGTTTTCAAGTGACCGGGGTGAGTTTTCTCACAAGCAGAGACGAAGCTTTGGCAAATAGGAAAATCTAAGAAAAAAAAAAAACTTGAAAAATCTCCGGAGGTGCCTTTCTTTAGGGCAAACGGTGGTTGTCACAGTGGCCTTAACAACTGTTGGGGTTCCTGCCACGGTCAACTCTCTGGGGAAATTGTTAAGTGCTAATGAAGAATTCACAAAGATGTCTCCCCTTTAGTGAGATGACGCCTCGATGAAGGCTCCCTCCTCGATATTTTAAATTTAGATCAAAATGGTCTCTTTTCGGAGCAACTGTCCCCCGGGACCCACATCTTGGAGGAGGAAGCGGAGTTCAGGCTGCAAAGGTATCACCAGACGCAGAGGCTAGGAGAACACTCATTGTGCTAGTCACTTTACTAGGATGGGTATTGTTTTTGTGAGTGCTTGGGTCAGGGTTCTAGCAGTTTTGGAAGATCTGTTCCAACTCTGCTTTTCCCACAAGCCCTGATACTTGTGATGCACAGATTTGCAGCATGCAGCTGTAGCCAAAATGCGTGCCTTGTATCTTCACCCGGCAGTCAAAGCCCCGGTGTGACCCGTGGAGGGATGACAGTGTGGAGGGAGGTTAAGAACCAAGGGCTGTAGATGAAGATTAGAAGATTATTAGAAAAAATTAGAATTGGGCCCCTGGCATCGTCCAGAGGAAATAGCTCCTGATGTGCTCCTAATTCTTGGCGTTGAAACATGTCCAGTTTAGACAAAGGCGATGCATCAGACTATCCTGGCTTAACGAGAAAAGAGAAAACAAAAAAAACAACAGCGAAGAATATTTCATTCACTTATTTCTAATTCCGTGTTTGCAGTCTTCTAACCCAGGATGGGTTTACAGGATTCCCCCTCCAGTGCCAACTCCGACAGACTGGTCGTGGCTGCCTGAAGCAATGAGGTGGGAAGGATGCTGTGGCCACTTCTGGGCTCAGTGGGAGAGAACGCCACAATCAATTAGTGATGGCTGCCAGAAGTTGGCTCGCGGGGTCACGCCGATCATCTAGGACACGGTTGAGGAGATTTGCCCGCCCGGTCCTGGAATCGGTACATTTACCTGTGTGAAGGAGCAAGTCGATTCTCTGCTCACCGGTCTGTCTCTGTCAGTTTCACTTGAGCCTGCGCCTTTTCTTGGGGTTTGGCATTGCTCTAAACCAGCAATGCTGAAGACCCCAGTGTCTGGACCCCGAGACGCCGTTACCAGGAAAGGCCCTGCTTAAAGAATCCTGTTTTTCATTAGCGTTAGACTTGCCATGCATTTGCTCACATTAAGTACTCACCAAACCTCTTCCCTTCCCCCATTTTGTATTTGCCATTATTTCACCCATTGTGAGATGCCACCAAGTCGGTATGCATCAGGACACATCAGGAGGTTGTTTTCACACGAACTTAGCGATTTCGGGTGGTGTAACGTGGGACCTCCTGCCACAGCAGCCCCTTGATATTTTAACGAGCAGGTTATCTGAGGACCATTTGAGAAAAGCATATGAGTCGTGGTGGCTCTCACCCTCAGAAGACCACTCCTTTCCACCGAAGAGAAAGTGCATGGTTCAGAACTTGCGAGACAGGTATCAGTGGCTCCCAGAAAATGCGAGCATGGGGGTGCCTGGGTGGCTCGGTCGGTTAAGCGTCCGACTTCGGCTCAGGTCATGATCTCGCGGTCCGTGCGTTCGAGCCCCGTGTCAGGCTGTGTGCTGACAGCTCGGAGCCTGGAGCCTGTTTCAGATGCTGTGTCTCCCTCTCTCTCTGACCCTCCCCCATTCATGCTCTGTCTCTCTCTGTCTCAAAAATAAATAAACGTTAAAAAAAATATAACAAATTAAAAAAATAAATAAAACACTTTACTTAAAAAAAAAAAAAAGAAAATGCGAGCATGAACAATTCGGTGGGTCACCCATGTAAGAAATGTCACGTCACCCGTCACCCACGCTCTAGGAGGCGCAGGGGACGGACGATGTGGGGAAGACCGTGGATGTGGACAACTCTGAGTTAAAGAGCAGAGAGGTCACACTCTATATGTGAATACGTTTTTGGAAAGGCCGAGCCTGTGTTCCCCTCTTATTTCCTTTCTATCTCGGCATAAGATCTACTTGTAGATAAGTCTAAAAGAGCCTTTCTAGTAAGTGTAAAGCTTGGTGCCATGTCGCCACCATTTTCCGTCTCACTGGTACTTAAAATATTGGTGCCTCATCCAATCGAAGGTGCCTTAGATCCAATGAAAGGCGGTATAATTTGCATTCGTGACAAGTGAGGAAATGCAGTGTTAAGAGCCTGATTGTTTAAACGTTGTCCTCATTTTCTTATCAGGTTGGTTGCACACCTAAGATTAGACTCTGTGAGACCTCAGTTCTTGCCCAGCTCTGCATGGATATCACTTAGTGCCGTGTTTCAGAAAGGTGGGTTTTAAGCAACCAAATCTTGGGCTGGACAGTCCACTAGAATGAATCAACTTAAAATATAGCCATGCTCTCGGCCAAACAGCAAGATCGTTCTGTTTGGATAGACGTCTGACAGCCCGAGGACGGTCTTTTGCTGTCAGCTTAGGTGTGGAAGGAAGAATGTGCATAGTCATGTGTGTACTGGAATTTTTTTTTTTTTTTTTTTTTTTTTGCTAATTATCACCTTTGCTTTGTTGCTAATCGCCATTTTGAATTTTTCTTTATGTTTATTTATTTTGGGGAAACAGAGAGAGAGGGACAGAGCATGAGCAGGGGAGTGGCAAAGAGAAAGGAAGACACAGAACCCAAAGCAGGCTCCAGGCTCTGAGCTGCCAGCATAGAGCCCGACACGGGGCTTGAACCCGGGAACCATGAAATCATGACCTGAGCCGAAGTCAGATGCTTAACCAACTGACCCCCCACATGCCCCGGTAATCGCCATTTTGAAGTCGCTGTTAGCCTTCTTGTCTGTGCCTCTCTTTTCATCTTTAATGAGAACACTTTTTGTGTATATCATTATAGCTAATAAGCACGGTACGAAGAAACAGGTTAAACTGTATAAAAATGGACAACATTTAGCATTCCTGACCTACAGAATCAGCAGCTTTGTGTGATTCCACTTAATACATGACGCACAAGATGTTCACATAAAGCAGCTCACAGCCCGAGACGCGAGGAGAGGACAGCCCTTCATTCATCATTATTGAGAACATTCTAAATACAGTATCTCTTCCATTTGAGCTGCTCCCAGCCCTGTGGGAGCCTCTGAATAACACTTTTTGTGTAGATGGTTCCCTGCGAAGACCTTCATTTGATCAACTGTGTGTACAATATTGTCTTTTTTTAAAACTCAATAAACATTTATTGCACACTTAATAGGGGCTAGGCACCGTTCCCAGACTTGGATACAAGGATTAGTGCATCCCAAGCCCTGCTCTTAGAAGCACACAATCTAGAGGAGAGACAAGACCGGACGTAATTACAGTGCAAACTAACAAGTAACATCATAGATAAAAACAACACCCTGAAAAGATACTTAGCCTGCCTCTCAGGGCACGAAGACCTCAGAGCAGGCGACATTTGTGTTAGTTCTTGAGGGATGAGCAATTTTCTTGGCAGGGAAGAAAGGAACTGCAACGTCACTGCGTGGGATGGCTCGTTCAAAGTCACAGAAACATGACAAGGAAGGGCGTTTCTGCAGAAGGTCAGGGCGAATGTAGACAGGACACATGGCGAAGGTGAGAGGCAGGACAAGAGAGGAGACTTGAATGGAGGGAAGACATGGTCATGGAAGGACTTCCACGGGGAGCCAACGAGTTTCCGTTTTGTGCCGCAGGTGGAGAGAGGCGTAAAACACATTCGCAGGGGCTAAGATAGCTTAGAAATAAAACTCCTTTTTCTGCTTTGAATTTATATGTCTGGTCCAGTCATCACCGAAGCATATAGAAGCTTTGCGTTAGCGACCCAGAGCATAAGCTGATACAGCAGGACTTTTTTCTGACCGTCCCTGACCCTCCAGACACAACCTGGATTTCCAAGGGGGCAGTTCAGCCCTGCCACCCGTCCAAAACATAGCCATTGAGCTGTGGTTCCTCACTGTGGCTAGAAGCGCAGTGACAGCCTGTGGCTTTGGCCACCGCGTGCCCCTCCAGCGAGGGGCCATCTACATCACTCAGGGGAAAGAACTTGCGAGCACACGCTTCGTGTTTTCGTACTTTCCTCGTTGGGTGATTGCAAAATGGACGATCGCACCTCAACGCGGGGAGACTGATTTCCTCCAAACTGCAGACCGGCTTATGGGTGGCCGGGTCTTCCAGCCACGTGACCTGCCATCTGGCATTTGCCACTCAAAATGCCACTCATCAAATAGAATTCCATTATACATAGACACACGCACGTATGTATATATGAATACATATGAAGGGGTTATCCCATTTATGTGAATTTTCTAGGTGCATTAAGCTAAGAAGCTGTCAAATTTTTTGTTTTGTTTTAAAAACTATACATACATACGTGCATGCATTACTTTGTGTTATACACGTGTGAATATGTACACATGTATATGGATGAGTTGTCCCATTTATGTGAGTTTTCCAGGTGTGTAAAACTGTCAGTGACTATCACGCATTTGTGTTTGTTTCATTTAAATCGCCTCTTCGTGGAAATGTTTCTGAAAGTGTTAAAAAGATGAGTTCCAGAGTCTGCTTGCTCTATCCGAATCTCTTTTTCCTCACCTCCTAGCTCTCTGTCCTGGGGCAGGTGACAATCTTCCCGAGGACAATGTTCTCCTCTATAAAATGAGAATAGTTGTAACCACCCTGCAGGGTTGCTGTGTTCATGAAATGGGTGCACACGTAAAGCATTTGGCCTGCGGTGAACATTCGAGAAATGCTCACAAGTAATATCTTATGCATATTAGGACTGGTTCTTGGATACTGGGACATCATCATGAGCATTAGTGAATGCAGGAAAACATAGCAGGCACCCTCAGGGCCTATTAAGAGTCAAAAAATTCTTTGCCCCTCTACTCAATGGCACCAGACTGCCAAGCTTCTTCCCAGCCTCATCTGGTTTTTGAGTGTTCCTATAGTCTCCCTTGCTTTCAAACTATTTGTTACCACATTCTGAAGTCATTAATATATATAAGAACCTAAAGGCTTTGTTCTTCCCTTAGTATTTCACCGACAAATCAAATAATCCAACCTGTTTAAATTCTGTCTAAAGTAGGAGTTTAAAGGTTCTGGTTGAATGCCCAGGTCTGTTCTTCAGTGTCTGTCCTCTGTGCCATCTCTTTGAGCCTCTCAAAGATTGTTTCAGCTGATTTCAAGATTCTCAGCTATGGAGAGACAAACAATGCATGATCTCACTTATATACGGAATCTAAAATAGTCAAACCCATAGAAACAGGGAGCAGAGCAGTGAATGCTAGGAGCCGTGGGAGAGAAAATGGGATGCTGGTCCAAGGTACGAAGTTTCAGTTACACAGAGCAAGTCCATTCAGGGGAGCTAACATAGAGCAACACAACTGTAGTTAACAAGGCTGTATAGTATACTTGAAATTCACCAAGAGGATACATCATAAAGTGATTCACCAAAAGGAAGGCGGGGGGTGGGGTGTGGGGAGGAAGAAGGAAGAGAGGAAAGAAAAGAAAAGAAAAGAAAAGAAAGAGAGGGAGGAAAGAAGGAAGGTAGGAAGGAAGGAAAAGGAAAGGAAAGGAAAGGAAAGAAAAGAAAAGAAAAGAAAAGAAAAGAAAAGAAAAGAAAAGAAAAGAAAAGAAAAGAAAAGAAGAAAGAGAAAGAGAGAGGAAGGAAAGAAGGAAGGAAGGGAGAAAAAAAAGAAAGAGAAAATGGAAACTATATGAGCTGATATGTTAACTTGATTATGACAACAATTTTACAATGTATACACGCATATCAAAACATCACGTTGTACACCTTAAATATATACAATTTTTGTCAGTTATACCTCAATAAAGCAAGGAAAAAATGAAATCGCAATTGAACACAATAAGCTAAAACTACGGCATAATTTAAAACAAAGATTATCTACAACGTGTATGAAAGGTGCTGCTCCTGTCAGATGGCCTCTAGAAAAGTGAGAGGGACTCTTCAAAGTTTACATCGAATATGCGCAACACGGGACTTTAAACGTCCATATCTTTAGAGATTCAACAAAGGAATAGTTGTACCTAACTTCCTTTTTTTTAAGTTTATTTATTTATCTTGGGGGATGGGGGCAGAGAGAGAGAAGGGGAGAGAGAGAACCCCAAGCGGGCTCCTCACTGTCAGTGCAGACCCCAGTGCAGGGCTCGATCTCTCAAACTGGGAGCCAAAACCGAGAGTCAGATGCTTAACTGACTGAGCCACCCAGACGCCCTCCCAACCTCTTTTTTAAAGCAAAATATGGCCTGTAAATAAAAAAACCTCTGCAAAGTTTTTCTGGTTTTAAAAAATTGTAAAAGCATGTACTAACTCAACCTATCTAGAACCAAATCTCAGCCCCATAATCCAAATAGTATTTGGTATATTTCTTGATTTTTTTTGTTTTTGTTTTTGGTAATTTTTAAAATAGCAAATCTTCGTGGGCCTTAGTCTGTTCCTTTCCGTGAAAACGTGTGAGAGACCAGAACTGCCACGTTGTCGTCTGTGTGAATGGCATCCCCTGAAGTTGTGCCGGGAAGCAACCCCAAATGAGATTGCCTTTTTTTTTTTTATAGGGGAAGAGATTTTATTTATTTATTTATTTTTTGAGTAAACTCTAGCCCCGATGTGGGGCTTGAACTCACAATCCCGAGATTGAGCCACATCCTCTACCAACCGAGCCAGCCAGGCGCCCAGAGAGTGCCTTTATAATAAGTTTGTGTGATTTGCATTTTAGGGGCTTGGGGTGCTTTCGGGGCCAAATCATCTCACTGTCCAAAACGACTGTGTTCACCCCCCACCACCCGGCTCACTCTCCCAGCTCTCAATGCTTATTAGCAACACTCATCCCAAGTCTGAGAATATGTATTTTTTTTCTCCAGGAAATAACCTCTATGCCCTTTTCACCATTTCAAATGTTATAAACCTGGTTCTATAAAATAAAATAAATCCCAGACTTCAGCTAATTCTCTCCCTTTTGGCTTATTAGTAAGTCAGTTCTACATTTTTAATAGACCTGTGTTTATAAGTTTTATACATTTTAATTTTGAAACACTAAATGCCTCCTAACTTGCCTTTCAGCCGTGTCCCTTCCTCTGATTAGCCCTACCACACACACACACACACACACACACACACACACACAGTGTGACCAACCCCACAGTTTCCTAAACACGCATTGTTCTCTCTTGCCCATGGACTATGGGGTCTTTGCACATGCTGCTCATTCTCTTTGGAAAGGCCTGTTTCCTACACTGGTAAACTCCTATGCATCCGGCAGAACTCAAGTGAAATGACCCGTCACCTCCCCTTTGAAGGTTTCTTTATCCGGCTGTGCTGGGTTGGGCACCCCCCCACCCCAAGGTAGCACCCTCTTACTCACCCTGCCTTAGCCCTTAGACACTGTTATGTGCTAGCAGACCGTGCTGGGCTGGAAAGTCCTTCGGGATACAGTCCTTAAATCTCTGCTCTGTTTACCTTGTCTAGCACATAGCCGGGACCCAATAATCGGTAAATGATTTCACAAATATCATTCCCACCCCTTATCAAAAAAATGCTGTACCTTCAACTAATTGAGCATATCGTGACCTACTATTTTTGAAGTTCAACACACTTGGGTTAAGTGTATCAACCACCTGAAAATGTCGACATTTGAGAAGGTCAGTATAAATACTTGGGTGAGGGGAGGGGTTTAGGGGTCCTCGTTTTGTGCGCCGTTGTTCCTTGAGAGAGAGCGTGATTTCTGCTGGTAGAGAACTCCTCCCCGGGTGAGTGTTGACATCACGTAATGGGGCAGAGAACGTCAATCGCAATCCTTTTGTATGTTGTTGTTTTTAACTTTTTTAGGTGATAAGTGCTCCTGCCAACTCTCATGGCCAGTTGACTCTTCATCGGGAACCTTTCCTTGTGTGTGGAGGGGATGGGTTCACCCAGTCCAACTTCGACGGCTGCGTCTCTTCTGCCCTGTGTGTTCTAGAAGCTTTAAAGAACCAAATTTAGCCCCTGGATCTTTATTCTCTACCTGTGCTTGGGGTTTCTGGTTTCACAGTTCTCTGTGAGAGATTACTTTGTTTTCTATTTTGCTGAGAGAAATTACTGGAAAATTTTTCGTATGGAGTATAAAATCGATTTCGTAATTTTGATAGTTACAACCCAAGTTGCAATGAAGATTCTCTGTACAGTACACCTTTCACGGGGTTTCTGAATTGCCATGATTACTCCTTGTTAAAGAAAAATAAAAAATAATGTTTAAGAATAACAAATAACCCTCCCCCACCAAAAAAAAGTATGTCAAATCAAAATAATAGCTCATGTTCCAAAACCTTGATTCTTTTGAGAATTTCAATTCCAAATAAAGAATAATTAATATCAAATCTTCATTTTCAATCTTCGAGCATGACCTTGATTCAGTGTTTTTGCAGATTGCCGAACTACTCGATTCCCCTGAACTGTGGATAACGGAGGGTACTTTCTGTGTCTCTCAAGTTATTAAATGATCCTGACCTGTAGGTCTCAGGTGTCGTCATCTCCAGGATTGTGGTTTGGAGGGCAATCGACTGACAAAGAAACCTGTCTTCACATTTTCAGAAAATAACCGGATTCAACTGGACTTTCCAAGTCATACGATAGTTTCTAACCTTAAAGAAAAAAATTCAGGCTTAATATGAATGTAACAATTAAACAGAAACCGAGAGAAAATATATCGATCTTAACCTTCGGCTGTCTCTGATGGCTGGTGCTGTTACCTTCACGCGCTCTCCAGGATGCGCTGTGGCATTTAGACTGTGTCGGGTTTAATGAATTTAATACAACAAGAAAATTTACTGAGCTAGAAAATAGATGCACTTAAAATAGTTCAATATTTGCCAGCTTAGTGGTTCAGCATATCACCCACATGCTTCAGTGACCCACATGCTTCCTGCCAATGACTGGCTGGAGAGAAATTGATCCCCGGCCTTCTAAACAAGCTACTTGTTGCTAATTTGAAAAGCAAAATGGCGAGTGCTATTTTATAATTGTGCAAGGAAAGAAATTATTGCGGCCTCTCAGACTATGAACAGTTCAACAAAATACTTCTTACCTTGGTGGTATTGAAGGTTTCAGACTCACATGCCTTGTATCATATATACACCCACATTGAAAGCATGGGCAGAAATTGCTTATGTTGTAGCACAAAGCAGGCTTTGTGATCCTACGGAATGTTGTTACATGTCCTTTTAGCCACCAACTCATGAAACACTGAAATGCCTACATATGGTCAATGTCACTTATTTTTTTTCTTTTTTTTTTTTCAACGTTTTTTTTTTTTTTTTTTTTTTTTAATTTATTTTTGGGACAGAGAGAGACAGAGCATGAACGGGGGAGGGGCAGAGAGAGAGGGAGACACAGAATCGGAAACAGGCTCCAGGCTCCGAGCCATCAGCCCAGAGCCTGACGCGGGGCTCGAACTCACGGACCGCGAGATCGTGACCTGGCTGAAGTCGGACGCTTAACCGACTGCGCCACCCAGGCGCCCCCAATGTCACTTATTTTTGAAAGCAGAGAAAGAAAAGGGGAAATTAAGTGATTTCTGGTGTGATATGGTGAAGGATATTGAGATTCCTTTAATCATTTTGGCCCCTATTTGATCAATTTGGTTTTACCCTTAAAGTATAGCAGAAAAGACTCAGATGTGTTTAACCATCTTGTTTTTAATGAATGTAATTCTGGAGCCATTTGACAGAGAGCGTCCTGAAGCCTGAGGAAGCGTTCTATTTGTCTCATGAATGCACGTCCTCCAAAGAAAAGAGAAAGAAAATGACTTAGAAAGTTGGGGTGAGTTACTTGGAGAAAAGATTTTTCTAAGTCATTACTGAGGGCTTTTAAATGTCAATTCCTTCTGAGTATGTCTGCCTAATAATGCTGCATCTGTTTTGAGAACTCTGTGGCAAATATGGGAAAAGACTCAGCCCTGCCTGGTTGGTGGATCATTTCAGTCATTTTGAAAACTCATCTTACATTTAGATCCATCTCTGTGAGGAAAAGACCAATTTCCTGATGCTCAAATAAGGAAACAAAATTTATCCAATGCTTGTGTTCTTTATTTTCATTCACCTCTTTCCCTTCAGAAATTGAAATGGTTAGAGAAAAATCTGGAAGCCATCCCAGAGGGCCACAAAACTCAGATGGCCAGGATGCCCTGAATGACCCATCGCTGGGGTGTCCAGTATGCTCCCCCCGCCCGCCACCCCAGGGAAATAGGAGTCAGCAGTATTGGGTGAGGTGACCGGGGCGTGTGTCTGTCAGCCCCATAGGACCACACAGCACCACGGTATTTCCAAACAAGAACGTTTATTAAATCAAGACAGCCACGGAGAGCCGCTCTGTTTTGAAAGGAGCGTATTTAAGTGAGAAACGGCTCGAGCAGTGGGGTGATTTAATACTTGTTAGCTGATAAATATAGCCTCCGCCAGAATAAAACTTTATGATGCTGTGTTGAAAAGCTTAATTACTAAACCGTCTATGCAGGTCTTTCTTGCTCAGGCAGCCAGGGTGACAAATTATAGCAGTGGAATAGTATTTTTCACCTCTGGCATTTCTGAAGGGGAGAAGTATGTCTAGAAACACCGAGAACGCGGTAATAATCCCAGACCAGATATTACTGGGGGGGAGGGGGGGGACACTTCATTGAGTCACTAAGCCTTCTGTGCAAAATGCCATCATCCGCACCCCCCGCCTACCCACTACCTTGCTAAACAAAAAGAACAAGGTCAATTTCACATTTATCTGGTGTTTTATACTCGTCCAAATACAAGTATATATATATATATATATATATATATATATATATATATATATACTCCAGCCCCCCCTAACGCCCCTCTGCAGTATGCAGAGCAGGGAATTCTTACACGTGACAAATCAGGAAACTAAGGCACAGGGCTTGGCCAGCCAAGGTCACATAATGACCTGCCAGGACACGAGCAACCCACGCGCCCGCGACCTATTTCTGTTTACGGGGCACCACGCTGCTGGCAGGTGACGGCGACCAGAAGGCCGAGCTGAAACACGAGCTGGAGGGACAAGCCGCACCACGTGGCGCTCTTGGGTTTCATTTCAGAGCGCTCGCACTAACGCCGGTGTGATATATACACGTGTCTAGCCTGGAATAAAGTCTCCACGAGTCCCGGCTGAGTGACTGATGTTCCCCTTATTTTCATTTGCGGGCTTATTTCCTTCTTCGGGGGTCGCTCGCTATGAGAAATCGCCGGGCGCTGGCGACGCCGAGTTCGGGCGCAGGCGCACTCGGGGAGCAGCGTGCAGACCCCTGTCGGCCTCGACGTTCGTCATCCTCCAGCCCTCTGTCCTTTCTCCCCTTGTGCCTCTCCTGCTTCTTGCGCCGTGCTCAGAAACCTGCAATATAAGTGCAAATTTGTGATTCGTTGTTTTAACGTATCTCCTTTTTCCTCCCTCAAATTTAAAGCAATCTGGCTTCTTAACTCGAGTTGATGGGACAATCACTGTTTTGATTTTCAGAGGTAATGCAAGCGTTTAAAAGTGGCTGTAGCTTTCAGGGATCTTGGTGCTAAAAAGCTAGAACAGATATGCCCAGCAGGGTACCAGACTCTGGACAAAAATGGAACGTAATCAGCGAGGTCCACCCAAAGATCCCAGTTAGGGGCACCCAAGTCCCACAGAGCGGCGGGCAGGGTAAAGGTACCCGTGGGCGTCATTGCAGGCGGTTAATAAGATGCTGCGGCTCACGGAGCTGGGGAACCCTAAGAGGAAGAACCAAGTTTTCTTGGGAGGGGGACAGTCTCTGAACAGAGGCAGAGATGTGTCAGTGAAACGCATCGGACAGCGTCTCTCCCTCCACACCATACCTGGGCCGACCTGGCTGACTGCATGAGTCCAAACTGCGTTATCAATACGGTCAAGACAAGTGAGTGCTTTCGGTGGTGAAGGCTCAGTGGGACGCAGAATGTGATCTCTGGGAAGAAGAAGAAAAAGGCTGAGCAAACGTCGAGCTAGCTGGTGCGGGACCGAGCTGCCATTTTCCAGTCGGGAGCGTGTTTGTGTTCCAGCTACTACCATCTGGCCAGGAAAGCCAGGGAAGTTGAAATGGCAGTCCGTTCTTCGTTTCCTTCTCAACGACGGGCGGGGGATTATAATCGGCTTAAGAGTTCACAGCAGGATGCATCAAATGAGGCTGTTAGGGAGAAAGATCTTTAAGAGAATGTTAATTTAAAACACATGCAGAATCCATAGAATGCTGGAATGTCTGAGTTCGGAGGGGCTTGGAGACCATTTAGACCAGGTCTTAGCCCTCTTGGATTTCGAATCGTCATGAGAAGCTACGGAAAACTTTGGATCTTCCGAGGACAGCAAAAATGCACATATATGCATAGAACTCATGCACCATTTTAGAGCCTGCTGGCTAGCTGCCTATTTTTGTAAATAAAGTTTTATCGGAACACAGCCTTGCCAGTTCGTTTGTATATTGTCTGTGGCTGTCTTTGCGCTACAACAGTAGAAATGATTGTTTGCGACAGACACCATATGGCCTGCAAAGCCTAAAATAGTTACTATCTGGTCCTTTAAGAAAAAAGGAAAAAAACCGCTGCCTCCTGTACTAGAGGGTGACGAGGCCGCCACAGTCTATTTTTAGCCACCCAGAGGTCTATGGACCCCAGATTAAGAACCTCTAAATCTCAGCCCTATCACTTTATGTAAATACAGGCTTATCTTAGATCCACACATCTGGTCCATTGTTCCTTGATCCTACACCCTATTGTAAATCCTTTAAGGCAAGCAGTGTAGCTTTGCAGTTAAGAGCACATCCTCCGGGGTTAAATAGATTCATGTTTTAATCCAGACTTCGCTCCTCCTTGTGACCTTGAGGCAGTTAAACCACCTCGCAGCCTGCTTTATCATCTGAGAAATGAGTTAAAGGTAGCAACTTCATAGGATTGCTGTGAGGCATGAATGCAGATAAAACCTTAGCAGAGTGCTGGACACACAGTTAGTGCTTAATAAATGATAATGGCAATGATGAAAGAGACGGGGAGGAAGAGGACAGGCAGATCCTCCTGGTGCCCCCAGGCTCGGGTGAGAGCCAGTTCTGTCTGCATTTATATAGCACATTTGGGAGAGTTGATGGTGAGGCGAGCATGTGTGTTGACAGGAGACCCGACGAAACACGGAAGCTTCAAAGCGTCAAACCTTTCTTCAAACCTTCGTGGAGCAGAATACTGGTGTCTACCTGAGACCAGCTATGGGCCACCTTCTCTTGTTCTGCTCCAGTGGGTACGCAGACACCTGTTGCTTGGGGAAAAGGTGTTTTGCTCAGATGCGGTCCTTGAAAAGAAACCAGGATAGGTCATTACCAGCAGTAGGGCAGGTGCGAAATGTGGGAGCGTTCTCTGCAGTGAACAATGTCTTGTCCTTCGTGACTATGTACGCTGCATGCAAAGAATTGCATGCTTGGGGTGGATTCTGCTGGAGATTATTTACTCGGAAACACTGTGAAAACCGGGAGAGAGTTATTTCACATTCTTAACATGTTTGGCGAAGTATGCAGATTCATTTCCTGTCCCTGACCTTCATTTAAAACTGAAGCTCGTTCCATGACTTTGTGGTGGATCCATGACATCTCAAACCCACCACCTACTCGCTGTGATCTTGGACCCGTTTCTCAGGCGTTTAAGCCTCAGGATGTTCATCGCTCAAATGGAGATATTAATTTTACCTACTTTAGGGTTCTTGAGGATTACAGAATATACATGTAAAGGGTTTAGCATATGCCCTGCATGTAGAAAATGCTCGATAAATTTTAGCTGTTAGTATTACTATTATCATTAGTGAAATATGATGTAGGAAGACAATCTTCTCTCATAAACACCACTGCATTTGTAGGTTGTATAGACACTTTAGACCCGGCTAGGAAGCCACGTCAGTGTTTATGGAAACTCACAAGGGACCGTATTTAAGTTGCCACTGTACATATGGGCTCAGAGTCATTTTAGCTCAGAAATTTTTGTTGACTCTTGAGTGAATGAATGAATAAATGCTACCATGGCTTTTTCCCGTGCTCATTAACATACATGGCACCCTGTTTTCCTTGAGCCAATCTTATCTTCCCATCCTGGTGATCCTGATCACATGTGTACTTAACTCCTTCAGCATCCACTTGCCACTCAAACTACGGGAGCCACAAAAGCAGAGCCTGATGTACAAGAAGGACACAGCGGGGCACTTGGGTGGCTCGGTTGGTTAAGCGTCTAACTCTTGATTTCAGCCCAGGTCATGATCTCACGGTTTGTGGGTTCGAGCCCCACATCAGGCTCTGTGCTGATGGCATGATTGGGATTTCATTAGAATAGAGTAACCTCCACGGGGCGCCTGGGTGGCTCAGTCGGCTAAGCGGCTGACTTCGGCTCAGGTCACGATCTCGCGGTCCGTGGGTTCGAGCCCCGCGTCGGGCTCTGTGCTGACAGCTCAGAGCCTGGAGCCTGTTTCAGATTCTGTGTCTCCCTCTCTCTCTGCCCCTCCCCTGTTGATGCTCTGTCTCTCTCTGTCTCCAAAAATAAATAAACGTTAGAAAAAAATTTAAAAAAAAAAAAAAGAAGAAGAATAGAGTAACCTCCATGGGGACAAAGATTTTTGTCTCTTTCCTTCACTTTGGAATCTCCAGTATCCAGAATCCTGCCTGGCACATACTGAATGACTAGTTCTAGAACATTCAAACCGTCAACAATTAAGCTGTATTATGTACTTAAAACATGTAACAAAAGACACAGAAAAGTAACAATTGATAACCTCTGACAAGGTACAAATAATGAGCATGAAAAAAACTTTGAATCTTACTTACGGATATATAAGCGAGTTCTGTAACCAGAGGGATCATGTCTAAAGTTTCTAAAATGTTTCCCCCGGACCCAGCACACAATAGGGCACAGAGTAGACCCTGAATACATTTTTGTTGAATAATTCAAAGATTAAAAGAAGAAAATGTTTAAGTGAAAATGAGCACTACATTCTAAGAAACCCAAGAGAAACTATTCTAGAAGTACAACACTTAACAATGGTCCATGTAACAGACAATGGCCTGTGTAGTTGGCACATTTGTGTGAGGACAACGTGTGCCAGAGCAGGAGAAGTGATACTTTCCCCGTGCAAATAATAAGTAAAGCACCCATAGCAGCAAATTCTGCCATTGTGCAATGGTTTATTGGCTTCCATTTTCATTTCCTCGGTCTTCTTTTACTGGAATTGATTTAGAGGTGTTAAGAGTCAGACCTATTGTACTACTCACTTCTGTAAGACAGTCACCAACCTCAAAGTTGCACAATGTATTTTAACCATTACAATGAGTCATGTTTATTTACCCTTTGGACGACAATCAAACTGTTTGCTGCAAACCAAAAGCTTGTCAGAAAACAAAATGTTAATGATACAGAGACCATTGTGGAGAAAAAAAAAATTGGCAAGTGTCACTCTGTTGAGAAAAGTGACCATCCTGGATGAATAGCAGTCTGACAGATTAGCTCTATGGTATAGAAAAGACCTAACAGAATGTGCCTGTAATTAGAAAATCCATTCATGCAATAATCCATATTAATAGTTGCAATAATAAAAACTTCATAATTATTTCAGTAGGTGCTGAAAAATTATGTCATAAACTTAACATATATTACTGGTAAAGCCTTATGATAAACTCAGAAAAGGGGCATGCTACCTTAAAGGAATAAAGACTGTTTTAAAGCCATAACAAACATCACAATTAAGAACAAATCACTAGAACCATTTACATTAAATTGGAGAGAA
The DNA here is from genome assembly GCF_028018385.1 of Neofelis nebulosa. Lineage (NCBI taxonomy): Eukaryota > Metazoa > Chordata > Mammalia > Carnivora > Felidae > Neofelis > Neofelis nebulosa. The sequence continues at coordinate 11,986,385 of NC_080794.1, forward strand.
GTAAAAGATCCTTGCATCAGTATCTTGAAATTCCTAAGGTATGCATTAAGGCATGGAACATATTTAAATAAGTGTAAACATAAGGAAAGAAAGGAAAATGGTTATGAGTGCCATCAATATGATCATACTCCTGGAAAACTCAGGCGAACTAACTTCTGAAATTAATGGAAAGTGGCTAGAGAGGCTGAAGTATAAATATTCAAAGATCAGTAACTTTCTATATGCCATAATAATCAAGGCAAATGTATCTTGTACATATTTTTATTAACCAAAAAACATGGGGGGGGTGCCTGAGTGGTTCAGCCGGTTAAGCGTCTGACTTCAGCTCAGGTCATAATCTCATGGTTTATGAGTTCGAGCCGCGCATCAGACTCTCTGCTGTCAGCACGGAGCGCACTTCAGATCCTGTCTCCCTGTCTGTCTGCCTCGCCCCATATTCACATGCTGTCTCTCTCTCAAAAAGAAATAAACATTAAAAAATTAAAATGTCAGCGTTCCTGGCGGGGGGGGGGTCAGTTGGTTAAGTATCCAACTCTTGATTTCAGCTCAAGTCATGATCTCACGGTTCAGTCCATGGGTTCAAGCCCCACGTCAGGCTCTACGCTGACAACATGGAGCCTACATGGGATTCTCTCTCTCTGCCTCTCTCCATGCTATACATGTGCGCTCTCTCTGTCAAAATAAATAAACTTTAAAAATGTTTAAATAAATATATAAAAATAAAAATGTTATAAAAGCATAGAATACAAAGGAATATCTCTAAGAAGATATGTGTAGAATTTACAAGAGGAAATGTTCTCAAAATTTGACCAAATATTTTTAAAGATTTAAATAAGTAGGAAGATATGTCATGTCCATGAAGGGGAATAGTGGATATTATTTTTTTTTCATTTTCCTCTCATTGATTTATGAATTCCACATAATCACAATGGAATTTTTTAATATGAAAAAATAATTCTGAAGTTCATCTAGAAAAATTAACAGGTGAAAATAATAGTTTATGAGCCAGAAGGTCATAAATATGGGACTTATCAGCTGATATTAAGACATACAGTAAAATTAAATAAAGAAGTTTACCATTGGTTCTCGAAATGACACAAATCAATGAAATTAATGCTATAATAGCACTCAATGTGATAAAGGAAGCAATCAAAACCAATGAGAAAGGAAAAATAATTTAACAAATGATTTGAGGGAAATTGGCTAGCTATTTCATAGAAAGAAAGAGAAAGAAAAGAAAGAAAAAGAAAGGGGGGAGAGGGAAGAGAGGGAGGGAGGGAGGGAGGAAGGAAGGGGAAAAGAGAAATCAAATGTGATTATATCCTCATTGGATATACATTGCATTACAATAATTTCCAGATGGATTAAATGGATAAAGATAAACAAATATGCATCCTCCCTAAAAAAAGAGGAAAAATATAGACAAATATTTTAAACTCTCAGAAAAAAAAGACTAAAAGTTTACAGACCATTTATTAAAAGAATACTTTAAAATGATTTACAGTAAAATATCTTTAATATAAAATAAACTTCTTACCCAAGGTTAAATTTTTGGTATTTTCTTTTTTTTTTTTTTAAGAAATACAAATTAAACACAAGTCCCATCTCTCTGTTCCTACCTAGTGTCTCCTGTCACAAGGAAACTATTCCCATAATTTAAATTTTTATTACCTTATTTATTATTTATTTTGTTTTTAAAATTATTTACATACTCCCATATATTTATATTTTGACTTTATGTATTCATAAAAATCTGGTGACGTTCCTTTAGTTTTTAAATCACAGCATATTGTATATAGTCATTTAGAACTTTGTGCCCCCTCTGTGTTATATTTTTAATATTTTTCTCTGTTGGTTTGCGTACATTTATTTCATCCACTTTCACTACCTTACAGGCTTCCATTTTATGAATATATGAGTTTGTTTATCCATTTCCCCACAGATGGACATTGAGTTGCTTTAAATTGGTACTATTACAGGGGTGCCTGGGTGGCTCAGTTGGTTAAGCCTCCCATGGTCCCACCTCTCAGCTCGGGTCATGATCTTGGAGTGGTCTGTGAGTTCGAGCCCCACATCAGGCTCTGTGCTGACAGCTTGAAGCCTGGAACCTGTTTCGGATTGTGTGTCTTCCTCTCTCTTTCTCTCTGCCTCTACCCCACTCGTGCTCTGTCTCTCAAAAATGAATAAACATTAAAAAAATGAATAAATAAATTTCCACTACTGCAAACATTGTAATAACTATCTTTGCATGTGTCTCTTTTGCATAGCATAAATGTTTTTACAAGGCATAATGTTAAACTGTATCGAAACTGAGTTGTGAGTTCCAGGGAATAGGCTTTATTTTTCCGTAATCTCTTTGAAATAACAATTTGAGAATTAATACAGGAGAAACATTATCTGGAGTACCTTAAAGCCAATTGATGAATTTTCCCATAATTAAAATAGGTGGGTCCAGCTTGGGGGTGAGATTGGAAAACCTACTTGGTGGTAGGTCTTCAAGGAGATAGCAAGACCACCTATAGAGCCAGAACCCTGCCCACACATGTTCCCTGGAAGCAAAGAGCCCCTAAGGGTAGGCAGGGAGCCGTCAGGGCATTGCGGTGATGTTGAGTTAGAGACCATTCCTCTAATTTCCTAGCACCAAGCGCTGGCCTGATTCTAGAAAGCAGGGAGAGCAACCTTTGCAAACTCCCACCAAATGACAGAATGAATTTCCCATTGGGCTGCCGGAAATCAGGGCAAGCTGTCATCTTTCATTTGATTAAAACAGAAAATGAGCACAATGAGATACCCCTTCACAACCACTAGATGGCTATTATCAACAACAAACAAACAAACAAAAGCAAAACGTAACCGAAACCAACAGGTGTTGGCGAGGATGCGGAGAACTTGGAACCCTCCCGCCCTGCTCGTGGGAATGTCAAATGGCACGGCCACTGTGGGAAACGGCATGGTGGGTCCTCAAAAATTTCAACATAGAATTTTACCACATGGCCCAGCAATCCGTCTTCTCGGCATATGCCCAGAAGTGAAAGCGGGGACTGGAATAGACAGGCCTACACTCGGGTTCATAGTAGCCTTAGTCACAATAGCCCAAAGGTGGAAGCCACTGGCTTCCATCGATGGATGAAGGCATGAATGAACAAAACGTGGTGTATTCATACAACGGGATATCATGAAGTCTCAAAAGGGAAGGGGACGCCGACCGACGCTACAACATGGGTGCAAACTTGAAGATATTATGCTAAGTGACTTAAGACAGTCATGAAATATACAGGCTCCCACTTAGCTGGGTTTCTAGCGGAGTCAAATTCACAGAGACAGACGGCAGAAGGCGGGGAGGAAGGAATGGGGGCTGAGGTTGAACAGTACAGAGGTTTCTTTAGGGAGATGGAGAAGTACAAAAGGTAGGCGTCAGTGGTGGCCTCAGTACAGCCTGAGGGTGCTGAGTGCCACAGAACTGTACTCTTAAAAACGGTCCCTCTTATGGCGTGTGTATCTTACGACAAGTCTTTAAAAAAGGAAAGGAAAGAATGGATATTTCTTATAAAAGGGGGAGAAGATGGGGCGCCTGGGTGGCTCAGTCGGTTAAGCGTCCGACTTCAGCTCGGGTCACGATCTCGCGGTCCGTGAGTTCGAGCCCTGCGTCGGGCTCTGGGCTGATGGCTCAGAGCCTGGAGCCTGCTTCCGATTCTGTGTCTCCCTCTCTCTCTGCCCCTCCCCCGTTCATGCTGTGTCTCTCTCTGTCTCAAAAATAAATAAACGTTAAAAAAAAATTTTTTTTTAAATAAAAAAATAAAAGGGGGAGAAGGATGTTTACAAATCTATGAGAATGACACCATCTCTCTACAGCAGAAAAATAGACTCATTATAGTTCTTTTCTACTTAATAGCCAATTTCACAGAAATGGCCAAAAAAAAAAAGAGGAACAAAATACGCAGACATATAAATATATATAACTATGTTTTGCCTAGTAAGTGATAAAAATATATACACGTCTATGTACACATATATATAAATGTACGTGTGTGTAAATACTTTATATGCAAATATATGTGTATATATACGTGTGTATACACACACACACACACACACACATATACATACACACATATAAAATCATGTTCTGCTTCATGGGTAAACAAAAGCATGCAGGTTAAAAACCACAGTGAAATGCAAAGTGGCATCTTTTTAAAAATGACTAAATTCTAAAAGGAGATCAAAACTAACAGAAGTTAAAATTGTCACAGCCTCTCCACATAGTGAGCTGGAAGCATGTATCAAATGTGGTTTCTTAAGCATGTTTTTTGACTCAGTAATCATGCTTCTAAGAATCTGGCTTCAAGGAATAATCAGGGATGTAGACATTGATTTGTTGGCAATATGTGTATTTCCAGCATTACTTATAATAGTGAAAAACTGGAAACAACCCAAGTAAACACTGATTGGAAGTGACTTAATAAATTCTAATAGATCAAAGCAGTGGCATTTAATGCAGTCACTTGAAAATGTGCCTACCTGGAATAATTCTTATGATACGCTGCTAAGAGAGAAAGCCCAAAATAGGTAACATTCAGACCAGAAGACATTTCGATCTTCATTCTTTTATTTAATTATTTTTTTTTTAAAAAGGAGGGGGCGGGGGTAGAATGCAGCTTCCTGGGGCACAAACCTCCATCCATCTGAACTGGAGCTCTCAGGGCTGAGGTCTGGAAATTTGCATTTGCTTTGAATTTCCCCAGGGCGTTCAAGGGCAGTCAGAGAATTTCTGCGCTTGAGAATCCCCAGATTAGAAGACATAAGGCTGCTTCCACGTGGGATCTCAAAGCAATTCTGAGGCTCAGAAGTCTAGAGATCATCTGACTGTTTGCATTATAAAATCCAAGGCAGTAATACAGATACAATGAGGGGGGCTGTGCTGGAGGGGGTTGGGAGGGAGGCTGAAGTCACCTGAAGATCAGCATTGCCCACTCTCCAGTTATAAGGCATTAGGCCTCCGGTCTAGAGGCCCTCACACTGTAACGTGCATGACAGAATGTCCTTGTTCTTAGATAGTCCATAGTGAATATTTAGCAATTAAGGGGCGTTTTGTTCACCATGAACTCTCAGACCGTTTGGAAGAAAAAAACAGTAGATAAGCAGATAGATGATAGGTGCGTAGATGGGTTGATAGATGCATAGCTACACTGATACGTGATGGATGATTGGCGGACAGGTGAAAGATAGCTAGACGGACGGATCAAAGGGAGGGTGAAGGAAAAGAAAAGTGGCTAAACTAGAAAATTAGGCGGAAGATACATGGACATCTTTGTCCTCTTTTTGCCTCGTTTCTGTAAGCTTGAAATTATGGTCCAATAAAATGTGACCCCACAAAGAAGAGGATTAGGAGACATATCGAAAACAGTAGTGACCTCTAGGACGTGGATCGAAATCACCAGGCCATGCCTGCTTTTCCATCGCTCTTTTATTCAACCAACATCAGTCAAGGGACTATTCTGTACCTGGCTCTCCATTCAGAACACTTGGGAAAGATGGGAGATCAAAGCCATTTCCTGCCCTCACCACCATCCTATTCGAGCGAGGCTAACACAAAATGCAGATTCGGGGCCCTGAGACGGAGTTAGAATCCCTGGAGAAGGGCCCAGGGACCCGGATCACAAGAAGGTTCCACATACACTAAGGCAGTGTTGCTTTTCAAAATATGGGCTTTGTTTCAGAAGTGGTTCGCAATTGCAATTTCATGAGCCAAAAAGGTGTTTGTTTGTTTTTTTAATTAAAATAACAGAAAGAGAAAAAAAGGTCAAGAATGCTGACACATGGTGAAGAGTGGCCATTATTGAGTAATGCGTTGGCTTCAGTGCCCTCGGTCACCATGTAAACCAGGTTTCGTATAGGAAAGCACTGCCATAAACTATGGCCCGTGAAATATAACCCTGCCCTTGTCCTCCGTTGCCCCTGTCCCCGCAGCTCTCCCTTTGTCCAGACCTGGACGGGCTGAGAGGCTGGGACGCGTCGACCGCCCGGAGAACGGGCAGGCTGTTGCGGGAATGTGACTCCCCGGGGCACACCCTCCTCACTGTGCACTGCCCGGTCTTGTGGCAGGGCCCGGAGCTGTCCTGTCCCACAGGTGGCCGCGTCTCCAGCCCTTGTGCTGTCATTTCCTGTGATGGACACCGCCCCGCTCAGCACATCTCTGTCCCAGCACCCTGGGGCAGAGGTGGAGCGTCGGACAGAAACTGAACGTTTCCTTTGGCTGGGATGCTTTTTTTTTTTTTTTTTAACGTTTATTTATTTTTGAGACAGGGAGAGACACAGCATGAACGGGGGGAGGGGCAGAGAGAGAGGGAGACACAGAATCGGAAGCAGGCTCCAGGCTCCGAGCCATCAGCCCAGAGCCCGACGCGGGGCTCGAACTCGCGGACCGCAAGATCGTGACCTGAGCCGAAGTCGGACGCTCAACCGACTGAGCCACCCAGGCGCCCCGGCTGGGATGCTTTTCGATGGAACAAGAACAGAGCGCATAATGCGTGCGACCAATTTCCCGGGCCACGGTGCCGGGTGTTTGATTGGGGCCCCTCACGTCGGATCACAGTCAGACGCAAGCCCTGCTTGTCCGACCCAGAGGAGAGACAGCAGTCGTCTGAAATCAGAACGCAACAGGATGGGGTGCAAAAACCCACATGAAATGAGCTTGAGAAATCCTCCCCGGGGCTCTGGGAACCCAAGAGCCTGCTGAGCTGACCAGACGCGGGGGATGATCCTGCCGTTGACACGTGCACTGCACAAAGACCCGCTGTCGCCAAGAAGAGGCGTCTGAAGACTGCCTCGGCCGGCGGAGGCCCTGGGTCGCATCAGGGCAGTGGTGGGGGAGTCGCGAACCGGGTTGGGAAGCAGAGACGCGCCCCGGAGGCCTGAGAAACGCTTTGCTCTCCATCTCGGGGCCGAACGAGTGCCTCCTAGAGAACGGAAAACGGAATTACTCAAAGAAAAACCGTCGACCTCGCCGAGATGGTTCCTTTCTGGCCCTGAGTCTGGGAAGCGCCTCCAGGGAAGCCGCAGAAATGAATTTGCTCAGCCGAACAGGGCAGAGTGAGATACTCCCCGATTTACTCGGTGACACGACGCAGCAGGAAAAGCCGTCCCTTCTCCACCTCAAAGCAAAGCACCGAGGGGCGCCTGGGTGGCTCAGTCGGTTGGGCGTCCGACTTCGGCTCAGGTCACGATCTCGCGGTCCGTGAGTTCGAGCCCCGCGTCGGGCTCTGTGCTGACAGCTCAGACCCTGGAGCCTGTTTCGGATTCTGTGTCTCCCTCTCTCTCTGCCCCTCCCCCATTCATGCTCTGTCTCTCTCTGTCTCAAAAATACATAAACGTAAAAAAAAAAAAAAAAGCAAAGCACTGAAATGCTTGATTTGGTGCTGTTGTGGTAGAAATGCCTTCTATCAAAGGCAGGCTCCCACACCGCAAGCCAGAGATAAGTAACAGAGGAAATCGTTGAGACCGTGACCTCTCGGTGGCCTCTTAGAGCTGAATCTTTGCTAGACCTCAGACTATCACACGGGCCACCAGCCCGCCAAGAGGAGTTTATGGGCGAGCGGCGCGGAAGGCATCTCAGCATGCAGAAGCCTGGCTTTCGAGCAGCTCGAGGAGAGACATTCCAAGGGAATTTCTTGTTTGCTTCCCCGAAGCAAGGATTTGATGTTTAGGTGGAGAAACCCTTCTGGGAAGTGAGCTCATTCCTGGGGTTCCGCTGGGGTCATCCGGAAAGGTGTTTGCTTGGGATCTGGGATGGTCATCCAGTGGTGAGACGTGAGTATTTCAAAAATGTGGTCTCTCACCGACTGGCAAAAAATGAACTGGCAGGATGTCACGAGGACCTCTCCGGCCCGTAGATTCGGGTGGTGGGTTAAATCAGCAAACATTCCAGAGTGTCTGCTGTAGGACGGGCACTGCGAGGATGCCTCAGAGGATGCCGGGCGGAACCAGACTCACGGGGGGCCGGGGTGGGGGCGAGGCAGATCAGTGCACGGGCTCCCCTCTCAAGACAGTGTCACAGCACACAGGGGAGAGACTCCTGGTCCCCACTTCCAGTTTAGGAACCCCTGAGGCCCAAGACAGGCAAGTGAGGCTGAAGGGGACCCGTATCTGACAAACAAGGTTGGCCTCTAAGTTGCCCTTAAAGTGCCTGACCTGAAGACTGAGGCAAAGGCTGCTCCATCCTCAGAACAAAGCGGTGGGGGGAGGCCCGAAGACGAAACAGGACCCTCCGTGGGATAGATAGGAGACCCTGACCACAGGAGGGGTCCGATGGGTCCAGTTTGCGTCTGTGAGGGACAGACACAGCAAGGAGTACCCAGGGTGAGAGGGATTCTATATGTAGAAACAGACGTCATGTCGTACTCCTCTCCCGTCTCGTCAAAGAGGTCATCTGGGTCCCAGAATCTAAAAATGGCCTCAGAGTTTGGAAGGCCTCTGTCCTCAGCCAGCGTAGGGGCCTCATCTCAGCCCTGCACCTTCAGAAGCATGAAGGAGTCCGGTGAGGTAAGCGATTTCAAAGTTTGCTTTAGGACACAATTCAAACAATTTCTGTTCGTCATGTAAACAAGTCAGCCACTTACGGGAGGAGCGACTCTTGGGGTTGAAACAGGCCTTCCTGGGTTCCCCTTGGGGCCCCTCAAAGGACAGTGGAAGCCACCACCGATAAGGGGGACTTCTCAGGACCTCGCGGCCTGGTTCGGGAACACTGTGACTGTCGGGAACGCCCCTCAGACGTTCGTGGCTTCTGTCCTTGGCCCACTGCTGGACAAGTGCATCCAAACAGTGCATCTGACCCAGGGAACCCTGGGTCCCCTGCCCCAGCTCACACCCCCTCTAGGAGTGAGCTAGGCCGGGCCCTGGTTTGGGGTTGGACGAGAATGACAACTGAGACTTGGCCAATGTCACTGTCCCTTTGGTTTTCTGCCACAGCATCCAACAAGCAGTGAAAAAATAGGAAAACGAGGGACAAAAAAGAATAAAACGCTTTCAAGCACGCGACCTTAGTTTAGTAGACTAATCCTAGTTACATACAGAGAAACTGTTCTCAGGAGTCCCTCGTAAATACTTCTTTATTCAGAGAACTGTCGATTCACGTCCATCTTTTGTGAATGCCAAACTAGAGTCTTGGGCACGAAAACATTTTATTCAATCTCACGGTTACCAAATATTTTTTAAAGTGTCCAAAGAAGTCTGATATATCGGATTCACCTGCAGTTTGCACTAGATTGCTTTTTCCCCAAAGAGGATAGGCCTTCCTGAATTTCACTCATCTGTGATTGTAGACTCCCAACAATTCGCACTCCAGTGAACATTTGGTAGTTATCTCTCTGACATGTACTGTCTTTCCTTCCAAAGACTTTGCTTGGATGCCCTTGCTTTTCCTATCCCGAGTCCACAGCGTCTGGAGGGGCCTGCGTGCTAAGCCCCGGGGACAGACGGGATAGCTGCTAGAATCCATAACTTCTTGTTTGGCTTCAGCCAACCTGAGCTCGCTTATTTAAGTCACTTGTGACAGAACGAGTTCTAGTTGATGCAATGATTATGGAGCCACTCCTGGAAAGGAAGAGTCTGCTGCTTCTGGTTTCTATAGGTTAAGGCCACTAACAATACTGTAGTAATTGTAGTGGTCCCTGTAGGCCCTCCACCTACAGCTTTCCACACATCGTCTCATTGGTACTCTTCTCTCCATTTTACAGGTAAGAAAACTGAGGTGACTAATGTCAGACTAGCTTGAAAGTGGCAGAGATGGAATTTAAGCCCCAGTGGGCCTAATGCCATAGCCATGCCCAGCCATTATGTGGTAGGCACTGTGTAGACGCTAAGAACAGAAGGGCTCTTTTTCTCAACCAAACATGGTAGGGGAGGGCATCTGGAAATATATGGAATGCTCTCTGGTTGTCCCAGGGACTGGTTGGTGGGGACGCACCTGGAATTTAGTGAACACAGGCCACAGATGTTCAATGGTCTGAAAGGTGCAGGACTCTCCTGCCCAACAAAGGTTGGTCTCATCTACGTGTCAGTAGCGCTTCCATTGAGAAACCCTCAAGCGTAGAGTTAGGTACCGAGATAATCCAACCCAGAACTGGAGGCAGATATGAGAAGAGATGTAATGAGTGTTGCTTTAATAGAGAAATAAAAATAAAGTTTAAAAGCCTACGAAAAGCCCTTAATAAAACATGGCGTCATCCTTAAGGCATCCCACTGCCCACCGTTCACAGAACGTTTTCTGCTTACGAGCAAATCTTACACCAAAGTTTCCCCTTTGGATTGTAAGCCCATAGAATTTGGTGTCCTTCCCAAGATGTTTAAGATACAAGTTTCTCTGAGAATAGTCCAGCCGTGGCCACTCTCATCCTTTGCGGGTGTAGCCTCGAGCCCCTTGCGAGGTTATTGGATCATGTATGCCCTTCCCAGTCTGCACATCCGGATTGTCTATTTCCTTTTCTTCTTCTTTTTTTTAATACTCATTTACTTTGAGATAGAGAGAGAGAGCACAAGCAGGGGAAGGGCAGAGAGACACAGAGAGAGAGAATCCCAAGCAGGCTCCACACTCAGCACAGAGCCTGACATGGGGCTCGATCTCATGAACCATGAGATCATGACCTGAGCCGAAATCAAGAGTCAGACCCTTAATCAGCTGAGCCCCCCAGGTGTCCCTACGTCCCTTTTCTTCCCCATTTCTTCTCAGGCCTCCTTTCCATCATTGGTCATCTTTTTTTTCTTTTTCTTTTTTTGAAAAGCCTTTAGTTTTTATTCATTTAATTAACTAATGAATTAATTTAAAACATTTTTTTTAATTTATATATTTAAACTCAAGTTAGTTAACATACAGTGTAGTATCGGTCTCCGGAGTAGAACCCAGTGATTCATCACTTACGTACGACACCCAGGGCTCATCCCAAGTGCCCTCCTTAACGCCCATCCCCCAGTCAGCCCATTCCCCACCCACCTCCCCTCTAGCAGCCCTCAGTTTGTTCTCTGTATTTAAGAGTCTCTTTTGGTTTACCTCCCTCTCTGTTGATATCCTGTGTTTCCTTCCCTTCCCCTATGTTCATCTGTTTGTGTTTCTTGAATTCCACATGAGTAAAATCATATGATATTTATCCTTCTCTATTTTGCTTACCATAATATATTCTAGTTCCATCCATGTTGTTGCAAATAGCAAGATTTCATTCTTGTGTGTGTGTGTGTGTGTGTGTGTGTGTGTGTACATACCATATCTTCTCAATCCATTCATCTGTCGACGGGCATTTGGGCACTTTCCATAATTTGGCTCTTGTCGATAGCGCTGCTATAAACATTGGGATGCACGTGCCCCTTTGAATAAACATTTTTGTATCCTTTGGATAAATACGTAGCAGTGCAATCGCTGGGTGGTAGGGTAGTTCTATTTTTAATTTTTTGAGGAACTCCCACACTATTTCTCGGAGTGGCTGTACCAGTTTGCACTCCCACCACAGCGCGAAAGGGTTTCCCTGTGTCTGCATCCTTGCCAACATCTGTTGTTTCCTGACTTGTTAATTTTAGCCATTCTGACAGGTGTGAGGTGGTATCTCATCGTTGTTTTGATTTGCTTTTCCCTGATGATGAGTGATGCTCAACATCTTTTCATGTGTCTGTTTGCCATGTGGATGCCTTCTTTGGAAAGGTGTCTATGCTTGTCTTCTACCCATTTCTTGACTGAATTATTTGTTTGGGGGGGGGGGGATGAGTTTGATAAGGTCTTCATAGATTTGGGATACTAACCTTTTATCCGATATGTCATTTTGCAAATATCTTCTCCCATTCTGTCAGCTGCCTTTTAGTTTTGTCGATCGTTTCCTTCGCTGTGCAGAAGCTTTTTCTCTTGACAAGGTCCCGATAGTCCGTTCTTGCTTTTGTTTCCCTTGCCTCTGGAGACGTGCCTGGTGAGAAATTGCTGCAGCAGGAAGTTGCTGCCTGTTTTCTTCTGTAGGATTTTGATGGTTTCCGGTCTCACGTTTAGGTCTTTCCTGCATTTTGAATTGATTTTTGCGTATGGTATCATCTTTTTTAAAACGTACTCAAAGCCAAGATGTGAGGGTCTGACCGTACTGTTCGATTTCTACAGTTTGTAGGTTACATGCTCTTCCTACTTAGGTGTAGAGTAGATATCACTCGTGTTTTCCTCCAGGAACCCAACCCCTGCACCCAACATAGCATTGCTCTGGCGCTTCTTGGCTTTGCAGCAGCGTATCCTCAAATATCTGCCAAACTGTCGGGGTTTTCGCTCTGTGAGATTTGTAATTCATTAAAAATAGAACTTGTGGTGGATCAGTTTGGCGTTCTGAAAAGCAGGCCGTGAGATGCCGGTGGGAGAGCTTCCAGACAGTGATGCAGGGCTGGCATCCGTGTGAGAAGGAAAGAAGGAGCAGGAGGTAGGAAGAGCCAGAACATGCAACCTTGAGCTCGTGTCAGGCCGGCCCTTTGAGCACCAGAGCAAAGATCAGCCGAGCGAGCAAGGAGTGACTCAGGCAGAAACGGCCCAGCTCTTGTGCCCCCGCTCTGCTCAGGGCAGCACCTGGCCACTGGCCAGCTACCTTCCTCCAGCAGCACACATGGCATTGTGGGTATTCTTAAAGTGGAAGTCGTTTGTCACGGAGCTGTGCGTGTGTGTTTAAAAGAAACAAGATTGCCTTGAAAGCTGGGGTCTGAACTGTGACATGATGAAACCCTGGTAAGACCAGAATAGCATCTTTCTGTCTGGGAGATCAAGCCTCACCCCCAACTTCTAGGCTGCTGGCCTGATTGAAAGAGAATATTCCACCACTCTAAAAAGGAATGGAATTAGAAATGCCAAGAGTGCAAAGCATTCTGGGACGGCTGGGCATCCAACATTCTGCGTTAATCGTAGAGGGAGAAAAGTCCTCTGTTTTGGCCAGAAATCAGGGGAGTTATTTTGGGAGCAGCCTCCTCGGTGACCCAGACATTACCATTTGAGGTTCAAAGCTCTGGAGGACACAGCCTCGAGCGTTCTTTTCCACTGCCCTGTGTTTCTTTCTTCATGGGTCTTTGTGCATAAACCTGCTACAAATCCGGCATTCACCTTCTCAAGGGAGCCTGCGGGGAGGCTTAGAGAGGGTGAGCTTTCCTGGGAAGTGACTTGCCTGCCTACCCAAGGGCTCTCATGACTCACAGATACCTGGGTCCTCAGCCTGGTTAAATAAATAAATAAATGAACAAATGAATGAATGAATGAATGAATGAATGAATAGCATTCAGAATTTACCTATGCAAACCAAGTTTTACCAGCCCATCTTCTGGCAATAGAGTACCCCATATAAGAAAACCCCAGAAATGACAATCATTTCTCTAATTTTCAGGACGTTTACTATGCGAATTTCTTCAGCACGAGCCGCCAGCCGCTGGGGAGATGAAGGGAAAGGGATTCAAAGAACAGTAATGTGTGACGCTAGTCTTTTTTTTTTTTTTTTTTTTTTTAATTTTTTTTTTCAACGTTTATTTATTTTTGGGACAGAGAGAGACAGAGCATGAACGGGGGAGGGACAGAGAGAGAGGGAGACACAGAATCGGAAACAGGCTCCAGGCTCTGAGCCATCAGCCCAGAGCCTGACGCGGGGCTCGAATTCACGGACCGTGAGATCGTGACCTGGCTGAAGTCGGACGCTTAACCGACTGCGCCACCCAGGCGCCCCTTGTGTGACGCTAGTCTTAAAGGGGCGACTGAAGAATCCTCAGATCACCTGCGAACAAACCAAGACCCTCTTCTTTCTCAAAAGGGAAAGATCAGCCGGTTATAACCACTCGTACTAACTGTGCAGGGTGTGAAAGTAATTTGCTTACAGTAACCCGGGCAGCAAAAGGCTGAGCTGAGGCCTGAACTCAGACATTCTGACTTGTACCTGGTACCCTACCCATCCTTCCCTATGACCCAGTCACTGCGATCCGGGCAGATCCAGCTGGGGCTGGGGCGGGGGCGGGGGGTGGGGAGAGCGGTGGTGCCGAAGCTTATAGCTTTTGTGGTGGAAAGCTCTCTTTAAAAAAAATACATATGAAAATAAATTTAGAAGGGGTTCTCCCAAATGGGGAAAGACTAAAACTTAAGCTTCATTAGCTTACCAGTAAATCCACTTTTGATTGGGATAATATTATTGCCAACAGGGTTAGTAGAAAGAATAATAACGATTCTTCAAATCCAAATATATGAAAACCTGGCTGGTTTGGGATTTGAGCATTTACTTTGATGAACAGAGGTGTTCTAGGCATTCAGAGACTTTGAGCACCTCACCCTCCCCCGCTCCAACCACCACGTGATTTTTCTGCACCCGACTCCTACCCCACCTGCTCGAACTCAAATTCTCTTCGTGTTCCTCAACCCAACTTCTTAATAGTAACTATAGCTAACATTACCATGTCCATCAGGCATTGGTCTGAGGTTTTAAGCTTTTTTCACTCTGCTGATTTTTGTTTCTTTCATTTATTTATTTTTTAACTTATATCCAAGTTAGTTAGCATCTAGCGCAATAAGGATTCTACATATAACACCCAGTGGTCATCCCAACGAGTGTTGTTGCCCCTTGTCCATTTAGCCCGTCCCCCCACCCAACACCCCGCTGGCAACCCTCAGTTTGTTCTCCGTATTTAAGAGTCTCTTATGTTTTTTCTTCCTCCCTGTTTTTATATTATTTTTGCTTTCCTTCCCTCATGTTCATCCTTCCCTCATGATATATATATATATATATATATATATATGGATATAAATGGATAAAGAAGATGTGATATATATATATATATTTTGATATATCAAAATATATATATATATATCACATCTTCTTTATCCATTCATCCATCGATGGACATTTGGGCTCTTTCTATATACTTGGGCTATTGTTGATAGTGCTGCTATAAACGTGGGGGTGCATGTGCCCCTTGGAATAAGCCTTTTTATATCCTTTGGATAAATACCTAGTTGTGCAATTGCTGGGTGCTGGCGTAGTTCTATTTTTAATGTTTTGAGGAACGTCCCCACTGTTTTCCAAAGTGGCTGCACCAGTTTGCATTCCCACAAACAGTGCAAAAGGGTTCCCCTTTCTCCACATCCTCGCCAAAGGCTGCCGTTGCCTGAGTTGTTACTTTTAGCCATTCTGACAGGGTCTCGCTGCCTCTTAAAAAACTTTGTATCATTCTCCCTTCTCAGAGGAGGCAACTGGGGCCCTGAGAAATTAAACAGTTTGTCTGTGAAATGTGCATTCTTCACCAAAGCCCCACAGGCTTCAAGCAGCCAGGGCAAATCAGACAAGAACCCGAGAAAACTTCATAGGGCCCAGAATAAAGTGTGATAATTACAAGGTCTTGACAAGTATCAAGGATCAATGCTAGATGTTCTGTTAGCCACAGACTTAATCCTCGGGTCAGAATCCTTTTTTGGCACCTGTGAATAGTGCAGGAACCACAGTGTAATTCAAATCAGCAATTCTGAGATATAGAAGGCCTTGAAAATGTGTGATTTCATGATAGGAAATACTTTCCCCCACCCCCCGCCATGGATTGCAGATTTTGAAGCTCAAAGAATAAGCTTGGCAAGGCCTAAATCTAAATGCTTCTCATAAATGTTATACTTTTTGTAGTTATTACTGAATTGCCTGTACCAGAAAGGTGTGCTGAAACCGGTGTGTGTGTGTGTGTGTGTGTGTGTGTGTGTAAGATTATCTGGTCAACTGGCCTGGCCGTCTTCCTGGGGCTGAGGCACCCTGGAGAGTGCATATCTGAGTCATAGTCCTTAAACTTCAGTGTTTGAAAGAACTTCAAAATTTACCTGCCTCAAACCTTTCATTTACCGATGAGGGTTGTGGGACCCTGAGATATCAAAGGTCACAGAGCTAATGAGCACCCTTCATTTGACAACTAATTGAACACCGAAGGGACTCGGATAGAGGGCTTTGCACTGCACCATGCTGTTCAGTGGCTAACATAGACTATGTGCACAACACCAGTAATCCTGCAATTAAAAACAAAATCTGTCGGGGCGCCTGGGTGGCTCCGGTGGTTAAGTGTCTGACTCTTGATTTCAGCTCGGGTCATGACCTCACAGTTCGTCAGTTCAAGCCCCAGGTTGGCTCTGCTCAGACAGTGCGGAACCTGCTTGAGATTCTCTCTCCCTCTCTCTCTGCCCCTCTCCTGATGGCTCTCTATCTCTCCCTCAAAATAAATAAAAATACACTTAAAAAAGAACTGCTGTCTATGACATAGACATACAAGGTCTCCCTTGGTCTGGGCTCTGCCTACTTCCTTACCATCATCTTCCACAGATCCTCAGTATGAACTCTTGGTCTTTAGATTTCCAAGAAAATACTTACTGTGCACTCTTGTCTTAGCTTGGGCACTATAACGCTACCACGAACTGGTGTCTTATAAACAAGCAGAACAGACTGTATTCCCCACAGTTCTGGGGGCAGACAGTCTGAGAGCAGGGTGCCTGCATCGTTGGGGTCTGCTGAAAGCCTCTTCCAGGTTGCAAACTGCTGGCTCCTTGTTGTTTCCTCATGCGGTGGCAAGAGCAGAGCTCTCTGGACCCATCTTAGAAGGGCACTGATCCCATTCATGACCCAATTACCTCCCAAAGGCCCCCTACCTCCAAAAATCATCCCTCTGAGGATTAGATTCCAATACATGCATGTGGGGAGGGGGACACAAACGTTCAGGCCAGGGCAGTTCTCCTGGATCTGAGCCTTTCTATAGGCTCTTACCTCCATCTGGGTGGCCTTTCTTATTGTTCACCATCTGAGATCCGTCATCTGTCAAAACTCCGAAGCAAGACCTTCACAGGGCAGCTTCCCATGAGGACCCCTCATGCCCCACCTGCCCATCCACAAGGGATTCATCCGATCCCTATTCTCTTTTCTCACTGCACAGCTGTCTGGGGGTGGGACGCTTACCCCATTGTGTTTGGGCTCTTGGTTTAATTTTGTTCCTTCCATTAAAGTCTGAACTGACCAAAGTCAGACGTCCGATGCTGTTCATTTTTGTAATCATCTAATGCCTTGCCTCTTAGCGAATACTGAAAAAAAAAAAAATGGTAACAATCATAATTAACATTTAATCCCTACAATAAGCCTAAGGGGAAAGCACGGTAGGGGTACACATTACCAGGGTTCACCAAGATTTCTTGCTCTCGAAGTTAGCCGTGACCACGTGACTCACTTTGACCAGTGAAATTTAAGCAGAAGCGATCTCCATCACCTCCGTGTATCATCATCTGAGAGCAGGTACCCTTTTCCCTGCTCGGGTGGACCCTACAGCCTGGTCCTGAGCAGGCAATGTCATCCGGTGGTGAAGCTTCCCTCACCTCTGCTGACCCACGTTGCACATATAGTATGGGTGAGAAATAAATCTCTGTTGTCTTAAATCACTGAATTTCATGTTCACTACTGCAGCATATCTAGGCAAATTCTTCTCTAACTCCTTCCGGTACCCTCCGAATTATCCGTTCCCTAATTCTATCTGAACTGTAGGCGATTGCTCTCGGCAGGCACATACGCATACAGTATTTTTTCCTAGAAAGCAATAAAGAATGTGCTGTTGGTGTGTTTGTTTTGCAGTAAGGCTTTTTAAAGTCATTAAAAGTTCTTTCTTACTTTCTGCTAAGCAAACGTAGTATCTTTCATTAATGTCAAGCACAAACGCTTGTGTCTGACGTAAGTGATATCATATACTATTTGTCTTTATCCATCTGACTTATCTCAGCACGATGCCCTTAAGGTCTGCTTTGACTTCCTTAAAGAAATGTTCATTTGTATTTATGTGTTTTTAATGTTTGTCTATTTTTGAGAGAGAGAGAGAGAGAGAGAGAGAGAGCGAGAGAGAGAGCGTGAGCATGGGAGGGGCTAGAGAGAGAGGGGGGACAGAGGACATTAAGCGGGCTCTGCCCTGACCGCAGTGAGTCCAATGCGGGGCTCGAGCTCATGAACTGTGAGGTCATGACCTGCGCCAAAGTCAGACCCTCAACCGAATGAGCCACCCAGGCGCCCCAGAGATTTTCGTTTTAAAGAGGAAAAACAAAACAAAACAAAAAGGCAATTCTCTTTTCTAGTGGTATCAGTGGATTGGTAAAGTACTGAAATTAGGTCAGATGAAGGGAATGCAAATTCAAGGCTAAGGAAAGCACTGCTGTTTGTCTAAATCAGCCTGAGGACCCTTCCATGGAGGCCTGAAAAGCACAGTGCTCTCCAGGAAATCGGGTTAGTATGAGCTAAGATATGAGCAAAGGACTCTCTTACAGGAATTACCATTAATATCAGTCAGTCAACAAGATTTGTAAAGCCAAATGAGTTCCAGTCCAAACTCTGCCTTGTTCTATGATCACGGTCACATCATTTCACCTCTTGGAGTCTTAGTTTTATCATCTGGAAAATGGGCAAATAACAGCTACCTTCATAGAGCTACTGCATGGGTTATATCCTTGCATGAGCTCATGTTTATAAAGCCCTTAGCACAGTGCCCAATATGATAGGCATTTGGCGAAGAGAAATCTTAAGCCAGCCCTCACTAACACCTGCCGATCTGCTTATCCTGGATGAAAGAAAAAATCAGAATGGTATCATGAAGAAATGCCTGCGATACCCAAGGAAACCAACCCAAGTTCACTCATCTTCCCAGTTCCTGTTCTTTTGAGTGATTTGTTGGTCGAAGAATTATGACGTGAAGCGGGCACAGAGGATGTGTTCTTTTAACCTCGGAGCCAAGGATTCGGCTACGGTTAGATATTTAGTACCCCCTCCTCTCGGCCCCGATCAATCTTGCTCTTCTGAAAATTCCAACTTAAATTTCTGCCTCGTCCTGTATACATTCCGTGCCTCCGGTTTTATTCTTCATACACCTGGGGAAAAATTAACATACGCCACACACAGTGAGGTAGCTGGGTTTTCATTTCAGAACGTACTCGGTTGGTAGCTATAAATACAGGTATAGAGATTTTCCTTACTCAGTTTACAGGTGGAGACTGTTGTGCAGGTAGGCCATAATTCATTCACCTGGTTCCCAGGGACAGTCGTGTAAACTGTTTCCAAGTAGGACTTTCTTTTGAAAAGCCTTGGCACCCATAAGCACATATCCTTAAAGCCCATTTAAGTTGAGGAAGGGTGTTAGGCTCGGCACTGGAGGTTACTCCCCGCGGTGATGGTAGGTAATATATTTCCTTTTCATTTGTGCAGCTACCCCCTTTTTCCAGCCCCAATTAAAATTATAATTAATGTCCTATAAATATATTGATGTGATGGCTTTTGCCAAGTTGGAAATGGGGATGATTTTGCTCACTCGGCTAGAGGTGGGGGTCTTTAGCAACCCCTCTTTCCTCTGTCTTCGTACCTTCACTTTACCAACTGGTCGCAAGGTGAGACCCACCGATGTGATTCCCAGCTAGGTGTTCTCAGCCCCCTCCTGGGTACTTTTCCAAACCAGTCCTTTCGTAGCTGATGATTAATGTGGTACGTCCCACACCATACTTTAATGCTAAGTAGGAAAGAACCATTACGTGAGGACATTGTCTACAGTTAGCTTTGTGTGTAGAATTAGAAAACGAACAAAGTCCACAGGACGAACGTCCAGGAGAAACTGGGGTGTCCAAAATGCTCTTTAGCTTGAGGGATGTGCGCTCATCAGTAGCAGAGCTCCATAGACTCCACTCTTCTTTCCCCACTTCCTCATGATCTTTATGCCAAGGATCCCTGGGTCTCGGGTGAGAAGGTGAGCCTGTCTTTTCGGACATCCAGACGTTACAAGCCCAAACACTCCTAAGGCAAGAGAATATCTACAGAATTTCGTCGGATGGTTTCCATTACGACCTAATGGCCGGATCTTAGGCCTGGGATTTGTTCCTAACCATTGCCTTAATTCACTTTGCAGATTTGAGTTTATCGTTTCCCCATTACGTCGGTGTGTCCGTTGGCACAAAAGAACGAACATTTGTGATCATCCGATAAAAATTGTGCTTTGCTTAGAGACCTCCCAGGGAAGTGAGTGGCCATGCTTTCCATGCATAGAAGGGTTCGACAGTGAACATTTATCATATTATGTATTTCTCACTATAGCCCGAGGAGGAAGGCATTATGACATCCTCTGTTTATAGCCATGGAGGCTCAGAGAAATTAACTAGTTTTCCCAGAGTTATCAGAACAAGTGAGTGGTGGGGTCAGGGTTCAAAATGGACTTTAAAAGATGGTTCTTTCCAAAAGTCAAATGAGATTTTATTAACTAGAACCCTAAATGCATAATCCTAAACCTTTATCTTCAGTGTCCCTGAAGTGTCCTCTGAAAATGTATGAGCAAAAGACTCTCTTACAGGAATTATTAAAACCACAGCCATTCAGCAAGATTTATAAATTACCCTTTATGTCTTACCATGAACGACAGCAGTAACATTTTTGCACTGCAGACTCCTTTCAACTTCTCAAAGTACTATCTGTGCCTTTTGATGCATTTTATTCTCCCAGAAATAGTGTGATTCCTCAGAGATGAGGTCAAAGAATTTGCCTAGTCAGTTCTGGTTTCCTGACCCTCCCTCCATAGAAATTTCTGTCAGGAGGAGGACTGTGTTTATGCACGTGTGATTCAATTATTGTATTGATTTTTCTTCGGTAAAAGAGTAAGTGTTTGTTGCAACAAACCAAACAGTTTAGGCCTGTTTTTGAAATTCATCACTTCCTCCTTTCTTTTTCCAACCTCACTGTCCTGAAGTTGTCCGCGGGAACGGATTGGCGTATAATCTTCCACTCCAGACTATGGAAATCCATACTTCAACATCATAGACTGAGTCATGTAGTAAAACGTCCTTCCTCCAGGAAGTCAGGAAGTATAGTCTTTACAAATGGCGGCACAGGAATCCATCTGAGATTCTCCCGCCAGCCTTAGAGTCAAGTTCTGCCTTTCCTATTCATCCTGTGCCTGAATTCTTCTTCCCAGCTAGAGGCCTCCCAACCTGACCATCTGCAAAGTAGTTCCCGGGATTAATTGGCACTGGGGCTGAGCTTGCCATGTTCCCAGTTTATCACCCCCCGGACGTAGTATCTGTTCAACACACTACATGAAGATTGTGAGCCACACCCATTCTGTCACCCTAGCCAGTTGCCCATCAATTTCCACCAATGATAAGGCGGATTGTGTAAGAACCTGTGCACACAGTCCTCCCTGATGCGAATGCAGTGCACCTTCGGTGGCCCCCTTCCTGCCATTCCCCTGACTGCACGAGAAATGTCTCTCGGGCTCTGTCCTAAAATCGTTTTACAATCTTTTAACTTAACACTCATATCGTATCAATTGTGACATCATAATGCGATTCGCATTGATTCGAAGCTGCCATCGAGATGAGCTCATAACTATGTCAAAACCTCCGCCGAGTAAATAAAGGACTGATTTTGAATGTGGGGAATGATGTAGGCTGGAAAGATCATGGAAAGAGACTAGAAACAATACAAGCTCAGTAGGGAAATTTTAGACATCAAACATTTTTTTTTTAACACAAAATACCAAAGGTCACTAGTCTCCCACATCAAATGCACAGACAATTTTTTTAAACAAATCCATTTCAGTCTGAGTCTTGAAACAAGTCTAAAATATGTGATTTTTGTTATGAAGATTCTAGGATAATTTTAAATTTGTTGTTTTTAAAAAACGAAGGAGGAACTGTTTTGGATGTCAGAGGAGGGCTGGGGGGTTGCGGGGGGGAGAATGGAGCCATGGCCTCTCTGTCCTCATTCAGCACATGAATTTCCACCTATCCTGAGTGCTTGACATCCGAAGAATCTCCAAGTACAGAATTCCAAAATCATCCTCATTCGCAGGCTTAAGATGCCACCAGAGAGGCTCCAAAATGTGGCTTTGTGACACTTTTTGAAGGGCTGGCAGCCCCCTTTATACTCAATGAAGGCTGACTGGAGCACCCACAATTGGCCCAAGATGCAACTTCTGCATTTATCTTGGCAAACAGTTTGACAAGAGGGTGAGGTTTGGCCAAGGGTGGGTGGAATCAGCATGCAAACGTTCCTTCGCCCATCTCATCCTGTCTGAAGAAGGCGGATGGAGATGGACGGTTTTCAGGCTGAGTTCCCGCCGACCTTAACTGGAAATAACTTGCTCTCTTTCACATCTGCAGCTGTGTCCTCCTCAGGGAGTTGTCCAACTCAATGTGATTTTAAACATCTGTCAGCTAAATCAGAGCTCCAAATTTAGCACTCGGGAACATTATGTGGATTTGCGATGCTCACTGGAGAACACTGGATCCATAAACCAAGCTCACATGAGACAGCCGGGTGGTGGTATTCTGGTTGGCAATTTCATCTATGACACATTTATTTTGCCT